>NW_026652288.1:70307968-70515417 GCF_009828535.3 Hylobates moloch
TTGCTTGATAGATCTTCCTCCATCCCTTTATTTTGAGTCTATGTGTGTCTCTGCACGTGAGATGGGTTTCCTGAATACAGCACACTGATGGGTCCTGACTCCTTATCCAGTTTGCCAGTCTGTGTCTTTTAATTGGAGCATTTAGCCCATTTACATTTAACGTTAATATTGTTATGTGTGAATCTGATCCTGTCATTATGATGTTAGTTGGTTATTTTGCTCATTAGTTGATGCAGTTTCTTCCTAGCCTCGATGGTCTTTACAATTTGGCATGTTTTTGCAGTGGCTGGTACCGGTTGTTCCTTTCCATGTTTAGTGCTTCCTTCAGGAGCTCTTTTAGGGCAGGCCTGGTGGTGACAAAATCACTCAGCGTTTGCTTGTCTGTAAAGTATTTTATTTCTCCTTCACTTATGAAGCTTAGTTTGGCTGGATAGGAAATTCTGGGTTAAAAATTCTTTTCTTTAAGAATGTTGAATATCGGCCCCCACTCTCTTCTGGCTTGTAGAGTTTCTGCCGAGAGATCAGCTGTTAGCCTGATGGGCTTCCGTTTGTGGGTAACCCAACCTTTCTCTCTGGCTGCCCTTAACATTTTTTCCTTCATTTCAACTTTGGTGAATCTGACAATTATGTGTCTTGGAGTTGCTCTTCTCGAGGAGTATCTTTGTGGCGTTCTCTGTATTTCCTGAATCTGAATGTTGGCCTGCCTTGCTAGATTGGGGAAGTTCTCCTGGATAATATCTTGCAGAGTGTTTTCCAACTTGGTTCCATTCTCCCCGTCATTTTCAGGTACACCAATCAGATGTAGGTTTGGTCGTTTCACGTAGTCCCAAATTTCTTGGAGGCTTTGTTCATTTCTTTTTATTCTTTTTTCTCTAGACTTCCCTTCTCGCTTCATTTCATTCATTTCATCTTCCATCTGCGATACCCTTTCTTCCAGTTGATCGCATCTGCTACTGAGGCTTCTGCAATCTTCACATAGTTCTCGAAACTTGGCTTTCAGCTCCTCCATCTCCTTTAAGCCCTTCTCTCCATTGGTTATTCTAGTTATCCATTCTTCTAATTTTTTTTCAAAGTTTTTAACTTCTTTGCTATTGTTTTGAATTTCCTCCCGTAGCTCAGAGTAGTTTGATCGTCTGAAGCCTTCTTCTCTCAACTCGTCAAAGTCATCCTCCATCCAGCTTTGTTCCATTGCTGGTGAGGAACTGCGTTCCTTTGGAGGAGGAGAGGTGCTCTGCTTTTTAGAGTTTCCAGTTTTTCTGCTCTGTTTTTTCCCCATCTTTGCGGTTTTATCTACTTTTGGTCTTTGATGATGGTGATGTACAGATGGGTTTTTGGTGTGGATGTCCTTTGTGTTTGTTAGTTTTCCTTCTACCAGACAGGACCCTCAGCTGCAGGTCTGTTGGAGTTTACTAGAGGTCCACTCCAGACCCTGTTTGGCTGGGTGTCAGCAGCGGTGGCTGCAGAACAGCGGATTTTCGTGAGACCACCAATTCAGCTGTCTGATAGTTCCTCTGGAAGTTTTGTCTCAGAGGAGTACCTGGCCCAGTGAGGTGTCAGTCTTTCCCTTCTGGGGGGGTGCCTCCCAGTTAGGCTGCTCAGGGGTGAGGGACCCACTTTAGGAGGCAGTCTGTCCGTTCTCAGATCTCCAGCTGCGTGCTGGGAGAACCACTACTCTCTTCAAAGCTGTCAGTCAGACAGGGGACGTTTAAGTCTCTGGAGATTCCTGCTGACTTTTTGTTTGTCTGTGCCCTGCCCCCAGAGGTGGGGCCTACAGAGGCAGACAGGCCTCCTTGAGCTGTGGTGGGCTCCACCCAGTTCGAGCTTCCTGGCTGCTTTGTTTACCTAAGCAAGCCTGGGTAATGGCGGGCGCCCCTCCCCCAGCCTCGCTGCCGCCTTGCAGCTTGATCTCAGACTGCTGTGCTAGCAATCAGCGAGACTCCGTGGGCATAGGACCCTCCGAGCCAGGTGCGGAATACAATCTCCTAGTGTGCCATTTTCCAGGCCCGTTGGGAAAGCGCAGTATGAGGGTGGGACTGACCCGATTTTCCAGGTGCCGTCTGTTACCCCTTTCTTTGACTAGGAAAGGGAACTCCCCGACCCCTTGCGCCTCCCGAGTGAGGCAGTGCCTCGCCCTGCTTCGGCTCGCGCACAGTGCGCCTCACCGACTGTCCTGCACCCACTGTTCGGCACTCCCTAGTGAGATGAAACCGGTACCTCAAGCAGAAATGCAGAAATCACCAGTCTTCTGTGTCGCTGGGGCTGGGAGCTGGAGACCGGAGCTGTTCCTATTCGGCCATCTTGGCTCCCCCCCCACAGTACACTTTAAAATTACAGAAAGAGACTTTCTCACATGTTTCTAATCTGACAATAAAATAACAATCTGTGTTTTAGCCAAGTGGAAGGAGTCAACCGTAATACTTTTCTTCTTTCAGGATAATTTTGTAAACAACATTCTCCTTAATTAAGCAGCATCAAAATGCACATCTAAGTGATCTATCTCTACTATATTTCTGAGGGATTGAAAAAGGATTATAATTACTAGTATCGGTTCCCTGCAAATAGTTTTACACGCACACACACACACACAATCTTTTTCATTCTACGCTGTGAATTATTTACCTCATTATACAACATAAGTTATCAAAGCAAAGTAATTATAGAAAGACTGAATGGTCATGTTACAAAAACTTGGAATTTTATTGGAAAGTGGAAAAAACATTTCCTGTGATTCTCAGATCAAAACTCTCTTGGGCCTCATCACAAGGCCTTTCAAAAGCAGCGGTTGAAATGGAGGTAAGGAAATTTTGCCTACATAAGAAACTCCGGTCTGCTTTGTTTAGGAAGTGATGACTGAAGTTTAATGCATTGGATCACAGGGCCTGGAAATGCTGTGCCAGCTTGGATCTACTTTGAGTTTCCTTAAGAAATCTGGTATGTTTTAATTCAAAGATGTGGAGACCTGTTGGCAACTCTTTGGAAGCATTTAGCAAACTATATTAAGGCTACCTTCAGGCACTTCATTTATAAGCTGTAAGAATTCCAGCTGTTTTCCCTTGAGTCTATTTTTCTAGAGAATACTTTTCTTCCATTAAATTCTGTGTCACAGATAAAATAATTTTCTGTAAAACATACGCATTAATTTGCTTTTATCTAAATATCTATGCAAAGAAAGTTGTCTAAACTCTTCAAGCAGCTACTTGTATTAGAATGTCAAATTCTTTTCTAGATTTAGCTAGTAGGTTGGGAATGTTAACTTGATTTTGGTTGCTAATATTACTCGTTTTAGATCTTTCCAATCACATAATTTTATTCTAAGCTAAGTTTTCCCTTTTCCTTCTCATCCTATTTTCTTTGGTCATCTTAGATGGTGGACTTTCTGTTAAATTCCTCCTGCTTACGCATTACAAATAAGAGGCTTTTTTTTTTTACATTGTAATCACCATGGCCAACAAAGTCACTCCAGATCTTCCTTATATATGTGCCCCCGCTTAGTAACAAAAGAAGAGCATCAAAGATTGTGCTTTTGTAAACAATGAATTCAGATTCAGATAATCTATTAATGAAGAAATATAAGTAACTTTAAATTTCTTTACAGTGAATTATTTCAGTCTGCTTCTGTTTTTTAAAAAATGGAATTTTCAAGAATTAGTCCCATGAAAATCACTCTATGGTAAGTCTATGAATAAATAGGTCTCATTTCTTTTAAGGCCAGTCTAGGAACTGTTCACTTCCTTTATCAAATCCATTTTTCAAATTTGTTAGCACTTAAGCAGTAACATTAGGGAGGTGAGTCTACAGAAAAGCAGAGTATAAATATGGAGTCAAACAAATACTACAAAGATACAATTAAGTTCAATATTAAATAACCTGTAATAGTCAAGGACTATGACAAAAGTTCCAAGAATAGGCCAAGATAAAAGAAGGAAAGATGAAAGAAGAAAAAGCATCTTACAACATTTTAGTCAAAGGTATAGAGAAAAAAACAAAGCAACAGCCTTTGCAAATAGCAACCTATTACACATAAGGCTGGTTTTGCCTAGAGAAAAGTAATTTAAGCTATAATTTTCTATTTTCACTGATCCTTTTTTTACATCAAAAACATATGTATACATGACATAACAATGTGTAACTTTGGAAACTTATGGAAATGTATGTATAAAAATTTTCTAAGAAAATCATATATGAAGAATGATGTGGTTTGAATGTTTGTCCCCTCAAAAATCTCATGTTGAAATTTGATCCCAAATGTTGGAGGTGGGACCTGACAGAAGGTGTTTGGGTCATGAGGGCGGATCCTTCATGCATGTCTTGCTGCCATCCTCATAGCAATGAGCGAGTTCTCGCTCTGTGAATTCCCATGAGAACTGATTGTTAAAAAGAGCCTGATGCCTCCTCCCCTCTCTGTCTTGCTTCTATCCTCTTACCATGCAACGCTTGCTCCTCTTTACCTTTTGCCTTAAGTGGAAGCAGCCTGAGGCCCTCACCAGAAGCAGATGGTGGTACCATGCTTCTTGTACATCCTAGAGAACTTTGAGCCACATAACCTATTTATGAATTACCCAGCCTCAGGTGTTCCTTTATTGCAATGCAAATTGACTAAGAAAAAGAAGAAAATTATCAAAATACACATTAGGCAATTGTAAAGATGTATTAAACACCATTTATTAAATTAGTAAACAAGCTAAAATCTAACAGTATAGCTTTAAAACTGTGGTATTATTTAAATTAATTATTTTTGTTTATAAAAGTAAGCTATTATCATTAATGAAAATTCAACAAACATAAATAAAGGAGAAAGGAGAAATATTATCTAGTGTTTCACCAGATGAGTGTATAAGAGAAGAGAAAAAAATACATCAGGGTTAATTTTGGTAACAAAGAAAAACAGAAGAAAACTTCACGTTCCACAAATACGTGGAGGATGATGGCAACGAATTACTTTAAACCAGGGTTATAAAAAATTTGGTTTATTATGTTGTATGTAGCTTCAAGCAGAGAGAGAAATAGAAATAATCTTTGTTGAGAATCTACTATCCTCTGCTATCTCAATTTAATGTCACAATAACTTTGCAAGCTAAGCACTGGTACCACTATTTAACAGATAAAGAAAACAGATCTTAGATGGGCTAACAACTTTTCCAATGTTACTTAGCTAGAAAGCAATGAAAGCAAGATTCAATTCCAGGTTTCTCTGGCAAATGTCAATTTTGGAGCTTTCAGTTGCATTTGATAAAGGCCTATGTATTCTCAAATGTGCCAAAGGGTAAGAGAGAAGAAGGCCAAGGAATTCGGTCTTAGGTCACTGCTCCCTCTTTAAATAAAATAGTTATAACTGAAACTTGGTTTTTACTAGACATTTATGTATATTTCAGTAAAAACAAACAAAAGCTCACCTGAAAAAGCTTAAAAAACAATCCACCCCACAATGTTGCCTTACAGCATAGCTTTCAGAAGTTCTGGCCAAAAAAAAAAAAACAAAAAAAAACACCTGTGATAGAAATTGGGGGAGTGACATTGGCAAGATGGCTAGCTACAGACACCTGGCATTCATCCCCCCTACAAGAATGAACCAAAGCAAAGAATCCATAGCTGATTTGACTGGAGTGTTGAAGGGAGATCATTAGAACACAGTAGGAGCGTAGAGACACATTTGTGGTGATTGGAAGCCCAGGAGGGCAGTGTGGAGGCACCTAGCCTCTGCAGCCCCATCTCTCTCACCCAGATCAGATTTGCCTAAAGTCAGGAGGGACGTCCTGTTTCAGGGAGAAGGTATGCAGAAGATCCCCACCAGCCCCCATTGCCACCGTAAACACCTACAATCCTTACAACAGGAAAATCTTAAGTTCTCACAAGCCCTGAGCCCAGTTTTGAAATATACTGGGAATTCACACAGTTGTATTGCCCAGATTAGAAGCTCAAGGTGTGTACTCCTCTCACCCAGCCATGGTGAGCCAACCTGCTGCAGCACGGTGCCATCTTAAGATCAGTGTGTGCCCTCTTCTGGGGCACTGTAGCTACTGCTCTCCTGCATTGGGGCTCCATCTTCATTAAACTAAGCCTACAAATGTGACAGAATGCCACAATCCTAGCTGTGTGAAGCCTGGGCCTAGGATTGGCTGTGACTCTGGTCCAGCACAGCAGGATAACCAACCAAGCCTCCTTCACTTCCAGTCAAATGAACACTCTAGCAGTCCTGCCTAGGACAAACTTATCCTAAAGCCTGCCAAACCACTGCATGCCTTCCCCCGAAGTTGGAGAGGCCCCTGCGTCTTCAAGCAGCTAATATGATCCTGGGCCAGCAGAGTAGCTACATACCTGTGCTCAGAACCTGAGAGCCCCCTAGCATCCCTGATACCCCTAGACATGTCCTTGGCCTGCCCAGTGGCCCTGTAACCCTAATAAGGGCCTGAGAAATAGTCTTGTAGGCCATCATTGGTAGGCATGCTCCCAGATCAGCCAAGCAGCCAAGTGACCTGAGAGACAATTCCATGGATCACCCCTGTTGAGTGCACCCCTGAGCCAGCCAAGCAGCCTTACACCTTCATCTCAAACCTGAGAAATAGCCCATGGTCCATCCAGAGAAGACACGCCCCCAGGCTGGTCAAGCAGCTATGTGCCCCTGAGAAAGAGCCCTGTGGGCTGCTTCTGGTAAGCATGCCCGGGGCCAACCAAGCATCCCTGTATCTGCATCCCAGGTCTGTGCAACAGCACCATGGACCGCCTCCCACAGAAATCCCCCAGCTGAGGAGCCGTGCAGCTTTAAAGCTTGAGAAATAGTGTCGTGGGTCAGCTGCAGCAGGCACACACACAGCCAGCCCTGCACCCACATACCAGGCCTAAGAAATAACCCCATGGACCATCACTGGCTAGCACACCCCCCTAGTCCAGCCAAGCAGCCTTTAGTGCATGTCCCAGGCCTGAGAGCCCTATGGGTCAACCCTGGAAAACACATTTCCAGGTGGCACAGCAATAGTGTACATACCTTCCAGGCCTGAGAAACCACCCCACAAGCTGCTCCTGAGAGGCCAAACCCCAGGCTAGCCAAGCAACTGTGTGCCTTAGTTTGTGGCCAGAGTAATAGCCCTGTGACCCCTAACCCTGGAGAGCCAAACCTCACATTGGCCAACCCATTATGTGCATACAGATACCCTCAACATAAGAAACAGCCCAGTGGGCCCACCCATGGCAAAGCACACCACCAAGCCACAAACATTCTCAGCCTAAGCTGCTAAGAAGCTCACAAATGCCACTGGCATGGATTACAACTGAAGAAACTACACAGAGACTATACTAGAACAAAGATCAAAACACACAACACACTGATACCACCAAGACCTATTCATTTGAATAAGTCTTTCCCTAGGAAGCCTACTCCATAAATTTGGAAGAGGTGAATTTTCTACCAGATGCATAGAAATCAATGTAAGGACACATCAACCATGAAAAAGCAAGGAAACATGTCACTTCCGAAGGAAAATAATTCTGCAGTAATAATAATTCTGCAGTAATATACCCCAATCAAAAGGAAATATAGGAAGTGCTAGAGTAATAATTCAAAATAATAATCTTAAAGAAACTCAGTGAGATACAAGCAAATGCAGATAGACAATTCAATAAAATTAGGAAACAATTCATCATTTGAATGAGAAATTCAACAGCTAGATGTGATAAATAGATATCATATCATTAAAAAACAAACAGAAATCCTAGAACTGAAGAATTTAATGAGTGAAACAAAAAATACAATTGAGAACTTTAACAACACACTAGACCAACCAGAAGAAAGAATTTATGAACTAGAAGATAAATATTTTGAAATAATACAGGCAGACAAAAAAAAAGAAAAAAGAAAACAGAATAAAGAAAGCATGCTGGATTTACAAGACACGATTAAGCAAATATTTATATTATGAGCATTACAGAAAGGAGAAGAGACAAGGAAAGGTAAGAAAAATATATTTAATGAAATAATAGCAAAAAATATCTCAAGTCTATGGAGAGAGAAGGACATCCAGGTTCAGGAAGCTCAAAGAACCACAAATAGATTCAACCTAAACAGGTCCTCTTCAAAGGACATCATAGTCAAATTGTCAAAAGTCAAGAACATAGAAAGAATTTAAAAAGCAGCAAGAGAAAAGTGTGAAGTCGCATATGAGGGAATCCTCATTAGAATAACAGTGTATTGCCGGGTGCAGTGGCTCATGCCTGTAATCCCAGCACTTTGGGAGGCCAAGGTGGGTGGATCACGAGGTCAGGAGTTCGAGACCAGCCTGGTCAACATGGTGAAACCCCACCTCTACTAAAAACACAAAAGTTAGCCGGGTGTGGTGGCAGACGCTTGTAATCCCACCTACTTGGGAGGCTGAGGCAGGAGAATTGCTTGAACCTGAGAGGCAGAGGTTGCAGTGAGCCAAGATCGTGCCACTGCACTCCAACCTGGGTGACAGAGCCAGACTCCATCAAAAAAATAAATAAATAAATAAAATAAGTGTATTTCTCAGCAGACAGCTTATAGGCCAAGAGACAATAAAATGACATAGTCAAGGTGCTGAAAGAAAAAAAAACTTCCCAGCAAATAATAATATACCCAGCCAAATTATCCCTCAGAAATGAAAGATAAATAAAATCTTTCACAGACAAGCAAAAACTAAGAAAACTTATCACCACTAGACCAGCATTACAAGAGACTCATATTTGGAAATAAAAAGATGATAACCACTATTATGAAAACATGCGAAACTATAATACTCACTGGTACAGCTGATACACAAGGGAGAAAGATAAATCAAACTTTATCACTACAGAAAACCACCCAAGTCTAAAAAAAAATAATAAGAAGAAAGGATATAAGGAACAAAGAATATACAAAATAACCCCAAAACAAACAATAAACATGATAGGAATAAGACCTCACCTATCAAAAATAATTTTGAATACAAATGGATTAAATTCCTCGTTTAAGCAACATAGACTGACTGAATGGTTACAAAAACAAGACCTATCTCCATACTCCCTACAAGAAGCTCATCTTGTTATTAAAGACACAAATAGGATGAAAGTGAAGAGATAGAAAAAGATACTCCATGCTGACAAACACCAAAAATGAGCAGGAAAAGCTATACTTGTATCAGACAAAGAGATTTCATTTTAAAAGCTATAAGAAGAGACAAAGAAGGACATTATATAATAATAAAGGAATTAATTCAGTGAGAAAATATAACAATTGTAAAAATATATTCACCCAATACTAGAGCACTCAGGTATATAAAGCAAATATTATTAAATCTAAAGAGAGAGATAAACCCCAAAACAATGATATCTGGGGACTTAAAAACCTCACTCTCAGCACTAGACAAATCATCTAGACAGAAAATCAACAAGGAAACATTGAATTTAATCTGCACTATAGACCAAATAGACCTAACAGACATTTACAGAACATTTCACTCAACAGCTGCTTGGGTGACCACATGTTAATTAAGCATAATTAACATAATTAATGCATTAATGTTAATGCTTAATTAACATATGGTCATTTCTCCAGGACTGATCATATATTAGAACACGAAACAAGTCTCCAAAATTTTTAAAAATTGTGACCATACCAAGTATCTTATCTGATCACAATGGAATAAAACTAAACACCAATAACAAGAGTAACATTCAAAACTATACCAATACATAGAAATTAAATAGCATGCTCCTAATGACCAATAGGTAAAGAAAGAAATTAAGACTAACATTTAAAACTTCTTTGAAACCAATGAAAGTTTAAGCATAACATACCAAAACTTATGGAGCAAAAGCAGTGTTAAGAGGTAAGTTTATAGCAATATATGCCTACATCAAAAAACTAGAAAGATTTTAAATAAGCAATGTAACGATGTGCCTTGAAGAACTAGAAAAGCAAGAACAAATGAACCCCAGAATTAATAGATGAAAAAAATAATATAAATCAGAGCACACATAAATAAAGCTGAGAGTAAAAAAATACAAAAGATTCATGAAACAAAAGGGTAGTTTTTGAAAATATAAACAAAATTGACCAACCATTAACTAGACTAAGAAAAAAAGAGAAAATGTTCAAATAAATAAAAATCAGGAACAAAAAATGACATATCTCAAAGATAACATAGAAATAGGAAGGATCATTAGAGATTACTATATACCAGTAAATTTAAAAATCAAGAGAAAATGGATAACTTAATGGACATATACAACCTACCAAAATTGAAACAAGACAAATAGAACACCTAAACATATAATACTAATAACAATTAATGAGATTAAATCAATAATAAAAAGTCTTCCAACAAAAAAAAGTCCAGGACCGGATGGTTTTACCATTGGATTCTACTAAACATTTAAGGAATTAACACTAATTCTTCTCAAACTATATTAAAACAGAGGGAATTTTTCCTAACTCATTCTATGAGGCTAGCATAACCCTGTTAGCAAAAGAAGACTAGGATCCAACATAAAAAGAGAACTACAGGCCAATATCTGATGAACATAGAAATAAAAATTCTCAACAAAATCTTAGCAAACTAAATACAACAACACATCAAATTAATCATACACCATGATCAAGTGGGATTTATCCCAGGAAAGCAAGCATGAGTCAACATATGAAAATCAATACACATCATACATCACATTAATGGAATGAAGAACAAAAGCCATATGATCATCTTAATAGATGCAGAAAAAGCTTTTGATAACATTCAACATCCTTTCATAATAAAAACTAATAAATTAGGTAGAGAAGTGTTGGACAACCCGTCCCACACCACCCAGTGGGTACTCGGAGTCCAGTGGAGACAAAGGAGTTAAGAGACAGAATAAGTGTTTAAAATGTGGGTCCAGTGGACCAGAGCATCGGAGGTTTGCTCACAGCCCAGAGCTCTCAGGCTCTGCCCAATTTATTAGTTTAATTGGTTTACAAGCTCTTTGTTCTTAGGGCAGATGGGAGGGGGAGGAAGGGATGAGGAAAAGGATTAATCAGTGAAGGAGAACTCGTGAGTTATTTGATAAAATGTACAGCAGTGGTGGTTTCTGTGAATTTCCTTGAGCAAACGTGTGTGTATAAACTACTGAAGATCTTTAACTTATCTGGACTGAAACGGGTGGGAGCAGGTTTCAGGAGGAGCCAAGATGTTTGATTATACTCCACTGCTTCAAGGAAGGCTTATCTCCCTGAGCAACCTATGGAATGCTGCTGAGTGGTTATGCTCTTGGGGCATAAAGGCATGAAGGCAATAAGGAGACTTATCCTCAGAGTCCACCCATGACTTTCCATGGGTGTCTCACACAGAGGAGACCAACCAGAAACTCTCTTCCCCACAAGAAGGAAAGCAGCTCAACATACTAAAGGCCATATATGGAAAATCCACAGCTAACATCTTACTGAATAGAGAAAGGCTAAATATTTTCCTATAAAAACTGATAGAACACGACATAGAACTGGAAACCCTAGCCAGCACAATTAGCAAGAGAAAGAAAAAAAGGGCATCAAAATTGTAAAGGAGGAAGTCAAATTGTCCCTATTTGCCGATGACATGATCTTATATGTAGAAAAATCTAAAGACGGGGAGTCTGTTCCAAGATGGCCGAATAGGAACAGTCCCGGTCTGCAGCTCCCAGTGTGATTGATGCAGAAGATGGGTGATTTCTGCATTTCCAACTGAAGTACCTGGTTCACCTCATTGGGATGGGTTGGACAGTGGGTGTAGCCCATAGAGGGTGAGCTGAAACAGGGCAGGACATTGCCTCACCCTGGAAGCACACAGGGTGGGGGGATTTCCCTTTCCTAGCCAAGGGAAGCCATGACAGGCTGTACCTGGAAAATCGGGGTACTCCTGCACAAATACTGTGCTTTTCCAATGGTCTTAGCAAACGGCACACCAGGAGATGGTATCCTACACCCAGCTTGGAAGGTCCCACACCCATGGATCCTTGCTCACTGCTAGTGCAGCAGTCTGAGATCAAACTGTGAGGCAGCAGCCTGGCTGGGGGAGGGGCATCTGCCATTGATGAAGCTTGAGTAGGTAAACAAAGCGGCTAGCAGGGGAAGCTCAAACTGTGTGGAGCCCACCATAGCTCAGCAACACCTATTGCCTCTGTAGCTTCCACCTCTGGGAGCAGGGCATAGCTGAATAAAAGGCAGCAGAAACTTCTGCAGACTTAAACATCCCTGTCTGACAGCTCTGAAGAGAGCAATGGTTCTCCCAGCACAGTGTTTGAGCTCTGAGAATGGGCAGGCTGCCTCCTCAAGTGGGTCCCTGACCACCATGTAGCCTAACTGGGAGACACCCCCCAGTAGGGGCGGACTGACAACTCATACAGGCAGCTGCCCCTCTGGGATGAAATTTCCAGAGGAAGGACCAGGCAGCAATATTTGCTGTTCTGCAATATTTGCTGTTCTGCAGCCTCTGCTGGTGATACCCAGGCAAACAGGGACTGGAGTGGACCTCCAGCAAACTCCAACAGACCTGTAGCTGAGGGACATGACTGTCCGAAGGGAAACTAGCAAACAGAAAGGAATAGCATCAACATCAAAAAAAGGACATCTACACCAAAACCCCATCTGTAGGCCACCAACATCAAAGACCAAAGGTAGATCAAACCCCAAAGATGAGGCGAAACCAGAGCTGAAAATTCTAAAAACCAGAGCACCTCTTCTCCTCCAAAGGATCGCAGCTCCTCGCCAGCAGTTGAACAAAGCTGGACAGAGAATGACTTCGATGAGCTGACAGAAGTAGGCTTCAGAAGATTGGTAATAACAAACTTCTCCAAGCTAAAGGAGGATGTTCGAATCCATCAAAAGGAAGCTAAAAACCTTGAAAAAAGATTAGACCAATGGCTAACTAGAATAAACAGTGTAGAGATGACCTTAAATGACCTGATGGAGCTGAAAACCATGGCACAAGAACTATGTGACATAGGCACAAGCTTCAATAGCCGATACAATCAAGGAGAAGAAAGTGTATCAATGACTGCAGATCAAATTAATGAAATAAAGTGAGAAGAGAAGTTGAGAGAAAAAAAGAGTAAAAAGTAATGAACAAAGCCTCCAAGAAATATGGGACTATGTGAAAACACCAAATCTACATTTGATTGATGTACCTGAAAGTGACGGGGAGAATGGAATCGAGTAGGAAAACACTCTTCAGGATATTATCCAGAACTTCCCCAACCTAACAACGCAGGCCAACATTCAAATTCAGAAAATACAGAGAACACCACAGAGATACTCCTTGAGCAACCCCAAGACACATAATTTTCAGATGCACCAAGGTTGAAATGAAGGAAAAAAATGTTAGGGGCAGCCAGAGAGAAAGGTCAGGTTACCGACAAAGGGAAGCCCATCATACTGACAGTGGATTTCTTGGCAGAAACTCTACAAGCTAGAAGAGACTGCGGGCCAATATTCAATGTTGTTGAGAAAAGAATTCTCAACCCAGAATTTCATATCCAGCCAAACTAAGCTTCATAAGTGAAGGAGAAATAAAATCCTTTACAGACAAGCAAATGCTGAGAGATTTTTGTCACCACCAGGCCTGCCTTACAGGAGCTCCTGAAGGAAGCACTAAACATGGAAAGAAACAACCAGTTCTAGCCACTGCAAAAACATGCCAAATTGTAAACATCCTTGATGCTAGGAAGAGACTGCATCAACTAACAGGCAATATGACCAGCTAATGTCATAATGACAGGATCAAATTCATACATAACAATATTAACCTTAAATGTAAATGGGCTAAATGCCCCAATTAAAAGATATAGCCTGGCAAATTGGATAAAGAGTCAAAACCCATCAGTGTGCTGTATTCAGGAGACCCATCTCACATGCAGAGACACACATTGGCTCAAAATAAAGAGATGGAGGAAGATCTACCAAGCAAATGGAAAGCAAAAAAAAAGCAGGAGTTGCAATCCTAGTCTCTGACAAAATGGACTTTAAACCAACAAAGGAGACAAAGAAGACCATTACATAATGGTAACGGGATCAACTCAACAAGAAGAGCTAACTATCCTAACTATACATGCACCCAATACAGGAGCACCTAGATTCATAAAGCAAGTCCTTAGAGACCTACAAAGAGACTTAGACTCCCACACAATAATATTGGAAGACTTTAACAACCCACTGTCAATAGTAGATGGATCAACGAGACAGAAGGTTACAAAGGATATCCAGGAATTGAACTCAGCTCAGCACCAAGTGGACCTAATAGATATTTACAGAACTCTCCACCCCAAATCAACAGAACATACATTCTTCTCAGCACCACATCACACTTATTCCAAAATTGACCACATATTGGAAGTAAAGCACTACTCAGCAAATGTGAAAAAATAGAAATCACAACAAACTGTCTCTCTGACCACAGTGCAATCAAATTAGAACTCAGGATTAAGAAACTCACTCAAAACCCCACAAATACATGGAAACTGAACAACCTGCTCCTGAATGACTACTGGGTACCTAACGAAATGAAGGCAGAAATAAAGATGTTCTTTGAAACCAATGAGAACAAAGACACAACATACCAGAATCTCTAGGACACATTGAAACCAGTGTGTAGGGGGAAATTTATAGCACTAAATGCACACAAGAGAAAGCAGGAAAGATTTAAAATTGACACCCTAACATCACAATTAAAAGAACTAGAGAAGCAAGAGCAAACACATTCAAAAGCTAGCAGAAGGCAAGAAATAACTAAGATCAGAGCAGAACTGAAGGAGATAGAGACACAAAAACCCTTTCAAAAAAATCAATGAATCCAGGAGCTGGTTTTTTGAAAATCAAAACTGATAGACCGCTAGCAAGACTAATAAAGAAGAAAAGAGAGAAGAATCAAATAGATGCAATAAAAAATGATAAAGGGGAAATCACCACCGATCCCACAGAAATACAAACTACCATCAGAGAATATTATAAATACCTCTACACAAATAAACTAGGAAATCTAGAAGAAATGGGTAAATTCCTGGAAACATACACCCTCCCAAGACTAAACCAGGAAGAAATTGAATCTCTGAATGGACCAATAACAGGCTCTGAAATTGAGGCAATAATTAATAGCCTACCAACCAAGAAAAGTCAAGAACCAGGTGGATTCACAGCCGAATTCTACCAGAGGTACAAAGAGGAGCTGGTATGATTCCTTCTGAAACTATTCCAATCAATAGAAAAAGAGGGAATCCTCCCTAACTCATTTTATGAGGCCAGCATCATCCTGATACCAAAGCCTGGTGGAGACACACACACGAAAAAGAATTTTAGACCAAAATCCCTGATGAACATTGATGTGAAAATCCTCAATACAATACTGGCAAACCGAATCCGGCAGCACATCAAAAAGCTTAGCCACCATGATCAAGTTGGCTTCATCCCTGGCACGGAAGGCTGCTTCAACATATGCAAATCAATAAACATAATCCATCACATAAACAAAACCATCAACAAGAACCACATGATTATCTCAATAGATGCAAAAAAGGCCTTCAACAAAATTCAACAGCGCTTCATGCTAAAAACTCTCAATAAACTAGGTATTGATGGAATGTATCGCAAAACAATAAGAGCTATTTATGACAAACCCACAGCCAATATCATACTGAATAGGCAAAAACTGGAAGCATTCCCTTTGAAAACTGGCACAAGACAGGGATGCCCTCTCTCACCACTGCTATTCAACATAGTGTGGGAAGTTCTGGCCAGGGTAATCAGGCAGGAGAAAGAAATAAAGGGTATTCAATTAGGAAAAGAGGAAGTCAAATTGTCCCTGTTTGCAGATGACATGATTGTATATCTAGAAAACCCCATCGTCTCAGCCCAAAATCTCCTTAAGCTGATAAACAACTTCAGCAAAGTCTCAGGATACAAAATCAATGTGCAAAAATCACAAGCATTCTTACACACCAATCACAGACAAACAGAGAGCCAAATCATGAGTGAACTCCCATTCACAATTGCTTCAAAGAGAATAAAATACCTAGGAATCCAACTTACAAGGGGTGTGAAGGAACTCTTCAAGGAGAACTACAAACCACTGCTCAATGAAATAAAAGAAGACACAAACAAATGGAAGAACAATCCATGCTCATGGATGGGAAGAATCAATATCATGAAAATGGCCATACTGCTCAAGGTAATTTATATATTCAATGGCATCCCCATCAAGCTACCAATGACTTTCTTCACAGACTTGGAAAAAACTACTTTAAAGTTCATATGGAACCAAAAAGTGCCCACATTGCCAAGTCAATCCTAAGCAAAAAGAACAAAGCTGGAGGCATCACGCTACCTGACTTCAAACTATACTACAAGGCTACAGTAACCACAACAGCAGGTGCTGCGGGCCAGCCTGGCACATGTATACCTAAGTAACGAGCCTGCATGTTGCGCACATGTACCCTAGAACTTAAAGTATAATAAAAGTAAATAAATAAAATAAAGTGAAGCAAAAATAGAGAAAAGAAAACCCTAAAGACTCTACAAAAAAAAAAAAAAAACCCAGCAACTTTGAACTGATAAGCATATTAAATAAAGTTGCAAGGTATAAAATTAATATACAAATATCAGTAGCATTTTTGTACACAAACAATGAACTAGCTGAAAAATAGTTCAAGAAGGAAATCCCATTTGCAATACCTACAGAAAAATAAAATATCTAGGAATATATTTGACAAATGAGATGAAGGACATATACAAGGATAACTGCAAGACACTGATGAAAGAAATTAAAGAGGATACAAACAAATGGAAAGACATCCCATGCTCATGCATCAGAGGAATCAATATTGTTGAAATGACAATACTACCCAAAGCAATCTACAGATTTAATGTAATCTCTATCAAAATGTCAATGACATTCTTCACAGGAATAGAAAAAATTCTAAAATTTGTATAGAACCACAAAAGATCTCAAAGAGCCAAAGCAATCCTGACCAAAGAGAACAAAGCTGGAGATATCACACTACCAGATCTGAAATATACTACAAAGCTATAGTGACCAAAACAGCATGGTCCTGACATAAAAACAGGCATACAGACCAATGGAACAAAATAGAGAACCCAGAAATTAATCCATATATCTACAATCAATTGATATTTGATAAAGGTCCCAAAAACACCTATTGGGGAATGGTCAGTCTCTTCAATAAATGGTGCTGAGAAATGGATATTTATAGGCAGAAAAACTAGAACCACAACTCTCATCCTATAAAAAAAAAACTCAAATGGCCCAAAGATCTAAATGTAAGACTTGAAACAATAAAACTACTAGAAGAAAACACATTAGAAATGATTCAGAACATCAGTCCGGAAAATATTTTGGGAAGAAGTCCTCAAAAGCATAGGCAACAAAAACAAAATTAAACAAATGGAATTATGTCAAACTAAAAAGCTTCTGCACAGCAAAAGAAACAATCAACAAAGTAAAAGGGCAATCTACAGAATGGGAGAAAATATTTGCAAACTACTCATCTGACAAAGGATTCATATCCAGAATATACAACGAGCTCCAACATTGCAACACCAAGAAAAGCAAACAATATGATTTTTAAATGGGCAAGTGATCTGAATAGATATTTCTCAAAATAAAACAAACAAATGATCAACAAATATATTTTAAAATGCTTAACATCACCAGTCATCAAGGAAATGCAAATCAAAACCTCAATGAGGTATTATTTCACCCCAGTTAGAATGGCTATTATCAAAACAACAAAAAAATTAAAAAATACTGGTGAGGATGCAGCGAATAGGGAACTCTTAAACACTCTTTGTGAGAATATAAGGTAGTACAACCACTATGGCGAGCAGGATGAAAGTTCCTCAAAAATGACAAATAGAACTACCATATGATCCAGCAATCCCAGGGCTGGGCATTTATCCAAAGGAAAGGAAATAATTATAATGGTTGGGGATCCACCGGCTCATCTTGCAACTGCCAAAAATATGATTTATATTTATAAGTCCCTACTAAATATTTATCTCTGAGAAAAAAATAATTATATCAGAGAGACATCTAAACTCCCATGTTATGGCGACACTATTCATAATAGCCAAGATTAGAAATCAACATAGGTGACCAGTAACAGACGAATGGATAAAGAAAATGTGGTATGTATACACAATGGAATACTATTCAGACATAGCAATTAATGAAATTCTGTTATTCTTTGCAACATGGATAAAGTGGGAGAACATTATGTTAAATGAAGTTAATTGAAATATTACTATGTACCCCATGAATAGGTACAGTTATAATTTGTCAATTTAAAACAAAATTTTAAAAACTTGTAAGAAATGAGAATGTCCAATGTCCAGAGAGCTCTTTCTCTGAAGACTTTAAAGCAAAAAAATATTATATTTTGAGAAAAAATAATATATTCCCTTTTCTTCCTTAAAGTATAAGAATATAAGAGATTATTACTCACATACTTCCTAGAACAAGGATGACAAATTTAAAGCTCCTAAGCCCTAGGCCATCATGGCTATTCTGTCACCACTGAGCCAAAATAGAGCTCCAGAATGTTTTTCAGTTGAGCATTTCCAGCCATTTAACCTGTCAATAAGAGATATAGGAACTATTTCATTTTATTTATACACCCGCCTTTCCCAGAATTAAAAATAAGAAGGCTTGTGCTTCATAAAAGGGGACTATTGAAACAAAACTAAACTCAAACCATAAAGAAACGAATAACATACCCTGAAGAAATTTCCCTTTCTCAGAATTAAAAAGGCTTCAACCTTGAATTTTCAAAATAAACTCATCTCAGAGCTGCCACTGTGGTTAGTAAAAACTATTAAGCTACAGACTTTGTACTGATGTTACTGCTTCTCTATTCACTACCTGTGACCCATAGCCCTAACCTGTTTCTCTTCTGCTCTCTGCTTTCATAGGTCTCTGTTGGGTCACTTAGCTCAAGCTAAATAGAAAGAGTAGAAAAAGAGGCTTTCTTTAGCCTTCCTGTCAGCATGCAGGCATATAACCTCCCTGGAATCAGAAAACCTACAGATTATCACACTCCAACTGTCACAAATGACATCAGAACTGAGCTCATGTGAATACCAATTCTAACAGCATTTTTTAAAAATCAGGGCATGGTTTGTGCCCTCAGTAGAAAATGTTAGAAAAAGAACCTGTTACCCCAACCCCTATCCCCATTTTACTTTCACCTTCTCTAGGTGAAAGGACATGTCAGGCATCAAGATCAAAGTCACACTGATAGAGAGCTAACAGAAATAAAAAGACTGAAGGAGGAAGAAAGGATGTTTATTAAATTGGGGGTCAAAAAAGGAGATAAATAGTATTCTCACCCCTCCTGTTTCAAGAAGAGGTAAAACAGGCTGGAATTTGAGAAACTTTTGTTAGGTAAAAGGAAAGGATTTTGAAAACCAAAAAAAAAAAAAAAAAAAAAGTTGATGGTGGGGGCAGAATTTCTCCATTGTACTTTTTTAGGTATAGAGTTTTAGATGATGGGCATTTGTCTAAAACATTTTCAAGATTTCAGGAGACTTTATAAACCTGTGGAAGTGGATAGAAAGGTAGGCAGGCAGGTTAGGTGTGCTTTCAAATATACCAAAGAAGACCAAGATTGAGCCTCTAGACTACTGGCTAAAGAATCAGTGGGGGCCTTCAGATGATCTTCTTACTTGTCCAAACAAATCTACCATTAGGAGAAAAGGCAGATTTCTGAAGAATTACTTTGAAGAAATAAAGATATTATCAGGCAAGAAAAGCCACATTATGCTGCAGTGACAAAATCTTATTGACTTAAAATAATCAAGTCTTGTTTCTTGTTCAATCTATACATTCACCTACTCTGCTCATAATATTCATTCAGGGAACAGTCACCATCTCAAACATTAAACATTAGAGAAAAGAGAATTCTGAAGGTTCTCACCTTGGCTATTAAATGATTGCCCCGGAAATATCATGTGCTACTTTTGCTCGTAACTTATTATTCAGAACAAATCACAGGGCCTCACTCAGACACAACGAGGATGAAAAGTATGATACCATGTGCCTAGAACAGGAGACAGGGGAAATATTTGAGTACAGCGCTAATAACTACCTCAAGAGGGCATCCTCCTGTTTCTCAAGAACCTAAGCAAGTATAATGGAGTCTCAGAGTTAGAAGAAGAACATTTATAACATGTCTTCTGCTTGTAAGTATGCATATAAAACAGAAATGGCATAGAGCATAAATAAACTCTAAGCTACCTGATTCCCCCACTTCTGGCATGCAAGATAAGGTTTATAAATACTTGGAGTATCTAGGAAATTGATTCCTCGATATATGATTGATTGATAGCTAGATAGCTAGCTAGAAACGAAGGAGGCTAGACTAAGGGTTAAGAGAAAATTATTTTTCCTTCTTCTACAGATAGATATAGCAAAGATATAATAGAATTTCATTAATTAGGGCTGCAATGGGAGAAATCCACACTGATTTAGTCAAAGGTATATATTATGAAATATATTAAAATTAATTTAATGTTATTTTAAGAAAATGATATTGTCAATGTTACAAAATATTTAAGAGAATATTACACACAAAACCTCAATCAGATTTAGTTCATATATATTGACTTAAATAATAAGGAATGCAATACATACCAAAAATTTGGCATACGTAGTCACAGACTTACAGACCCATTGATGTCTCTACTACCAAGTTATTGGTTTCATGGCCATCCAACTTTCCTTTGGACTGAAAAAGGATTCAGTTAGCTCGCCATAACATTTTATGATAAATTCATGGTTAAACTATACTTTTAAAAGATAACTACTAATTTTAGTTTGAAAACTAATGCACACTTTATCTAAGGTCATAAAAGACACATTAGTCGTTGTTATTTATTCTTGCTTTACTCAGGTTTTTGTTGTCTTCTATTGTGAGAATGATCAATTAAGATTGCAGAAAAAACTCTGAATAATATTACCAAAAAGGGAATATATTGAGAGGATCACAGCCAGTACAGGTGAAAAAGCCTACAATGGGCTTAAAAAAAATAACACAAACTGGGGAATCAGAAACTAGACCATTATACAGGAGTGAATTGGCTACCATAGGATAAGGACACACCTATCATTGTTTAGGGTTTTGCATCATTCTCCTCAAGAGTCTGCATCCTAGAGCAGATGCTATTTAACCTACTTAAAGTTGTGTTTCCATCCCCTTGGTTAGAAAAAGTTAAGATACTTTGATTGACAGGCTTCTTAATCTCGCACACAGTGAAGAGATAATTTCCCAAAAAGGATATGGGATTTTTTCCCAGATCAAGGGAAAACAGTGTAATGAATACTCAATAAAATAGGAAATATCTACTATACTAGAATCTGCTCCTAAGAACTTTAAAATTCAACAACATTCTTTTTAGGGGCATATACAAACTTCCTCTTATGGTTTGTAGTGGAAGCTAAATGATAAAGGACCTTTTATGTCAGGAGTTTGGAATTCTGCCAAGCAGGTTATGAGGTGCTACTGCAGTGATATGATTTGTGTTTGTGTGTTTATTTGCTTAACCACTAATGGAAATGTGTGAAGTGGGTTATAGGAGTAAACCCAAGTATTAATAGAAAGACTAGTTAGGCAGCTGGCAAAAATTTAGTCAAAGCAAAATTATAGGAACCTAATGTAAGAAAATGTCAGTAGAGCTAGAAAAAAGGGATCTGTATTAATTAGCATTTTGTATACAAAAAAAACTCAAAACTTACAGATTTAAAGCAACTACCACTTATTTAGCTAATTGGTCCTCAACCAGTGAAGTGGGGAAGTGGGTGGGACATTTGGCAATGTCTAAAGACATTTTTGGTTGTCACAGTGGGGGTGAGGATGCTGTGGTCATCTAGTTATTAGAAGCCAGGGATGCTGCTAAACATTTTGTGGTGCACAGGAAAGTACACCTCCTCCCCAAGAATTATTCAGTCCAAAATGTCAATATTACCAAGGTTGAGAAACCCTGATTTAGCTTAAGACCCTGCAGGCCATCAGTATGGTTTGGGCTTCATTGGAATTCTGCTGATCTGGGCCAGGCTCACCTGATCTCAACTTGCTGATTCATACATCTCTGGTGGACTATTAATAGCTGGTCAGGTGGGAGCTGGCTAAGCTAAAGGACTCAGCTGGAACAGCTCCTTTTTGATCCCTGTGGTTTCTCATCCTTTGGAAGAATGATCAGGCATTGTTCATACAGTGAAGGCTACAAGAGATCAAGAAGAAATATGCAAGGCCTCTTGAGATCCAGCCTCAGAATGCACACTGTTGCGTGTGTCAGTCTCATTCTATGAGCCAAAGCATGTCATCAGGCCAACCCAGAATTAAAGAATGGAGAAATAGACTGTATCTCTTGATGAAATGGCTATCAAAAAAAGTGATCATTTTTGTAATCTACCAAAGAGAGAATTTTGAAATAGCTAGAATATAGAATAAAAAATAGTTGGTGGCTGCTGGTAAAAGGAGAAAGATAGTGAAATTAAAATTATACTGACCAGAGATCCATGATTAATTGAATCCTGTTTTTGCCACTTACCTCTCCACATGGTTCCCAGAAAAAAATATAGACACAGAAAAAAAAAGCAAAGTAAAATTGACCCATTTTATTTCTATCTGAAGAATTTGACTCAAAAACCAACAGAGATGTGTATTAGTCCATTCCCACAGTGCTATAAAGAGCTACCTGAGACAGGGTAATTTATGAAGAAAAGTTTAATTGACTCAACGTTCCACAGCCTGTACAGGAGGCATGGGTATGGAGGCCTCAGGAAACTTACGATTATGGTGGAAGGTGAAGGGGAAGCAAACATGTCTTACATGATGGGAGCAGGAGAGAGAGAGAGCAAAGGGAGAAGTGCTATACACTTTTAAACAGCCAGATCTCATGAGAACTTATTATCACAAGAACAGCAAGGGGGAAGTTCGCCCCCATGAGCCAATCACTTCCCACCAGGTCCTTTCCCCAACACTGGGGATTACAATTCAACTACATGAGATTTGGGTGGGGACATAGAGTCAAACCATATCATTCTGCTCCTGGCCTCTCCCAAATCTCATGTCCTTTTCACATTTCAAAACACAATCATGCTTTCTCAACAGTCCCCCAAAGTCATATCTCATTCCAGCATTAACTCAAAAGTCCAAGTCCAAAGTCTCACCTGAGACAAGGCAAGTCCCTTCTGCCTTTGAGCCTGTAAAATCAAAAAGAAGTTAATTGCTTCCGAGATACAATGTGCATACACGGATAGGGTAAATGCCCCCATTCCAAAAGGGAGAAATTGGCCTAAATAAAGATGCTATAGGTCCCATGCAAGTCTGAAACCCAGCAGGACAGTCGTAAAATCTTAAAGCTCCAAAATTATCTCCTTTGACTCACTGTCTCACATCCAGGCCACGGTGATGCAAAGGGTGGGCTCCCAAGGCCTTGTGCAACTCTGCCCCATTGACTCTGCAGGGTATAGCCTTCATGGCTGCTTTCACAGGCTGGCATTGAGTGCCTGCAGTTTTTCCAGGTGCACAGCACAAGCTGTCAGTGGATCTACTATCCTGGGGCCTAGAGGATGGCAGCTTTCTCAAAGCTCCACTAGGCAGTGCCTCAGTGGGGACTGTGTGTGGGGACTCCAACCCCACATTTCCCCTCCACACTGCCCTAGTAGAGGTTCTCCATGAGGGCTCCACCCCTGCAGCATATTTCTGCCTGGTCATCCAGGCATTTTCATACATCTTCTGAAATCTAGGCAGAGGCTCCCAAAGCTCAATTTTTGTCTTCTACATGGCCGCAGGCCCAACACCACATAGAAGCTGCCAAGGCTTGGGGTTTGCACCCTCTGAAGCAACAGTCCAAGCTGTACCTTGGCCCCTTTTAGCTACGGCTGGAGCTGAAGCAGCCGCAATGCAGGGCGCCATGTCCAGAGCCTGCCCAGAGCAGCGAGACCCTGAGCCTGGCCCGTAAAACCATATTTTTTTTGCCTCCTAGGCCTCCAGGGCTGTGATGGCAGAGGCTGCCGTGAAGGTCTCTGAAATGTCTTGAGGCATTTTCCCCATTTTTTTGGCTATTAACATTCCGTTCTTCTTTATTGAATCCACCCCCAGAAAATGGGTTTTCTTTCCTACCAAATGGTCAGGCTGCACATTTTTCAAACTTTCCCTTATCTTCTTGTCTTCTTCTGAGCCTTCCAAACTGTTTCAACCTCTGCCCATTACCCAGTTCCAAAGTTGCTTCCACATTTTCAGGTATCATTATAGCAATGCCTCACTTCTCTGGTACCAGTTTTCAGTATTCATCTGCTCTCACGCTGCTATAAAGAACTACTTGAGACTGGGTAATTTATGAAGAAAAGAGGTTTAATTGACTCACAGTTCTGCAGGCTGTACAGGAAGCATGGCTTGGAGGTCTCAGGAAACTTACAATCATGGCAGAAGGTGAAAGGGAAGCAAGCATGTTTTACTATGGCCAGAGCAGGAGAGAGAGAGTGAAGGGGGAAGTGCTACATACTTTTAAACAACCAGATCTTGTGAAAACTCATTCACTATCACAAGAACAGTAGGGAGGAAATCTGCCCCCATGATCCAATCACTTCCCACCAGGTCCCTCCCCCAACATTGGGAATTACAATTTGACATGAGATTTGGCTGGGGCACAGTGCCAAACCATATCAAGAGGTCTTATGAATTATCTGTTTTCAAAAGAAGTTTCTTTTGCTAGGCAAATTCAATCTTAAAAATCGACAAGAAAAGTGGAATGAAAGATCTGTCTAGTCCGCCCAAAAATATAAATCTTTCTTCAAAATGCAGAAAGTTCACACCTATGGGATGGGATGGGAAAAGGGAGGAAAAGAAGGAAAGAGAAGAAAGAGGAAATGCATGGGAGTGTAAAGGAGAGGAGAGAAGATGAGACAAATGAATGATATATGGGGGATCTCCCAGGGAGCCTACAGTCCTGAGGGAAGAATGCATCCTCGAAAGACTTTACCGCTGTACACTGGCCTCACAAGGCCAATGCTAAATATATGCTCCTGAACCTGAGCAACTTTTGGCAATATTTATCCTACAAGGGAGTGCACAAGGGAATGCTCTTCAACTTTCCTTTGGGAGGAAAATGTGGGGAGAAGGAAACTATTTGGCTTCAGCTTCCATCTCCTCATCAGCTGTGAAACATTAGATATGAGAGATGAAAAAAGGGAAAAGGTCAAGAATGATTCCCAAGTCACATATTGGGGACTTGGGAATTCAGAGTTTTATTTGGACTGGATGCAGACATTTGGGCATACCAACTTCAGCACCAACTTCAGCATAGTTGATAGTTGATGTTGCGTGTATGAAGAAAACTACCTGTGGAGGGTACACGAAGTGAGAAGAGAAGAAAGTCAGTAACAGAACCTTGGAAAATATTAACACTTAAGCAGCAAGTAGGAAAAGAGGAACTCATAGAGTTGACTCAAAAGATTGGCTGGCAATTTGTAAGTAGAAAATCACGAAGGGACATGGATGTATAAAACATCCAGGAGGGCCGGGCGCGGTGGCTCACGCTTGTAATCCCAGCACTTTGGGAGGCCGAGGCGGGCAGATCACGAGGTCAGGAGATCGAGACCACAGTGAAACCCCGTCTCTACTAAAAATACAAAAAATTAGCCGGGCGTGGTGGCGGGCGCCTGTAGTCCCAGCTACTCGGAGAGGCTCAGGCAGGAGAATGGCGTGAACCCGGGAGGCGGAGCTTGCAGTGAGCTGAGATTGCGCCACTGCACTCCAGCCTGGGTGACAGAGCAAGACTCCGTCTCAAAAAAAAAAAAAAAAAAAAAAAAAAAAAAAACACAGGAGGAAGAAAGTTCTAAAAATAAGACCATGCTCAAAATAGTCGAATGCAGCTGAGAGTGAAAGTAAGATTAAAGACTGAAATGAATATTGGCCTTAGCAATGATCATGGGTGATACATTAGTTTCAGGAGTCAATAGAAAGTGAGATTAAGATTGTGGGTAACTATTATTTTATTGCATAGAGAAGGAGGAAGAACAGAGATATTGGAACATGTGTGGGTTAAGAGATTTTTTTTTAATTAAAGAGATTTGAGATGTGTCTACCTGCTGAGGGGAAGAATTCACTGGAGTGGTTGAAGATACAGAAAGGGGGAGAAATTCAGCGCAGTAATAGCCCAATATACACAGAATAAATTAGATGAAGGGCATGTTGAAGAAAGAATCTCTTGTAAGGTAGAGAGAAGTAGAACCTGGTCAGTGAAAAAGGTTAGGAGTTGTGGATTTTCAAGTGGATAGCTGTTTCTTTCTCTGTCAAGCAAGAGACAGCCATCAGTTACCTGTTCTGGGAAAGGTAAGGAAGGGGCATGGGGTAGCGTGGATTGGAGGATTGGAGGACAGTGATGAATATAATATCATATGCTACACATATAATTTTTATTTTATAAAGAATGTGACAAACTAGTAGTAAAAAAAGCATAACTAAAAAATAAAAGAATACAAGTATTTAAATGGAAGATGATCTAGCAATGTTTAACTTCATATATAGAAGATAAACAATTTGGGAAACACACAACAGCAAGAACTGCAATGCATTTATTCTGCATTTATTGAATAACTTTGCCAGGTCCTCCAGAAAGTAATAAGGGATCCTATGCTAGCTCAGAATATGGCAAGGAAGAGACCCAAACAAATCATTGTAAGAAAAGCTAACCACAACAGAGACACACATGATGCTCTGGAAGGAGATATGCAAACACTCCTTCCAGAAGGGAGGAAATGAATCAGTCAGAGAAGATTTCAAGAAACAAGCAGCATTTGAGCTGAGTTTCGAAGATAGAAAGAAGTTCATTCGGAAGCTGGGGCCTGGGTCAGAAAGGGCATTCTAAGAAATGGAACTAATATGGAGAAGTGCAGAAAAGTATCCAGAAGAATTGAATCCAATGGACAGACAAGTAGGCTTCATCTCTCTACAGCTGCATAAGTAAAAATAAGAAGCTGAGCATGGTGGCTGATACTTGTAATCTCAGCACTTTGGGAGGCTGAGAAGGGAGGATCACTTGAGCTCAGGGGTTGGAGACCAGCCTGGGCAATATAGTGAGACCTTATCTCTACTAAAAATAAAATAAAATAGAAAATTAGCTGGGTATGGTGGCTCATGCCTCTGGTCTCAGCTACTGAGGAAGCGGGAGGATAGCTTGAACTAAGGAGGTTGAGGCTGCAGTGATCACGCCAGTGCACTCCAGCCTGGGTGACAGAGCAAGACCCTGTCTCAATAAATATATAAATAAATGAACAAATAAATAAAAGGAGTCTCACGCTTTACCAACTAAGCTTGCCAGGCACTTAAATAATCCTTGTGTCCCTTTAAAACTCTCCAGCTCCTCATACATATTATGGGTAAGAAAATTGGAGCAAGAAAATTAGGGCTTTTTCCTCCTCCACTATCTCGTAAATACTTGGTAATATTTTTCCCCCATCCCCAAGTTCTTGCTAGGTAATTTGATAAATACATTTACCCAGAAGAGTCAGTTTAATCATTGCTTTGCATTTAACCCCTTAAACAGGTATTTGCATTCTGCTCTCGTACTTCTAGACATAAAGCCTTTCTAAGAGAGAAAGTTTAGGCCCTGAGGAGGAAGAAAAGGAAAGTAAATGGAAAAGGGTGTCTCTCAGCATTTCTCCTCAAATCATATGTCACATCATTTACTCTGCTTATACCTTAATGCTGGTCCTGAATAACTGAAAAGGTTGCATTGTGTCCTGAATTTTAAAAAGTAACATAATATACAATCCATTCACCACATTAATTCAGGTGCAACCTTAGACAAATTGCTTTGAACAATTTCAGCCACTAGACAAGTTTAACTGCAAAATGCTCCATTCTCCATGAGGTAAACGTCTGGGAAATATAGTGAATTTGAAATTGTAAGAGTAATTCAAATGTGTACAAAAAAGATAGAACAAAAATATAGTTTCTAAAAAATTGGTTAAAAATGCTATCCAAGTTCAATTTGAAGTACTATTATTCTAATCTTTCTATTAAAAGATAAAACATGAGAGAAAATATTACATACTTTTATAACCTTTGCTGACGCATAGAAATGCAATTTATTTTTTAAAGAACACAAACACTACTACAATTCTTGAAAATACCAAGCTTTGAAATCATCTTAGTTAAAAATAAAGTTTTGGGAGGGGACTGCCTAGGGATGCAAAGAAACGTATGAAATTTTGCATTTTTTAAGTAATTATAAAACCTATTTTATAATGCCCTCACTTGTCACAGCTAGCAGCAAACAACACTAGCTTTGTCCTTGGTTCCACTTATAAAGGTGAGGGGACAGATGCCAGCAAGATTTTAAAACCTCAAATCATGTTTTTCTCAGAATATGAAAGGGAAGTTTGACTATATCACATAGTTTCAGGTGACATTAAATGAGTTCCACTGCATTTTGTTTTTCACTCATAAAGCCCAAGGTAGGCTGGGGGGTCTAAAAATAGGAACAATAAGATCCATGGGGCAACCCACAGCACACCTGGATCATTTGTTCTCTTCAAAAACAACAGTCTCTCTGTATCTCTGTCTCAGTTTCCATCTCTCTCTCTCCCTTGTGCTCTCTCTCTCTCTCACACACACACAGAGTTCCAGGACTTATGTTGTGGTTTTTAAGCCCATAGTGTTTTAAATTTCTTTTTATTTTTAAATGTTAATATTATTAATTTTTTTCCAGCCACAAAATAGATAACATTTTCAGAGTCTTCCCAGTCCTCATCAGAAAAGACCAGTCAAGATGACTGAGTACTATTACTATTATTCCCTTATTACTACTATAATAAGAGAATTATGCCTTATTCCCTTACATCTCTGTTAAAATGAAAAAGTACACAGTGCACACACATAAGTATTCTTTAAAAATTGATATGTAAATCAATAGCGCTCGATAAGGAAAAAGCTTTTTTGTCATAGATCTCAATTTCCTAGACAAAATGGCATGACTACATAAAAATCTCATTAATGAAGACTTTTTACTAAGTCGGAATTTATGATCACTCAAAATAAAACTGAGCCAAAGTGTATCTAATCGTGTACAATTATTACAAAGTTGTTTTTCTAGGCATGTAAATTCCTTTTAGATATTTTCATCTATGAGAATGCATAAAATTAGAAGAAGCTGTTAGACAGCATTCCCCTCTCCATCCCACTCCCCAAGCCTGGTTCCCTTTTTATTCATTTCCTCCGCCTCCTTAGGCAAGAATCTTGGAAGCATCCTAGATAAAAGATTACTGGTGCCTACTCTCAAGGACTCTTTGCAAAACCACCTCACCCCAAGACATGGCCCCACATCCCTCTACCCTTTCCAGACAGTTACACATGCCCATGTTTCCAAAGCAGTTTATAGTTTCTTTTCTCTTATCATTTATCTATTCTCATTGTCATTATGTGTCATTACTCCTTCACCCTCCATCTTCTTTCTCTCCCTGGAACACAGGATATTTCTTTTGGACTCCGGACTTTTTACCACCTGGACTGCTCTTCTTCCAGATCATCACATGACCTAATCCTTCTTATCATTCAAGTCTCATTGGTGTTGTCACCCAATAAGAAATGCCTTCTCTGAACACCCTGTTCCTTTATCCTGATTTCTTAGTATTTTTACTGATGCTATGTCATTTGCTTGTTTACTTGATTATTATCTATCTTCTTCCTCTTCCCTGTCCCTGCTACCACCACCAAAACATAAGCTCCTTAGTGCTTAGAACAGTGGCGGGGGCATGATAGAAATTCAATGTACATTCTTGGAATGAATGAATGAAAAATGAATGCTTATCTCCCCTACTAGACGGTGAATTTATGCAGGGCAGGGGCCATGCCTCATTCATTTTCTTTGTGTCTAACATTTTGGGTAAAGGGAAATCTAGTAGGATTCAATAAATGGTCACTAAATACATGATCTATTAATCACAGAATAAATAATTAATAATATTTTTATTATACACACAGGAAAATGTTGAGCTTAAAGAGATTATCTGCCTAGATTTGGTTAGACAGTTTTAGAAAGGGCAACAAAGGCAGGACAGCTGCAGGGACTCAGATTTAGGGAGTGGATTTGAGTCCCTTAAACTTTCATTGTCTGTTTCAAGTTGAAAGAGGTAAAGTGATTTACCCATGGTGTTTAAAAGTAATAAAATTATATCTTTTTAAAACAAAATGTATTTAATTGTTTGCAACACTACAGGCTAGCCTTCTTTCCAAGGCCACAAAAATTGTGGCTTTTATATGCTGTGAGGCTCAGAAATGTTGCCAATTGTTCAACTTTAAAGCTTGAGGTCCTCAAAGAGAGTGGGCAGTTTAGTGCAGAGGCCAAAGCCAGGAGAGCTGGATAGACAATCTATCACAGCCGTGTCATATCACCAGGGGACCGAGACTCTCTAGGGACAAAGGGTTGCTGCTCTTGGGAAGAACTCTTTAGTTATGTTAATTATATTTACCAAACCAAATATTATGACATGCAATCTAAGCAGATCTGTGTACAATACATAGGATGTCTGAATCTAATGCCAGCTTAGAAAATCTAGGGCTAACATTTGCAATATTCATAGGAGAACAAATTAGTTTGCATACTCTTCCATAGTTGGGTGAAATGTCCCACAAAACTTCTCATCCCTTCCAACACTATTTGATTTTATTGATTCCAAATTTTAGTTCAGTTTTGAGGTGTTTTAATACTCCTCAAAGGATCCTCATATTTTGAATTTGTTCTGATTTCTAGGAGATATTATCTTAGAGATGGATTATGAACGTATCTACTGAGTTTCATTAGGGCTGAATCACAGTTTCAGAGGAGTAAAAGCCAGAAGGTTCTTCTCAACTCTGAGATTTTGTGGTTCTGTGATTCAATTCTTTGGAGCCTAATGACCCCAGTTTGAACTGATATACACTGGTAGGTGAAGTGATAGGACAGAGGAATGGATGCTGGAAACTAATGACAGAAGTCTGAAGTCCTCCTGTGACACTTGGCCTCATGAAACGGAAAAGACTTCTACTTTCTTACCTCAAAAGTCTGTGCTAGAGAAGTTAGCTACTGTGTATGGGTAATTGCCCCCACTCTGGACTCTAAACCTCTACCTAGGCCACACCCTATTTCTAGAAAACTGTTACTATCACCAGATCATCAAGGTTATCTCCTTTCTTCCCTTACACAGTCTTTAGAATCCACTCCCACCATGTTGCCTCTCCTAAGCAACAAGAGAGCAAGTAGCATACCTGCCGTGAGTTTTCTGTCCTAGGTAAATTACTTATCTACTCTGCATACATATGGTCTCAATAAGCAAAGATGTGTTGTGTCCAGTTTCTATTTCTGAACATGTAATTGAAAACATATCAAACTGGGCCTCAGCAAACTTGGGAGGTGGAAAGTATGGGCCAAATTGGTCATATTTTCTGGGTGAGAGGACCATGAGCCAAGTTACATTAAAAGGCCTGGCAATCAGTTTCAAGGCATTCAACATTCAATAGAGAAACTGCAAGAAAGTGGGGAAAGTCATACATATTTTAAAAATCACCTTTATCTTTTAATCAGACAACCCCTAAATTGTCAACCAACTAAAATATACTATACATTGAAACACACTTGATACTCAAAGTGTGGCCCATGGACCAGCAGCATCTCTCAGGAGATTGTCAAAATGCAGAATCTTCCCTTGAGCCCAGGAGTTCAAGGTAACAGTGAGCCATGATCGTGCCACTGTACTCCAGCCTGGGCAACAGAGCAAGACTCTGTCTCAAAAAAAAAAAAGCAGAATCTTGAGCACCACCCAGGACCTACTGAATATGAATGTGTATTTTCAAAAGATATCTAAGTGATTGGTATGTGACTTAAATCTTGTAAAAGACTTTTCAAGACCAGCAATCCTCAAAGTGTGCTCTCCAGACTAGAAGCATCAATTGGCATCAACTGAAAACTTATTAAAAATGCAGAACTATCTGCCCATTCCAGACCTACTCAGTCTAAAATTTTGGAGTAAGGACCAGTAATCTGTGTTTGGTTTTTTTGTTTGTTTTGATTTTGGGGTTTTTTTTTTTTTTTTTTTAGACAGAGTCTGTCTCTGTCGTCCAGGCTGGAATGCAGTGGCGCAATCTCAGCTCACTGCAACCTCCGCCCACTGGGTTCAAGTGATTCTCCTGCCTCTGCCTCCCGAGTAGCTGGGACTACAGGCGCCCGCCACCGTGAGTGGCTAATTTTTGTATTTTTAGTAGAGACGTGGTTTCGCCATGTTGGTCATGCTGGTCTCGAACTCCTGACCTCAGGTGATCCACCTGGGCCTCCCAAAGTGCTGGGATTCCAGGCGTGAGCCACAGCACCTGGGCTAAGTAATCTGTGTTTTAACATACCCTCAGTGATTCTGATATATCCTCAATTTGGAGAATTTCTGCCTTTGGCCTTTTTCAATTTATATTAAAGAAGAGCCATCTTTTAACAAAAGTTAATTTAACTCTAAATGTTTTAAGTGACTAAGAGAACAATATACCTATCTGGACAATTTTTAAAATATTGTGACAATGCCCACCAGTATTTTCCAAAGATATATCCTTATGATTTTATTTAAGCACTAGTCAGAATTGATGAATGTGTATGTTGAATACCATTTGCTAATTCATCTGGCATCTGGCAAAACCATATCACGTTAATATGATGGATGATCCTGCTTCTTTGGAATGAGAAAACTTCCACATGGAGGCACAGTAATTATTCCTGAAGGAATGAACATAATGTAAACTGTCATTATGGATAAGTTTTGTGGGCAAAGGATGCCCAGGAGAAAGGCATTATGTTAAGCCTTTATTCTCAGCACTGGTGCTCTGCAGACTTGTTCCCACTTAAAGTCATTACCAGAGCTGCCTAGACCTTTCTGCCCTTTGTGGCTTTGTGCTTCATTTAGCGGGTTATGGGATGTTTCAAACCTCTACTTAATGCATTTGAAATATTTTCTACTTTGAAACTTTTTCTCCCTTCAAAGGCAAGGTAGCTATTGGCATCAAGAAGAAACCCAAATGAGCACAACAAATGCACAAGTGTCTTTCACAAATGTAGCTTTGCCCAGATGAATTTTTAAAGGTATTTTATGAAGAGTGTTAAAATACATGAAGTTATTTTCTAAATCAACCCACCTAGCAATTTTATTTCTAGAAATGTATATTAAAATATATCCCCAGATGAATATATAGACATATGTATAAGAACATTCATTACAGCATAGATTGCTGAAAACAAGCAAAATGTCCACAGTCACAAGGAGTAACCAACCAGAGCAAGTTCCCTTAGGGAGGCCTCTGGTGTGTGCCAGGAACCAGCTCTTTAGTTTCCAGATTATGAGAGAAACAAGTGTATCAGTCTCCTAGGCATGCCATAATAAAATACTGCAGACTGGGTGGCTTAAACAACAGAAATTTATTTTCTCACAGTTCTGGAGGTTAGAAGTCCAAGACCAAGGTGTCCACAAGTTTGATCTCCCCTCAGAACTCCCTCCTCGGCTTGCAGACAGCTGCCTTCTGACTGTGTCCTCGTACGACCCTTCCTCTGTTGGTACACATCCCTGGTGTCTCTTCCTCTTCTTATAATGATATCAGTCATATTGGATTGGGATACATCCCTAACGGCCTCATTTTAACCTCTTTAAGACCTATCTCCAAATATGTTCACATTCTGAGGTCCTGGGGAATGGAATTTTAACATACAAAATTCGGGGATACCATTCAATCCACAACAACCAGTCAGTCTTAGAGAGTAGCTGGGTCATAGAGGGTTATTTACTAAATGGTTCAGAAGTACTTTAATATTTTCAAAACTGGTACAGTTTTCAGTAAGTAGTGGCTGATTATTAACCCTGGCATGGGCTCTGCAACAATTGTAAAAACATGTTGTGAAAAAACCTTAAAGTTTGGAGGAGCCCCTTCAGGGACCTCCAAGATTGAAGATTGAGGCTAGGTAGGTGGGCTCTGAGACTATTTCTGGAATTTAGTTATTTTACATCTAATAGACCAAATAATGTGCTGTGGTTATAAACATAGGATTTGGAATCAGAAAGAGTTTGCATTTCTGTTTCCTACCTGTAAAATAAAAATGATAATAGTACCTGTCCCTAAGATTGTAAGCAATAAGATAACGATATAAAATGTTGATGATATGCCAGACTCAAAGTAGATACTCAATAAACAAGACATTATTGTACCTTTATATAAGCTTACTTTTCTAAATAGTCTTACACACACACAAACACACAAACACACACACACACACAGTGTTCCTTATAACAACTGTACTAGGCCTCTAAAGACACTTTTAGTTCTAGAACTCTTATTCTAAGTGATACTTGGCCACAAGTGATTCACAGAAAAGGAGTGAAATTTTTAAATACATTTATTGCTTTTGTTATAAAAATAAATTGTGTTTTCCTACTCTATGGGAATTCTACTTTTAGCAGTCACATTGCTTGATTTAACAGGCAAGTATTAAAATAACAGTGTAGTGCTCACCTGATAAAACATTGCAACTTCTGTTAGATTACTTTTTATATAGTTATATTATTAAACTGCCATTTGTGTATTACAAATCGAGTTAAGTAATATGTAATCATTAAAATAATGAAATATGTATTTCACGTACCAATATGGAATAATCTTAAAGATGTATTAGTGATGAAAGCAAAGTACACAGAAATACTCAGAGTATATGTTTTTTAAAAATAGGTTTTTATATTGTTTAAATTTTTACCATGTGTATGAATTACCTTTTGGAAAAAATAGATTTTCTCTCATAGTAAAATATAAAAGGAGAGGACAGACACTCAGGATTTCATTTTCAAACAGAAATCGCAATCAACAGCACCAGTAGCAGCTGCTATTTATCTGTATTTGATAAGAGCAAAGCAACAGATAAAAATGAAAAATAAACTAAATGAAAAAGGCATCTACAGAGATCAAATTCCAGGCGACTCCTTTCCCAGTTGCCTTTGTTGTAAGTTCCAGAATAGTTTCTCAGCACTAAAAAATTCTCTGATTTAATGGAAACAACATAGGATGTGGCATCAAACTGAGCTGGGTTCCAATTCTACTCTTCTGACTTTCTAGCTTGGCAAACACAGAAAAGTCCTTTTACCCTCTGAACCTCATTTTCATCAGCACACAAGCATCAAAATGTCTGTCCTTCCACCACTTAGAGTGGTTTTGAGGCTTAACTGGAATCAGATGTATACAAGTGCAAGGCAAACAATATAGACCAATATGCTCCTTTATCTCATTCATAAATTTCTATTTAGCTTGTGGGATACGGATATGTATTCATTAATTTATTCAACAATAACAAATAGACCCTTCTAAATACTGGAACTAAAATAGATAGCAGAACACGTTCATTCTCTGCCTTTTTGAAGCATAGACTCTCGTAGAAAGATAGAAGACAGAACAGACATCCATCACATTAAATTGTGACAAATGCTATGATACAGATAGACAGGATACCCTAGAAATGCATATAAGGCACATGTACTCACCAAAAATATCTGGGAAGGCTTCTGGAGGAAGTCATGTTCAAGTGAGGCCTGATGAAAGAGTAGGAGTTCACTAAGTGACCCAGGGGAATGTCGTAGGCTTCCCACTGGCTTGGCTGACCCCTGAAAGATAAAACCTGACAGGTGAACAGTGCAAGTTGAGGGCTCTCAAAGCAGCTCCCCTTGCATTTGACTTGTTAGAGCCAATCTCTTCCATTCTTCTTATGAAAGTAGTTGTTGGACACAAATAAGAAATGTGAAAACGGCAGCTCAGAGAAAAGAAGTTGAAGGTCACATAGCTATTGAGTGGCAAAGCCAAGATTTTGATTGTCCCAAACATTTGAAACACCCAATTGATGGAATTTTTAATTTTTATTTATTTTTTATTACTGTATATTGATCAGTGGAGTGTGTCTTATGATATTGAAATTCTGACTCAGCACTGGGTATGTCTAGGATTTCAACCACACTGCAATGCATAGAAGAGTGCTTGGTGCCTAATAAGTATTCAGTAAATATCTCTTGAATGAATTAATAAATCCCAAGTTTGAAGGATCACTTAGAGGCATCTTTTGTCTTTTGAATAATTAATTCATGCTGCCATCCTGGAATTGAAATTAAACCATTTTAAAGGTCTTAGGGAACTTCAGAATCCTCCCAAACCAGGGTGTTTTGAAACTGGATTGGATCTTATTTCTTTCCACAAAATGCTAAGGAGGCATCATGGCATGTAAAGCCAACTCCATCAAGAAGTCCACTTGGGCTCTGAGATGTGTGAGAAATGACACTGCACAAGAGTCCCACTGAAATAATTCAGGAAATAGCCCAAAGGATTAAAAATAGTATTGTGTAAGGATTAGGAATTTAGCTTAAAACATGGCTCCCTAGTATAACGTCAACATGACTCATTCATTTTGAGTTGGCTGAAGAAATTTGAGATGCATTTTGAAAGATCATCTGGCTTTCCTCTTACAACATAGATTTGATCCTTGCACCATCCAAACCAAACAGTCTAATGCATTGAAAAATGTGCCTGAGAAGGAAAAACAGAATCATCATGACTTTTTCCTTTTCCTTTTACTTGAAACCTAGGTGTGAGGTTCTTGAGAAATTAGTCTTAGTACATTGATCAAACACTAATGCTTTCTGGAAAACTTTGTTCTTCTGGAATTTCACGGAGTATACTTTTAAACATGGTATCTGCATCTTAGATGCCCTATTTTAAGTCTGATTAATCTAATCCGGGGAGGTAAATTAGGCCCTTTAGTAGTCTATTAACTTTTTCCTGCCCCGAATGGAAAATTTATTAAATTATCTTTATGTGTTCCAAGAAAGCAAACTTTGAAACTGGCCAGCAAGCTTGTAAGAGCCTAATGATGATCGCAGCATGAGTTTCCATCAGCTTTTGGTGTTATTTTAATACAATCCAAATGTAGACTTAAGCTATTAGTGTGTACTCACGTTCTCTCTCTCCCTGTGCCTGTCTCTTTCTCTTCCTTAACATACAAACACATGCACACACTGCCACTTTCTCTTTCTCAACACACACAGGCTTGAATAATTTCTATTTATTTCTCAGTTCTCCTTTCCTCTCAGAATTCCTTTCCTGACCCCCAAATCTAGGTTCAGGTGTTCCGCTAATGCACTCTTACTGCAACAGCTAACTTGTCCATCTGTACACTAGTCTGCAGACAATATGACAGGGACTGTTTTTGTAATTGACCTCTGTATCCCCTGGGCCCTGGCAAAGTACCTAGTATGTGGAAAGCACTCAATACATTTTTGTTAAATAAGGAAATGAATGAGTGCATTAATCTAGCCCTTGTATGCTTAGATCTGCCAAAAGACAAAGCTACAACAAATTTATCTTAAAGATCTCAATTGGCTTTATTGCAATTTTAGAATTGGGCAACACTTCATTCCATAAAATAGAATAAGTGTTCCAATAAGCTGAGTGGAAGAGTTTGGTTTTATAGACAGAGAAGATCTGAAGAAAGCAGAAATGTAGAACAAAATTTGACTTGTCATTTCAAAGCTATTTCCCTTGTAAGGCAGGAACAGGGAAACAATAGAGAAATAACTGGTTGCTTAACATCAGGTTACTTCAGGTTACCTTCCCCTTAAAGATTAAAGGCAGAGGGAACTTCATTACCCTGTAGATTGAAATCAGTCTGTTTGGGAAATTAAGCTGTTATCTCTCCTTTTGGGCTTCTCCAGAGGTTAGATAACTACTCAGTTTTGGTTTGGTAATGTGGAACCAAAGCGTGAGCGACTCCATTTTGATTTTTAGTCTGATCTGTTGGGGTCTAGTGTAGGAGTGTAGCTCAAAACAATGGCCTCCTGTAATTTTTTATTTACCAGAAATAAAAGGAAATAGACAAATGTAATCCATTCCTTGATGATCCCCTATCAAGAGGTAAGTCATTAATTTCCCCAGTTAACAATTCATCTTCCTAGAACCTCTGGAATGAACAGTTTTAGACCCCAAACTAAAAAATACATACAGTCAAGCTAACGCTGTTTAATTAAATGTTTTCCATAAGTATTGAAAAACAACTTTTGAGCAATGTGAATAGCTATTGTGTACAAAAGTTAGGTAGAAGATAATATTATCCTTATTTTTCAGCAATTATATATTGACAATATATACTTGTTTCACAAAACAAGAGAAACATGCACATTTTTTTTACTCCCAGTTTAGTGGCTCGTCAATACAACATGCCACTAACAAAAAGGTATTAGAAAGAACCAAAAGAAAATTCAAAATTCAGAAATGGCACAAAAAGATGATCTTTGTTGTAAATAAGAAAATAACAGAAGCCAATTTCTACAAGTATGCACTAAAACATACAGGGAAAATACCGTACATCATAATTTAGTCCCTAGGATGAATTTTGAAAGTCAAAACTTCATTTTATACCTCTGCATTTCACAAGATCACATACCAAGGAACATATGAGTTCTTCAATTCTTGGGAACTAAGTCAGTGGTTTACCTCCCAAGGTCTTTCCCAGGTTTTTGTTATCACTGGCAACAGAACCACTGTTGGAAGCCCACTGCAGAATTAAGAATTCACACTATCTGAAACTGCTTATGTCAGGCCTTTCATAAGGGTGAAAATAATATTCAACAACTTTCAGCATGTGCTTACCACATCTGCACCCATTTTGGGTCAATCAGAAAAAAAAAAATGCTGGAAAGAAATAAGCCACCCATTCAAAAGTAAAAACAGGGAAAGCCAGCTGCATACAAACCCTGCAGATTGTGCTGATGAGATCCATGGAGGGGCAGAAAGAGCTGCTTCAGGAAAAGAAAATCTAACTTCTGAGCAAAAAGGCTGAGAACATAGATAGGACAAAAATGCTCTGCATTAAATGCAATTCCTAAGAATTCAGGGAAGGTGTTTTATTCTATCCCAAAAGTAATCACAAAATAGTCTTTCTTTCTCATATGTACTGATTGATTCATTGATTGACTGTACCCCCTCATCATGTTTTTTATTGAAAGAAATACGGAGAAGCACAAAGAAGTGAAGATTTTAAAAAATCATTCACAATCTCATCACTCAGTAATATCTGTTTTATGTCCACTGATGGCTAAAATCTCACCCACAATTCCTCACAGCCATCAATAAATTAGAGAGAGAACTTTTTCTATTAAACTTTCTTCCAAAGAATTCATGTCAGTTCTTTCTACAATCAAACTTTTCTTTCAATATGAGTTTTTAATCAGCAAGACAAAACTCAAGATAGAATCTAGTGTGTTCCATAGTTGTTCAAATTGTTTAACAGCTTAAGTTTCTCACCTTTTCTCTCAAAAGGTGCCATTCATTAATGAAGAGATTGGGAAAGATCATCTAGATGCATTTGTACAAAATAATCCGGGTAGGAAATGGACTCTTCTGATGGTTATTCCATCTCAGGCACATTATCTACATTACATAATGTACTCCTAAGAGTAGAATAATTGTTATTATTATTATTAGATGAGAAAATGAGATGCAGGGAGATTAGTAACTAATGCAAGACAATACTGCTGATAGAATCAGGATTTAAAACTCCAAATCCATACTTTTCCCACTATATTACCTTACCTGGTTGGGGAGAACAAACCTCAAATATGCCTATTTGATGATAAATGTGTGAGAATATATATATATATATATATATATATATATATACACACACACATATATATATATACACACACATATATATATATAAGCACATATATAATAAAGTAGGTATATTATGTATGTATATCTCACAGTGACTCCAAATTTTTATTTTTATTTTTTGGAAACAGGCTTGCCCTATCTCCCAGGCTGGAGTACAGTGCTGCAATCTCAGCTCACTGCAACCTCTGCCCTGTGGATTCAAGTGATTCTCCTGCCTCAGCCACCCAAGTAGCTGGGATTATAAGTGCACGCTAACACATCTGGCTAATTTTTGTATTTTTAGTAGAGACGGGGTTTACCATGTTGGCCAGGCTGATCTCGAACTCCTGATCTGAAGTGATCTGCCTGCCTCAGCCTCCCAAAGTGCTGACATTACAGTTGTGAGCCACCATGCCCAGCTGACTCCAAAATTCTTAAGGTCCTATAATACCAAAGTCAAAATTCCCAGGGAATTTTTAGTAAAACACATCAATCTCATATCTGTATGTTATTTATGTAAGAATGGCACCTCTATTTATATAGTTTTCATGATAATTAAACAAGAAAGTGGGGATATGATGTATAAACTATAAAGCACCATGAACACAAAAAACGTTATTGTTTGAAGAGTCTTCGAGGCCTTAGCTGACAAAAAAAAAAAAAAAAAACTCTGCAAACAATAAATCAATCAGTATTGACAGTGAAGTTCAAAAACGTTTATATTTCTTCTAAACCATCTGGTGAACATGCCTTTTAAATCCTCGTTCAAGTCACTCAATCCATAACAATTTATGGAATCCTTTCGTATTTTGACAACAAGTCTATACACATACAAACCCGTTTTCCTTTTGTGAGATTTCCATAAGTCATCTGTCTCTAAACCTATCTAGGAATGAAAGTAGAATGTATCCAGCAGTTCAAGTTATCATTAGTCAGTGCTATGTGATGTGGGATAATCTCTCTACAAGCTAAGAAGAAAATCATTTTCTACATTCTCCTTGCTGGACATCTGGATGCACAGAAGGAGAACAGATGTGACTGGCCTGGTCAGTAGAAATATTTACTTATCTGATGGCATGAATAGCCAAATGACCTAAAATTGGCCATGAAAACTGGTTTCTATCAATAATACTAATACATTTCCTGGATCAAAATCTTAACTCTAAAAGGCTGAGCTTTATAAGGGATAACTGACATTTTCTTAAAAATTGCTCAACATGACATGTACTGAACCTGTCAAACTGCTGGGAAAACTACAGAAAATAAATTTTAGGGTGATTGGCAAAATGGCTTTGGGAAAATGATTTATTATTTCCATTAAGGAATGAGAAGGTGAAAAATGAGATATAAAAAGACAAGGAGAAGAACAAGAAAGGAAAATGGAAAAGAAGAAAAGAGAGAGAAAGAATGAATCCCATGCCAACTTAATTCGACCATCCACTATCGTATGCAAAGGCCCAAGTGAGGTACTTGGGAGGCTACAAAGAAAACTAAAATGCGTCCATGCAACAAATTCGACAATTATATATGGAGCTAGGAAAGAAGCAACTATCTAATATGCCACAGCAACTGTAAATATATCTAAGATTACCTGAATGAAAAGTAAATCAGAAGTGTACTTGAAAAGTAATCTGTTTATTTAAACAATTGTTAAAAGACGATATTTTCTTAAAGAAGCAATCTTGATCTTTTCCTGAAACAGAACTGGGTGATGGCTGTTACTTGTGTCTAATCAGATTGGCCCAGAACCACCATGCACAGAGCACATTCCATCATCTTTTAGCAGGGCCAACGTCATATAGACAATTTAGTGGGGATAGTAACTTTCCAGGGGTTTTCTGATTGTAGCATCATACAGCGCAGGGATAAATGAGCTGTAGTTTCCTACATTAAAGTTCTAAATTCAGCTATGTCACTAATTACCCTTGAGATAATTACAGTCGATGATCCAGCATTTATTTTTTATCTTAACAAGATTTTGACTCAATACATAGTATTTTCAAATATTATTTTGAAAAAAATCTCTGAAATAATTATATAATGAACATTCAATTCTTAGATCTTTCTACTTTGAATAAGAAAATATAAATGTATTTCAGTTAAAAGGCTTAAGAGTAGGATGAGTCAAGAATAACCATAGTCATGAATCACTTAAGAACAAGGATACATTCTGATAAATGTATTAGGTGATTTTGTTGATGTACAAACATCATAGAGTATACTTACACAAACCTAGATGATATAGCCTATGACACACCTAGGCTATATGGCTATATTGCCCCTTAACTATAAACCTATACAGCATGTTACTGTACTGAATACTCCAGGCAATTGTAACACAATGATAACTATTTGTGTATCTAATTGTATCTACACATATGAAAGGTACAGTAAAAATACCATAATCTTATGGGACCATAGTTGTATAAGTGATTCATTGTTTGTCAAAATGCCATTAGTGGCACTTGACTGTTTTGTGAACATGAAAGAGTAACTGGCCTACAAAACTTCATTAAATTGTTCCTGTATCTTCTTGACCATATTCAAAAATCTGCCAGCTAAGCTTCAAATTTAAGTGTATGCATTGTTTTAAAGAACTGCTGCTGGTTCAGCGGCTCACGCCCATAATCCCAGAACTTCAGGAGGCTGAGGTGGGTGGATCATCTGAGGTCAGGAGTTCAAGACCAGTCTGGCCAACATGATGAAACCCTGTCTCTACTACAAATACAAAAATTAGCTGGGCATGGTGGTACACGCCTGTAATTCCAGCTACTAGGGAGACTGAGGCAGGAGAATTGCTTGAACCCGGGAGGGGGAGGTTGCAGTGAGCCAAGATTGCACCACTGCACTCCAGCCTGATGACAGAGCAAGATTCCATCTCAAAAAAAAAAAAAGAAAAGAAAAGAATCAGGCCGGGTGCGCTGGCTCACACCTGTAATCCCAGCACTTTGGGAGGCCAAGATGGGCAGATCAGGTCAGGGGTTTGAGACCAGCCTGGCCAACACAGTGAAACCCTGTCTCTACTAAAAATACAAAAAATTAGTCAGGCGCTGTGGTGGGCACCTGTAATCACAGCTACTCAGGAGACTGAGGCAGGAGAATCACTTGAACCCAGGAGGCGGAGGTTACAGTAAGCTGAGATTGCACCATTGCACTCCAGCCTGGGTGACAGAGTGAGACTCTGTCTCAAAAAAAAAAAGAATCACTACTATAAAACCACAGGAGTAATATCAAAAAAATGAAGCTGCTCTTATGCACTGGTTTCCAAATGAAGCATACAGCTATATTTTGGCTGAACAGAGTTCAAATGTTTCTGACTTTATTTCTGCCAAGATTTATTCAAAACATGTTTCTAATGCTGCTGGGGAAGAAATTGTATCTGGAAAAGACAATAACTGGCACTATAAATAATGAATAAATGAGTACAAATTCCCAGGAAACACCTCAAATTATTCTCTGTAAATCAAAAAGACGTGTAGTTGAATTCATAACATGTATATTTTAACTTGCTTCATTAAAAAGCATATTTTCTCTAATGGTAAATACATATACAGACTCTAAGTATGCTTACCTGGTCCTCCACACCCACTCAACAATATGGAGAGAAAGGAAATTCCTAACTTCCAAGGGAACACCTATCAAATATCAGGAAGCCATTAGGAGATTATTATTGGCTGTACAGAAACCTAAAGAGGTGGCAGTCTTACACTGCTGGGGTCATCAGAAAGGAAAGGAAAGGGAAATAGAAGGGAACCGCCAAGCAGATATTGAAGTCAAAAGAGCCACAAGGCAGGACCCTCCATTAGAAATGCTTATAGAGGGACCCTTCGTATGGGGTAATCCCCTCTGGGAAACCAAGCCCCAGTACTCAGCAGGAAAAATAGAATAGGAAACCTCACGAGGACATAGTTTCCTCTGCTCAGGATGGCTAGCCACCGAAGAAAGGAAAATACTTATGCCTGCAGCTAACCAATGGAAATTACTTAAAACCCTTCACCCAATCTTTCACTTAGGCATTGATAGCACCCATCAGAGGGCCAAATCATTATTTACAAGACCAGGCCTTTTCAAAACTATCAAGCAGATAGTCAGGGCCTGTGAAGTGTGCCAAAGAAATAATCCCCTGCACTGCAGGCCATACATTTCAATCCCTGTATCTTTAACCTCCTTGTTAAGTTTGTCTCTTCCAGAATCGAAGCTGTAAAACTACAAATCGTTCTTCAAATGGGGCCCCAGATGCAGTCCATGACTAAGATCTACCATGGACCCCTGGACCGGCCTGCTAGCCTATGCTCTGATGTTAATGACATCGAAAGCACCCCTCCCAAGGAAATCTCAACTGCACAACCCCTACTATGCCCCAATTCAGCAGGAAGCAGTTAGAGCGGTAGTCAGCCAACCTCCCCAACTGCACTTGAGTTTTTCCTGTTGAGAGGGGGGCACTGAGACACAAGACTACCTGGATTTCCTAGGCCGACTAAAAATCCCTAAGACTAGCTGGGAAGGTGACCATGTCCACCTTTAAACACGGGGCTTGCAACTTAGCTCACACCCGAACCAATCAGAGAGCTCACTAAAATGCTAATTAGACAAAAACAGGAAGTAAAGAAATAGCCAATCATCTATCGCCTGAGAGCACAGCGGGAGGGACAATGACCGGGATATAAACCCAGGCATTTGAGCCAGCAATGGCAAACCCCTTTGGGTCCCCTGCCTTTGTATGGGAGCTCTGTTTTCACTCTATTAAATCCGCAACTGAAAAAAAAAAAATTCATATTTTATCAAAAAATGCTTCATACAGTCTAAATGGTCACTTTAGTTCAATGTTATTTGTATCTAACATCAGTTATGTGATATCAGTTTGTTTTTCTAAATATCAAAGGGAACAAAATGTTATTTCAAGGGTTTAAACAAAAGCAGAATTTGTCCAGATCCACCATGCACAGAAAGCATACATCACATGGTAACAGGGCCAACATCACATAGATTACAAAGATCCTCTTTATGCACGAAGAGAGAGGGGAAGTGAATTATTGTAGAAATGGTTTCTGTTAATTAAAGAATTTTTTTATTAATTATTTATTTTTTTTGAGATGGAGTGTCGCTCTTGTTGCCCAGGCTGAAAGGCAATGGTGTGACCTCGGCTCACCACAGCCCCTGCCTCCTGTTGAAGCAATTCTCCTGCCTCAGCCTCCTGAGCAGCTGGGATTACAATCAAATGTAGAATTAAATAAGCAAAAAAAGAATTGAGCCTTTCCATTTAATAGCAAGCTATATGACAGCTACAAAATAATCTAGAGCAAAAAAATCTTGGAGAAATAAGGAACGGAGGGGCTATTTGTCCCCTTGTGTGGGCTTTAACCACAGGGAAAGCCCAGTTTCTCATTTAATCTAATACATTTGCACCCAACAAATCCCATAAGCCTGGAGGCAGATCAAGAACTTACTACTGTCACCTCTCTAGAAATTTGAGCATCACTCCAGTCTCCCAATGAGTTTTCTTGAGAGGAAAAAGAGAAAATATTAAATACCAACATCATCACCTGTAAAGGCTATGTTGTTTGTTTGTTTGTTTGTTTGTTTGAGAAGGAGTCTAGATCTGTCGCCAGGCTGGAGTTCAATGGTGCGATCTTAGCTCACTGCAACCTCTGCCTCCCAGGTTCAACAGATTCTCCTGACTCAGCCTCCTGAGTAGCTGGGATTACAGGCATGCACCCCCACACGCAGCTTAGTTTTGTATTTTTAGTAGAGATGGGTTTCACCTTGCTAGCCAGAATGATCTCAATCTCCTGACCTCGTGATCCACCCACTTTGGCCTCCCAAAGTGCTGGGATTGTAGACATGAGCCACTGCGCCCAGCCAAGGCTATGTTTTTAATCAAGTTTTTAATCACTTTAAATAACAGATAATAGCCTTATTTGGATTATGATGATGATAGTAGAATGTTTTGTGGGATTTTTTTGACTATTTTACTTTTTAAATGGGTCTGTTACAATTTTATTTTAGTTTAATTCTCTTGAAATGTTTTTATGAAACATCTCTTTTGTTCCAGGTACCACGAAAAGACACAGCCATTAACATATGTACTCAACTAAACACAGAGCATTGACTTGAAACCGTACAAGATCAGAATGAAGACAATACTATAAGGAACTACAGGGAGAAACTAATATTGTCAGGGTGGAGAGGATAATGGAGAAAACAAAGAAGGAGGCATTATACCTAGGACTCCAGGGAGAGAAGGAAACGGGCAAAGAAGCACATGAACATGAAAGTGCAGGTGTGTTGACACACGGGTAAGTGAAAGGACATTAGGTTAAAAATATAGTTATGGGCTACATTATGAAAATCCTTGAATGTCATGTTGAGGAATTCAGACCTTATCCTCCCTACAGTCAAATTTGTGGGGGATGGATAGAAACAGGTAAAACTTTTACTATATTTTATATATTCTAAGGTGTACATTTTTCACTTTTTTACAATTCTGCCATTACAATGTATCTTTCAATGGATAGTTCTACAGTAGGAGTTGTGACGTAATTGTCATTGTCTATACTTGCAACTTATATTTTCCATCTTATGCATGCACAGGAATGATACATAATAAATCTGACAAAATAAGTCTAAAAGAGATTACAGGTATAAAATGCAAAAGTCTAGGTGATAAGAATTATTTTATAGCTTAGTTGATAGCACTTTTTTTCTGGTTTGGTGATACATAAAATGAATATGTGGTAGATTGCTTTAAATATGTACTGGTCATATTGTGAAATGCTTAAACAGGCAATGGCATGATCAAATTTGTTTCCAAAGAATATTTCCTGTGAAATGCTAGTGGATATACTGGAAAAGGGAGATGTGAAGTCCAGTGACAAAGCTGAAAGCTATTCTAAGTCTAGACAAGAAAAGATGGGGTATGAACTGCAGTCATGGCATAGGGATTCTAGCGAAAGAGTCAAGATGCATTTTAACAGTATAGTTGATAATAAGAATCAGTGCCCATCTTGATGTCATCTGATGAGGGAGAAGGACTTAACAGTAACCTTTTTTTTTTTTTTTTTTGAGACGGAGTCTTGCTCTGTCACCCAGGCTGGACTACAGTGGCGCTATCTTGGCTCACTGCAAGCTCCACCTCCCTGGTTCACACCGTTCTCCTGCCTCAGCCTCCTGAGTAGCTGGGATTACAGGCGCCCGCCACCACGCCCGGCTAATTTTTGTATTTTTAGTAGAGACAGGGTTTCACCATGTTAGCCAAGATGGTCTCGATCTCCTGACCTCGTGATCCGCCCTCCTCGGCCTCCCAAAGTGCTGGGATTACAGGCCTGACTCATCGCGCCCAGACAACAGTAACTTCTTTAAGATTTTGTGATGTTGTTGTTTGTTTTTGTTTGTTTACTATTGTCTGAATTCTTTATTCATTGAAATCAAAGTTCTGGTGTACGGAAACAATCTTGTAAATAGTCGTGCTGTCAAAAAAAAAGGAAATGAAATGTCTTTCTCCCTCTGGTTTTGTCAACAGGCCATTTTATAAGAGCTGTCATTTTGGTCCATCCACATAGTCTTTATGACTTTGAGGATGACCTGTGGCTAACACTAATAATCTGACCCATAAAACCACTCACCCAGACAACCAGCTGAGCCACCAGCTTAAATTTCCCAGGAGATTGACCTTTGCACCAAAATTACTGGGGAGACCTTTGGAACATCTGTTTTATTTGCAGGGTCATCGGTATTTATTTGAGGAACTAAAGTCATGATCTTCAACATCCATAACTTTCTGACACCAAATAAGCCTCCTGATGGGGCCACAACATGTACCAAAAAGGAAGGACAGCATGCTCAGAGGAATTTAGTTTTGGAAAACTGCTATAGTCCTACACATTTAATAGCTGTCTTTAAGCATGATTAAAATAATGCACCATAACCAACGTGTGAGAGTCTCTCTAATGTTTATTTTTTCTTTGGTGTACTTCTAATAAAATCAAAAGGCAAGACTGAGATCTCTCAGAGAAGAGTTTGATTTTTCAGGAAAACAAAGAGGTTGACTAGGAATGGAATGATCCCCTAAAAGGCTCACAGCATCTAATTGCATGGTGATTATCGCTTTTGGCAAAGAAATCATCTTATTAACCACCTTGTAACTCCTAGATAACTAGGACATTGGAATCCAGAACTCTAAAGAACAAAGGCTGTGTAACATGATGGAACATGCCAGTCTCCAGCCCACCTGAATAAATGTTAATTCTCTCAAGTTAAAAAAAGAAGACTAAATCATTTACTTTTTAATACAAGTTCATAAATTCAAATGCAAGAGATATATTGTATTCAGATGGACACATTTCAAAGTATACTGTAAAAACACACAGGCTTAGCTTTGAATCCTTCCCACTACCCCCACCTCCATTTTGTTAGCTCTTTAACTAGAAACATCTTAATTTACCTAAACTTCTGCATAATTCTCTTAATTATCATTTGACTACTTATTGCTTGACAATGGAATTAACTTAACAACATTCTCAGTAATCCTCAAAGTTTTCTTTATAGGTCCCAGCATTTTAGGCTAACTCTTACTCTAGCCTCACTGCACCCTGTAGGGAGAGAGTATCAAAATCCTGTGCATACGATGAACTCACCAAATTTTTTAGTGGCATATCAGTAGGTGGACCATAGAATTTATTATCTACACTAGGACATTTTTTAGAGTGAAGGAGAACATTGTTAATAATTATACAGGAATAATGGTGTAATCCAGCTCAGGAAGAATGGTCATATTACTTAAAAGGCTCTGAGTGATCTGGCCTCTGGCTAATTCCCCAGCTTCATTTCCCTATCATGTATTAAAAAAAAAAAAAAAAAGACTGTTTGTATGGAAACATTCTTTCTCTGATTTAATAAATTCAGAATTGAGCAAACTATTTCTTCAGAAAACTAAATTCTAATAACTACTTGCCAATAGGTTATGTTTTGACCAAAAGCCCTTGCATTGACAAGGACATATTTTGTTAAACTAACTTAGTATTATGACCTAATAGTCCTAAAATAGAGTTGAAAGATAAGGTTGAAATAGTATTTCCTTAGACATGATCCAAAGGGCATTGATACTAGGATTTCAAAAAAGTTCTGTGCCTCAAGAATATTTAAAAACTCGGGTTAAATGATATTAAAAGGATTTCCTTACTGCGGACCATCTTAGAACCTCTGACTGTGAACCTCCAAGAGAGGGATGACAAGCTATATTTTCCTAACTTATGAGACCCTGAAAAGCTCTTTTCAGGAGATAAATGTTTCTCCTGTTTCATAGAACACCTTTTAAGAAATGCTGATCAAGAAAAAAAATTGTAACTCACTCCTGAATGACTACTGGGTACATAATGAAATGAAGGCAGAAATAAAGATGTTCTTTGAAACCCATGAGAACAAAGACACAACATCCCAGAATCTCTGGGACACATTTAAAGCAGTGTATAGAGGGGAATTTATAGCACTAAATGCCCACAAGAGAAAGCAGGAAAGATCTAAAATTAACACCCTAACATCACAATTAAAAGAACTAGAGAAGCAAGAGCAAACACATTCAAAAGCTAGTAGAAAGCAAGAAATAACTAAGATCAGAGCAGAACTGAAGGAGATAGAGACACAAAAACCCCTTCAAAAAAATCAATGAATCCAGGAGCTGGTTTTTTGAAAAGATCAACAAAATTGATAGACCACTAGCAAGACTAATAAAGAAGAAAAGAGAGAAGAATCAAACAGATGCAATAAAAAAAGATAAAGGGGATATCACCACTGATCCCACAGAAATACAAACTACCATCAGAGAATACTATAAACACCTCTATGCAAATAAACTAGAAAATCTAGAAGAAATAGATAAATTCCTGGGCACATACACCCTCCCAAGACTAAACCAGGAAGAAGCTGAGCCTCTGAATAGACCAATAACAGGCTCTGAAATTGAGGCAATAATTAATAGCTTACCAACCAAAAAAAAGTCCAGGACCAGATGGATTCACAGCCAAATTCCACCAGAGATACAAGGAGGAGCTGGTACCATTCCTTCTCAAACTATTCCAATACATAGAAAAGAGGAGATCCTCCCTAACTCATTTTATGTGGCCAGTATTGTCCTGATACCAAAGCCTGGTGGAGACACAACACAAAAAGAGAATTTTAGACCAATATCCCTGATGAACCTCGATGCAAAAATCCTCCGTAAAATACTGGCAAACTGAATCCAGCAGCACATCAAAAAGCTTATCCCCCATGATTAAGTGGGCTTCATCCCTGGGATGCAAGGCTGGTTCAACATATGCAAATCAATAAACGTAATCCAGCATATAAACAGAACCAAAGACAAAAACCACACGATTATCTCAATAGATGCAGAAAAGGCCTTTGACAAAATTCAACAGCCATTCATGCTAAAAACTCTCAATAAATTTGGTATTGATGGAACGTATCTCAAAATAATAACAGCTGTTTGTGACAAACCATAGCCAATATCGTACTGAATGGGCAAAAACTGGAAGCATTCCCTTTTAAAACTGGCACAAGACAGGGATGCCCTCTCTCACCACTCCTATTCAACATAGTGCTGGAAGTTCTGGCCAGGGCAATCGGGCAGGAGAAAGAAATAAAGGGTATTCAATTAGGAAAAGAGGAAGTCAAATTGTCCCTGTTTGCAGATGGCATGATTGTATATCTAGAAAACCCCATTGTCTCAGCCCAAAATCTCCTTAAGCTGATAAGCAACTTCAGCAAAGTTTCAGGATACAAAATCAATGTGCAAAATTCACAAGCATTCTTATACACCAATAACAGACAGAGAGTCAAGTCATGAGTGAACTCCCATTCACAATTGCTTCAAAGAGAACAAAATACCTAGGAATCCAACTTACAAGGGATGTGAAGGACCTCTTCAAGGAGAACTGCAAACCACTGCTCAACGAAATAAAAGAGGATACAAACAAATGGAAGAACATTCCATGCTCATGGATAGGAAGAATCAATATCGTAGAAATGGCCATACTGCCCAAGGTAATTTATAGATTCAATGCCATCCCCATCAAGCTACCAATGACTTTCTTCACAGAATTGGGAAAAACTACTTTAAAGTTCATATGGAGCCAAAAAAGAGCCCACATTGCCAAGTCAATCCTAAGCCAAAAGAACAAAGCTGGAGGTATCACGCTACCTGACTTCAAACTATACTACAAGGCTACAGTAACCAAAACAGCATGGTACTGGTACCAAAACAGAGATACAGACCAATGGAACAGAACAGAGCTCTCAGAAATAATACCACACATTTACAACCATCCGATCTTTGACAAACCTGACAAAAACAAGAAATGGGGAAAGGATTCCCTATTGAATAAATGGTGCTGGGAAAACTGGCTAGCCATATGTAGAAAGCCGAAACTGGATCCCTTCCTTACACCTTATACAGAAATTAATTCAAGATGGATTAAAGACTTAAATGTTAGACCTAAAACCATGAAAACCCTACAAGAAAATCTAGGCAGTACCATTCAGGACATAGGCATGGGCAGCTACTCCATGTCTAAAACACCAAAAGCAATGGCAACAAAAGCCAAAATTGACAAATGGGATCTAATTAAACTAAAGAGCTTCTACACAGCAAAAGAAACTACCATCAGAGTGAACAGGCAACCCACAGAATGGGAGAAAAATTTTTGCAATCTACCCATCTGACAAAGGGCTAATATCCAGAATCTACAATGAACTCAAACAAATTTACAAGAAAAAAACAAACAACCCCATCAAAAAGTGGGCAAAGGATATGAACAGACACTTCTCAAAAGAAGACATTTATGCAGCCAACAGACACATGAAAAAATGCTCATCATCACTGGCCATCAGAGAAATGCAAATCAAAAACACAATGAGATACCATCTCACACCAGTTAGAATGGTGAACATTACAAAGTCAGGAAACAACAGGTGCTGGAGAGGATGTGGAGAAATAGGAACACTTTTACACTGTTGGTGGGACTGTAAACTAGTTCAACCATTGTGGAAGCCAGTGTGGTGATTCCTCAAGGATCTAGAACTAGAAATACCATTTGACCCAGCCATCCCATTACTGGGTATATACCCAAAGTATTATAAAGCATGCTGCTATAAAGACACATGCACACGTATGTTTACTGCGGCACTATTCACAATAGCAAAGAGTTGGAACCAACCCAAATGTCCAACAATGATAGACTGGATTAAGAAAATGTGCCATATACACCATGGAATACTATGCAGCCATAAAAAATGATGAGTTCATGTCCTTTGTAGGGACATGGATGAAGCTCGAAACCATCATTCTCAGCAAACTATCGCAAGGACAGAAAACCAAACACCGCATGTTCTCACTCATAGGTGGGAATTGAACAATGGGAACACTTGGACACAGGAAGGGGAACATCACACACCGGCACCTGTTGTGGGGTGGGGGTGGGGGGAGGGATAGCATTAGGAGATATACCTACGTAAATGACGAGTTAATGGGTGCAGCACACCAACATGGCACATGTATACATATGTAACAAACCTGCACATTGTGCACATGTACCTTATAACTTAAAGTATAATGAAAATATATATATTTTTTTAAAAATTGTAGAGAGTGACGTCAGCAAGATGGCTGAGACACTTCTCACTCACCCTCCCAATAAGAAACTAGGTAACTAGGACACTGGAATCTGGAACTCTCAAGAACAAAGACTCTGTAACATACTAGATCATGCCAGTCTCCAGACCAAGGCAGTGAATCCACAGCTAAGATTTGACTGGAGTGTCAAAGTGCAAGTGCTAGAGTGCAGCAGGAGAGTGGAAACACACTTGTGGTGACTGAAAGGCCAGGAGGACAGCATGGAGGCACTGGGCCTCTGTAGCCCTGTTTCTTCCACCCAGGGTGGGATCTGCCTAGAGTTAGGAGGGACTTCCCATTTCAGGGAAAAGGTAAGAAGAAGATCCTCACCAGCAACCATTGTCACCACAAACACCTACAGTACTTACAACAGGAGAATTTCAAAGTCTTGTAAATTGTAGAGCTGCCAAGAATTCACACAGCTGCATTGCCCCAAATTAGGAGCACAAGGTGGGCACTCTCCACCCTCCATCTACCTGCAGTGAGCCAAGCTGTGCAGCATGGTGCCATCTTGAAACCAGAGCCACCTCTGGTGTGTGCCCTTCTCTGGGGAACAGTAGCTGCTGCACCTCTCCAGCACTGGGGCTCCATCTTCATTATACCAAGCCCACACCAGGGGCTGTATGCCACAACCCCAGCAGCACAGAGACTGGGCACAAGATCAGCTGTGACTCTGGTCCTACACGTCAGGGAAACCAACTTCTGCTGTCCTCACTTCCAGACAGAGGAACAGTTTAATAATAGTCCTGCCCCAGGTGAACCCGCCCTTAAGCCTGCCAAACCATTGCACTCCATCCTCCATATGAGAGAGGCCCTCAAACCTCCAAGCCTCCAACCCTCCAAGCATTCCTGAGCTGGTGTAGCAACTAGGAACCTGCACCCAAGGCCTGAGAAATAGCCCTGAGGTGCTCCTCCTCCTGCAAACAAGACCCTCACCTGCTCAATGGACCTGCATTCACAATCAAAGTCTGAGAAATAGCTCTGTGGGATGCCCCTGGCAGAAATTCCCCCAGGCTGGCCAAACAACTACACCCAATTCCCAGAAATGAGCAACAACTCCACATGCTATTCCAAGGAGGCATGCCTCTATGCTGGCCAAGGAACTATGTGCCCTCATCCTGGGCCTGAGAAGAACAACACCTTGGGAGTACCCATGAGACACACATTCCCAGAACAGCCAAGAAGCTGTGTGCCTGCACCCTGAGCCTGAGAAACATCCCTGTGGGCCACTCCATGCAGACAAACCCCTAGGATAGCTAAGAAGCTTTGGTCCTGTGTCCCAGGCCTGAGGAGCAGCCCACGGGGGTGCCCCCAGGTTAGTCAAGCAGCCTTGCACCCATATCCTAGGCCTGAATTTCTGAACTTGAAGGCAGGTTTTTTGACATAACACAGCCAGACCAAAAAAAAATATTGAAGATTAAAAAGAATAAAGATCTGTTTACAGGATTTATGAGACACCGTTAAGCAAACAAATATTTATATTATAGACAATTCAGAAGAACAGACAGGAAGGGGTGAAGAAAACATATTTAATAAAATAATCACAGAAAACCTCAAATCTTGGGAGGGAGATGAACAATCGGGTTAAGGAAGCTCAAAGGATTCCAAATAGATTCAACTGAAGCAAATCCTCTTCAAGGCATAATATACTCAAATTGTCAAAATAAAAAAAAAAGTATTTTAAAAGGAGCATAAGAGTGTGAAGTTAAATATATGGAAATCCCCATTACACTAACAGCAGATTTCTCAGCAGAAACCTTACAGGCTTGGGGAGAATTGGATACTATATTCAAGTATTGAGAGAAAAAACTACCCATCAAGATTATTATAGCCAGCAACACTCTCCTCTGGAAATGAAGGGCAAAATAAAATTTTTCACAAATAAGCAAAAAATAAGAGAATTCATTACCACTCAATTGGAATTACAAGAAATGCTCAAGGGAGCCTTACATCTTGAACTGAAAAAACAGTAACTACTATCAAGAAAACAAGTGAAACTAGAAAACTCTCAGGTAGAGCTGATACCCAAAGGAGAAAGAGAAAAGAGTCAAACCTTTTTACTACAGAAAACTACTGCACTGCAAATGTAAACAATGAGAGAATGTAAGAGACAAAGAATACACAAAACAACCCAAGACAATCAATATAATAATAGTAGTAAGTCCTCACCCAACAGAAAAAACCTTGAATGCAAAAGAATGAAATTCCCCGTATGAAAGATACAGACTGGCCGAATGTATACAAAAACAAAACTCAACTATATGCTGCCTACAGAAAACCTCATTTCACTTGGATAGACACACAGAGACTGAAAATGAAGGGATGAAAAAAGATATTTCATGTAAATGGAAGTAGATTTACTTCTATCAGACAAAACAGATTTTAATGTAAAAGCTGTAAAAAGAGACAAAGAAAGACATATTATAATAAAGGAATCAATTCAGCAAGAAAATGTAACAATTATAAAAATATATGCACCCAGTACCAGAGTATCAAGACATATAAAGCTGGCCGGGCCCAGTGGTGGTTCACACTGGTAATCCCAGCACTTTGGGAAGCTGAGGCGGGTGTTTGATGACCTGAGATCAGGAGTTTGAGACCACCCTCACCAACATAGTGAAACCCCGTCTCTACTAAAAATAGAAAAAAAGTTAGCCAGGCATGGTGGCACGCTCCTGTGGTCCCAGCTACTCGGAGGCTGAGACAAAAGAATCGCTTGAACCTGGGAGGCAGAGGTTGCAGTAAGCTGGGATCATGCCACTGCACTCTAGCCTGGGCCACAGAGCAAGACTTCATCTCAAAAAAAAAAAAGAAAGATATATAAAGCAAATATTATTAGATCTAAAGAGAGAGACAGATGCCAGTACAACAATAGCTGGGGACTTCAACACCTCACTCTCAGCAGTAGGCAAAGCATCCAGAGAGAAAATCAACAAATAACATCAAATTTAAACTGCGCCAGCCATAGACCTAAAAGACATCTACAGAATATTTCACCTATGGCTATAGAATACACATTCTACTTAGCACGTGAAACATTCTCTAGGATTGACTATATGTTAGAGCACAAAATGAGTCTCAAAAAGTTAAAAATATTTAAAGTCATAGTAAGTATCTTATCTTACCACAGTAGAATGAAATAGACATTAATAACAAGATAAACACTCAAAACTATACAAATACATGGAAATTAAAAGGCATTATCTTGAAAAAGTAATAGGTAAAGGAAAAATTAAGGCCAGGCGTGGTGGCTCACGCCTGTAATCAAAGCACTTTGGGAGAACGAGGTGGGCAGATCACGAGGTCAGGAGATCGAGACCATCCTGGTTAACACAGTGAAACCCCGACTCTACTAAAAATACAAAAAATTAGCCAGATGTGGTGGTAGGCACCTGTAGTCCCAGCTACTCAGGAGGCTGAGGCAGGAGAACAGCATGAACCCAGGAGGCGGAGCTTGCAGTGAGCTGGGATTGGGCCACTGCACTCCAGCCTGGGTGAAAGTGCGAGACTTGGTCTCACAAAAAAAAAAAAAAGAAAAGAAAAAAAGAAAAGAAAAGAAAAAAGAATGAAATTTTCAAATTTCTTAACACAAATATAAATGGAAACACAGCATACCAAAACCTACGGGATGCACCAAAAGGAGTAGTAAGAGGAAAATTTTAGCATAAAATGTCTACATCAAAAAACTGGGAAGAGTTCAAACAAACAACCTAATGATGCACTTTAAGGAACTAGAAAAATAAGAATAAGCCGAACTCAAAATTAGTAAAAGGAAAGAAATAAGAAAAAATAAATGAAAGAGCAAAAATAAATAAAATTGAGACAAAAAAATACAAAAGATCAATAAAATAAAAATTTTGTTTTTTGCAAAGGTAAACAAAATTGACAAACAATTAGACTAAGAAGCAAATAGAGATGACCCAAATAAATAAAATCAGAAATGAAAAAGGAGACAAAACAACAGCTTTCCAAAGAAAAATCCAAGAATGGATGGTTTCACTGCTGAATTATATCAAACCTTTAAAGAAGAATTAATACCAACTATTCTCAAACTACTGAAAAAAATTGAAGTAGAGGGAATTCTTCCTAACCCATTCTATAAGCCCACCCTAACCCTGATACCAAAACAGGACTAGGACACAACAACAACAAAAAAGAAAACTACAGGCCAATATCCCTAATGAACATAGAAATCAAAACCCTCAACAAAATTCTAGCAAACTGAATTCAACAACACATCAAGATGATAATATACTGTGATCAAGTGGGATTTATCCAGGAAGGCAAGCCTGGTTCAACATATGCAAATTAATACATATCAAATATCACACCAGTAGAATAAAGGACAAACACTATAAAATCATCTTAATAGATGCAGGAAAAAGCCTTTAATAACATTCAACAAAACTTTGTAATAAAAACTCTAATAAATTAGGTAGAGACGGAAAAGCAGCTCCACATGATAAAGGTCATATATGACAAATCCACAGCTAACATCTTACTGAACACAGAAAAGTTGAAAGCTTTTCCTCTAAGAACTGGAAGAAGACAAGGATTCCTATTGTCACCACTCTTATTCAACATAGTACTGGAAGTCCTAGCCAGAGCAATTAGGCAAAAGAAATAAAGGACATCCAAATCAGAAAGGAGGAAGTCAAATTGTCACTGTTCTCAGATGACATGATCTTAGATATAGAAAATCCTAAAGACTCTACCATAAAATTATTAGAACTGATAAATGAATTTATCAGTTGCAGGATACAAAATTAATATATAAAAATCAGCAGTGGGCCAGGCATGGTGGCTCATGCCTGTAATCCCAGCACTTTGGGAGGCTGAAGTGAGAGGATCACTTGAGGTCAGGAGTTCAAGACCAGCCTGGCCAACATGATAAAACCCCATCTCTATTAAAAATACAAAAATTAGCTGGGTGTGGTGGCAGGTGCCTGTAGTCCCAGCTACTCAGGAGGCTGAGAGAGGAGAATTGCTTGAACCCGGGGGGCGGAGGTTGCAGTGAACTGAGATTGTGCCACTGCACTCCAGCCTGGGCAATAGAGTGAGACTCCATCTCAAAAAACAAAATAAAACAAAACAAAAATCAGTAATGTTTCTATACATGAACAACAAAATAGCTGAAAAAGTAATCAAGAATGCAATTCCGCACTTTGGGAGGCCGAGACGGGTGGATCACCTGAGTCAGGAGTTCAAGACCAGACTGGCCAACATGGTGAAGCCCGTCTCTACAAAAATACAAAAAAAAAAATAGCAGGGCATGATGGCAGTGCCTGTAATCCCAGCTAGTCAGGAGGTTGAGGTGGAGGAATCACTTGAACCCGGGAAGCAGAGGTTGCTGTGAGCCAAGATCATGCCATTGCACTCCAGCCTGGGAGACAAGTGCGAAATTCCGTCTCAAAAAAAAAAAAAAAAATGCAATTCCATTTATAATAACTACAATTTAAAAAATAAAATACCTAGGAATAAATTTTACCAAGGAGGTGAAAGATATCTGCAAGAAAAACTAAAAAAAAAAAAAAAAGAAATTAAAGAGAATACAAGCAAATGAAAAGACATCCCATGTTTATGAATCAGAAGAATCAATATTGTTAAAATGACAATACTACTCAAAGAAATCTATAGATTCAATGAAATCTCTATGAAAATACCAATGACATTCTTCACAGAAATAGAAAAAAAAATCCTAAAATGTGTATGGAAGCACAAAAGACCCCAAAGAGCCAAAGCAACCCTGAGGAAAGATAGCAAAGCTGAAGTTATCATCCTCCCAGACCTCAAAATGTACTACAAAGCTATAGCAACCAAACAAGCATTCTACTGACATAAAAACAGATACGTAGACCAAAAGAACAGAGTAGAAATCCCAGATATTTAACCAGTACTTGCAGCTAACTGATCTTTGAAAAAGGTACTAAGAGCCCTCACTCGGGAAAGGACAATCTGCAAACATATGATGCTGCAAATATATGATGCTGGATATCTATATATACAGGAATGAAACTAGACCTTCATATTTTACCCTATACAAAAATCAACTCAAATTGGATCAAAAACTTAAATGTGAGACCCAAAACGATAAAACTACTGGAAGAGTACATAGGAGAAATGCTTCAGAACATTGGTCATGGAAAAGATTTTATGAAAAATACTTCAAAAAGCAACAAAAGCAAAAATAAACAAATGAGATTGTATTAAACTGAAAACCTTCTGCACAGAAAGGAAGCCATCAAAAGAGTGAAAAGACAACCTACAGAATGAGACAAATGTTTGGAAACTACTCATCTGACAGGGGATTGGTATTCAGAATATTCAAGGAGCACATCTCACCAGGAAAAAAAAAAAATCCGGTTAACAAATGGGCAAATGATCTGAATAGACATTTCTCAAAAGAAGACAAACAAATGGCCCACAAATATATGAAAAATACTTAACATCACAAATCCTCAAGGAAATGCAAATCAAAACTATAATGCAGTAGAATCTCATTCCAGTTGGTATGGCTACTATCAAAAAGACAAAAAAAAAGTGCTGATGAGGATGCAAGGAAAAGGAAACTCTTATACACTGCTGGTGGGAATGTAAGCTAGTACAACCACTATGAGAACAGTATGGAAGTTCCTCAAGAAACTACCAACAGAACTACTGTATCATCCAGCAATTCCACTGCTAGGCATTTATGCAAAGGAAAAAAATATATCAGTGACATCTGCACCCCCATGTTTATTGCAGCACTATTCACAATAGCCAAGATATGAAATCAACCTAGGTGTCCGACAACAGATAAATAAATAATATGTGATATGTGCACAATGGAATAGTATTCCTCCATAAAAAATAATGAAATCTTGTCATTTGCAGAAGTATGAATGGACTGGAAGACATTATGTTAATTGAAATAAGCCAGGAAGAGACAGTGAGACATCACATGTTCTCAACTCATATGTACAAGCTGAAAAGTTGATTACATAGAAGTAAAAAAAGTAGAACAGAGGACATCAGAGGTGGGGACAAGTAGAGGAAGGAAGGAATAGAAAAGAGCTGTTAAAGGATAGGTAGGAGGAATATGTTCTAGTGTTTTATAGCACTGTAGGATGACTATAGCTAACAACATATTACATAGTTTCAAATAGCTAGAAGGAGGATATTCATTGTTCCTGACATAAAGAAAAAATAAATATTTGAGATGATGGATATAATTACCTTGATCTGATCACTATACATTGCATGTATCAAAATATTGCTATGTACTCCATAAATATATATAATTATTATTTGTTAATTAAAAAAATACAATTAACCTTTAACCTTTTACAGGGTTAAAGGAATTAAAAGGCCTTTAAATACACATAATTGTATTTATAAAAACAAAAAAAGAAGAAAAATATTATCCCTTATCTCCATTTAACTGGCCAAAGTGCTTGTTTTTTGCTTGTTTGTTTGTTTGTTTGTTCATATTTACTGCTTCCATATTTATTTACAAGCCTGAAGTGGCAGTTTATGTTGACTTGAGGGTAATTATTTCCTTTATCAATTTACTCTTTTCCTTGATATTGTTTATGATTAGGTCTGAGAAAATACATAAATGCAGCTATGAGGCTTGGGGGATATAAACTTTGTTAATATAGTGTGTTTGTGGGGAGGAGTTTCTCCAATTCCATAAGCAGCTTTTTAAAGTGTAAAGAATGTATAGCATTCCACTCAATCTTTTAATTATCGGTTTCCACATTCTTTTTAACAACATCTTTTCTATTAAATGAAACCAACCTGGATGTTTTCTTTCTGGATAATCAGTAGACAGGCCATGCTCCCTCTTGTTTGATAATACTATCAGGATGTGAAAAATAAATCTTGGCAGAGCTATTGAGATAAATCCTCAAATGAAACTCAGATAAAGACACATGTAAACTTAGTAACTTTATATCCTTTTCAAGGAAAATAAAACAAATGTAAAAGGATCCAATGAAAAATTTAAGACCAACCATTAAAGACAATTTTTTAAAATGAAAATTCAGAAACACTGTCTTCCCGAGTATGATTTCTGAAGAAAACCTAATTTAAACATAAATCTCTATTGATAAATTGGTAAGTTATTACACTCAGCATTGGAGTTTTAAAATATTTTTCCACATGTCCTCTGATAAAACAGTTAAGCCTGAAAAAGACCCTATGATATTTCTTATTGTCAGGTTTATTTATTTATTTATTTTGCTTTGTAGCTCCAACACTTATGAAATGTTTTTCATTTAATTAATTTTTAATTATAATTCTTTTAGAATGTACTTCTGAAAAGAGAAAAGAAACATTGACCACTAATTATCTGTATTAGTCCCTAAGCTGCACACAGCAGCAGTAGGGGCCCTGGGCCTGGCCCATGAAACCATTTTTCCCCTAGACCTCTGGGTCTTTGATGGGAGGGGCTGCCATGAAAGTCTGTGACATGACCTGGAGACATCTTCCCCATTGTCTTGGTGATTAACATTTGGCTCCTTGTCACTTATGCAAATTTTTGTAGCAGGCTTGAATTTCTCTCCAGAAAATGGGTTGTTCTTTTCTGTTGCATTGTCATTGGGCTGCAAATTTTCAAAACTTTTATGTTCTGCTTCCTCTTGAATGCTTTGCCACTTAGAAATTTCTTCTGCCAGTTACCCTGAATCATCCCTCTCAAGTTCAAAGTTCCACAGATCTCTAGGGCGGGGGCAAAATGCTACCCATCTCTTTGCTGAAGCACAACAAGAGCCACCTTTGCTCCAGTTCCCAAGAAGTTTCGCATCCACATCTGAGACCACCTCAGCCTGGACTTCATTGTCCATATCACTGTCAGCATTTTGGTCAAAACCATTCAACAAGTCTCTAGGAAGTTCCAGACTTTCCCACATTTTCCTGTCTTTTTCTAAGCCCTCCAAATCATTCCAGCCTCTTCCTGTTACCCTGTTGCAAAGTCACTTCCACATTTTTGGGTATTTTTACAGCAGCTCCCCACTCTCTGTGGTACCAATTTGCTGTATTAGTCCATTCACACACTGCTAATAAAGACATACGCAAGACTGAGTAATTTATAAAGGAAAGAGATTTACTTGACTCACAGTTCCGCACAGCTGAGGAGGCCTCAGGAAATGTACAATCATGGCAGAAGGGGAGGCAAACATGTCTTTCTTCATATGGTGGCAACAAAGAGAAGTAGAGAGAGAAGTCAGGTGAAATCTTCTTATAAAACCATCAGATCTCATGAGCACTCACTCACTGTCACAAGAACAGCATGGATGTAACTGCCCCATGATTCAATTACCTCCAACCGGGTCCCTCCCATGACATGTGGTGATTATGGGAACTACAATTTAAGATGAGATTTGAGGGGGACAGAGCCAAACCATATAAATATCATAATTAACCAAATATATCAAAAATACTCAGCTTAAGTCATGGAATGGACAGTTAATGGGTAATATGCCAAATGTTGCCACCTTGTTTGAAGAAGAAGGATTAGATCACCAGTATATTCCTCATTTCTGCATGTTTCTTGAAAAATAAATATTGCAGTGGCTCAGACCTCAGACTTCAAGTCAGACAGCTGTAGATATAAGTCCTAGCTCTATCACTGAGTACTGTGACAATGGGTGAATGTCTACACATCTCTAAGCCTCATCTGCAAATGGAATGCTAATTATAACTCACTTACGAGCTTCTTGTAAAAATTTAACAAACAGAAGCATGTAAAATATTTGACCCAAGTTCTGGCATATAGTAAACACTCAATACGTGTCAATACTAAAGAGATTTAGTATTTAAAAATGCTTTACTTGAAGGATAGTTTGAATTGTCTTGGTATGTTCCAAGACTCTAGGTTTCATTCACTAACAAATATTTAGCATGTCTACTATATATACTAGATATATATCTGTGTTGCTATACATCTTTTGTCTAACTCATTATACATTAAGAATAGAGCTTTTACCAGCTTCCCCTTTCTCTTCTCTTTCTTTTACTAGCTTGTGCTTTCCTTTTCTTCCTCTCTTTCTTGGGATACCAGTTTTGAAAATGCAACACTTGTTGTTATTGAAGGAAAATCTATAGAGAAAAGAAGTCTAAATACAATAACTGTTAGATTCTACCTATCAATGTTTCCAGGAGTCAAAGATTGCTGCCCAACCTACCCACCATACCTTAGCATCACCCCAGAAAAATAAACCAATACAAACAGTCTGGGCCCTTATGTTAGTCTGCTAGAGCTGCCATAACAAAATACTAAAGACTGAGCAGATTATACTACAGAAAGTTATTTTCTCATAGCTGTGGAGGCTAGAAGTCCAAGATTAAAGTACCATCAGTGTTGGTTCCTGATGAGGACTGTCTTCTTGGTTTATAAACAGCTGCCTTCTCGGTTTATAAACAGCTGCCTTCTCACTGTGTTTTTCCATGATTGTTCTTTGTGAGTGTGTGGTGAGAGAGATCTCTGGCGTCTCTTTCACTTCTATTTTTTTTTTTTTTTTGAGACGGAGTCTCGCTGTGTTGCCAAGGCTGGAGTGCGATGTCATGATCTTGGCTCACTGCAACCTCTGCCTCCTGGATTCAAGTGATTCTTCTGCCTCAGCCTCCCTAGTAGCTGGGATTACAGGCACACACCACCATGACTGGCTAATTTTTGTATTTTTAGTAGAGACAGAGTTTTGCCATGTTGGCCAGGCTGGTCTTGAACTCGTGACCTCAGGCGATCCACCCACCTCGGCCTCCCAGAGTGCTAAGATTACAGACATGAGCCACCATGCTGGGTCTTCTCTTTCACTTCTTATGAGGATATTAGTCCTATCAGATTAAACTACCACCCTTACCACCTCATTTAACCTTAATTACCTCTGTAAAGGCCCCATCTCCCAAATACAGTTACATTGAGAGTTAGGGCTTCAACATATGAATTTGAGGGCAAAACAATTCACTTCATAACAGCTTGCTTTTTCCCATTACCAAGAGACCATATAAGCCCTTTCTCCCGCTATATGCAGGCATCTTTTTGGGGAAAGGTGCATAGGAGGACAAGGCTCATTCAGGGGAAGAAAGCAATGGTAGATGTCTGAAGTGGTTCAAATAATAAATTTATTTTTTGCACCTTTTTAAACAAAAGGTCAGGATATTTTTGGAAACTAAAGCATAACACTGATTTCTCAATGGCTTTCTTTCCCTCTGTCTTAGTCAGTTTGGGCTGCTCTAACAAATATACCATAGACTGTGTGTGTAACTTAATAAACATTTATTTCTCATGATTCTAGGGGTTGGAAGTCCAAGATCAGGATGATGAGTTCTGGCTTGCAGACTGCCAACTTCTCCATGGATACTTACATGGCAAACACAGAGAGCTAGCTAGCTCTCTGGCCTCTTCTTAGTATTGCCTCTAAGGGAACCACGTTCATGGCCTAATTACCTCCTAAAAGCCCCACCTCCAAACATCATTACCTTGGGATTAGTCAACATACGACTTTTGAGGGGACACAAACATTTAGTCCATTGCATCCTCTAATGAACTCTTACAGCACCTTCCTATTTCATAATACCTGTGGTCTCCTACTTTGCAATATTTAGTTGTTTACATGTTTCATGTTTTCTGACTATGCAAATGTCTTGAAAATGAAAGCTGTATCCAGTTATTTTGTTCCTCATAGTAATTAACAGTGTTTCCAGAAAGCAATATTTCACTGATTCGATGCATTTTGAGTCAGTGCCTACCATATGCTACACTACTGCAATTTAATGAGAATTTCCTAATAAATACATAAATGAACTTATAAATAAATTATAAAACATTTAAGGATACTTGAAAAGCTGGATGTGATAATATTCTGATCTACCTTTTAGATATTTGTAAAGTATATTTAAATTCATCATTACTCCTGCCATATATATGAGCAAACATATGGCTCAAAAATATTTTATTTTTGGCTCTATATTACACAGAAGTTTTGCATGTAAAAATTCTAAATAGTCTTTTTCACAATGAGGGAAGAATTAAATTTAAATTGCCCAGCACTATGCCTGACACATATCCATTGCATGGTAAATATATATAGTAATTCTATGTACCACTGGATAGCAGATTCCTTAAGGGCAGAAACTCTTTGTTTGTTTGTTTGTTTGTTTGTTTTTTACATCTTCGTGATGGTTGATTTAATGTGTCAACTTGACTGGACTAAGGGATGGGCTAAGCAGATAGCCGGTAAAACATTATTTCCGGGTGTGTATGCAAGGGTATTTCTGGAAAAAATCAGCATTTGAGGCCGGGCGCTGTGGCTCATGCCTGTAATCCCAGCACTTTGGGAGGCCAAGACAGGCAGATCACAAGGTCAAGAGATTGAGACCATCCTAGCCAACATGGTGAAACCCCGTCTCTACTAAAAATACGAATATTAGCCAGGTGTGGTGGCATGCGCCTGTAGTCCCAGCTACTCAGGAGGCTGAGGCAGGAGAATTGCTTGAACCCAGGAGGCAAAGGTTGCAGTGAGCTGAGATTGTGCCACTGCACCACAGCCTGGGCGATAGAGCAAGACTCCTTCTCAAAAAAAAAAAAAAAAACAAAAGAAAAGAAAAGAAAGAAAGAAATTAGCATTTGAATAAGTAGTTTAAGTAAGAAAATTCACCCTCACCAATGTGGATGGGCATCTCTTGAGGGCCCAAATAAAACAAAAGGATGGCCAGGCACATTGGCTCATGCCTGTAATCCCAACACTTTGGAAGGCCACGGTGGGTGGATCACGAGGTCAGGAAATCGAGACCATCCTGGCTAACATGGTGAAACCCCATCTCTACTAAAAAAAACACAAAAAATCATCCGGGCATGGTGGCGGGTGCCTGTGGTCCCAGCTACTAGGGAGGCTGAGGCAGGAGAATGGCATGAACTCGAGAGGCAGAGCTTGCAGTGAGCTGAGATCGCGCCACTGCACTCCATCCTGGGCGACAGAGTGAGACTCTGTCTCAAAAAAAAAAAAAAAAGGACAAAGGAAGAGTGAATTTTCTCTCTTCAGAAGCTGGAACATTCACCTTCTCGTTCCCTTGAACGTTAGTGCTCCTGGTTCTCAGGCCTTCAGACTCTGACTGGGACTTAACTTATGGCTCCCCTGGTTCTCAGGTCTTTGGGCTTGGATCAGAAGTATTTCCTGTTCTTCAATTTGCAGATGACAAATCGTGGGACTTAGCTTTCATATCCCGTGAGCCAGTCTCATAATAAATTTTTTTCTCTATATCTATTCATGTCCTATTGGTCCTGTTTCTCTGTAGAACCCTAATATAATCCTCATAGCCCCAAAAGTTTGTCTCTAATTTAGCAGTTGTTCAAGAAATATTTATAGAATAGAATAAAACAGAACTGCCATCTGCCTGATTTCTCCTTTTAGAGTAGGAAAACACCACCTGAATAGAGGATAACCATGAGTATAAAATGAAGCAATTAAAAGAAGCAATTAGGATCACTTGAACCCAGGTGTTCGAGACCAGCTTGAGCAACATAATGAGACTCTAACTCACAAAAATAATGTTTTAAATCAGCCAGGTGTGGTGGTGCACACCTGTAGTCCCAGCTACTCAGGAGGAGGCTGAGGTGGGAAGATTGCTTGCTTGAGGAGGGAGGATTCCTTGAGCCTGGGAGGTCAAGGCTTACAGTGAGCTATGATTGTGCCACTGCACTGCAGCCTGGGTGACAGAGCAAGAATCTGTCTCAAAAAGAAGAAAGAAGCAATTATTCTTTCTTTGGGTGAGAACTATGTATTCTATACTGGACTCTTACATGTTAGTTTGTAATTTTAGCAATGGTCCCAAAGAAATACGAGTTTCCTCTTTCAGAGAAGGGGTTAGCTCTCAAAAGTAGGAGCTAGGTTCCTCAGTGGATTTTCTGGATTTGAGGATAAAGTTTGGAAGTGCTTGGGACCATAGGTACAGGTCTGACTTGAGGACAGTAAACCAAGACAGGGAAGCAGCAACTGCTGTAGGGCGGGGAGAGGGGAGGAAAAGAGGACGCAGGAAAAATAAGCATAAACCACGAGAGCAGAGTCAGTGATTTAGCAGGATCCAAAGTTTATATTGAGAAGATTTCCCTGGTTTTGGTTTTGTACAGATTATGTAGGGGTTTGGGGATGCTTAAATAATTATATGGTTCCATTTCCTTTTCATGATCTCACATTTTTCAAAAGAATGTTTTATGTGTGTCTTTAGAATTGGTGACAATATTTTGTATATATTGGGTTAGAGAAAATGTTACTTAAGTTAACTTTATGTTTCTTTCTCTTTTTTAATGTGGCTACTAAAAAATTTTGAATCTCAGAAGTAGCTAACACTATATTTACATTGTACAGTGCTACTTTGACCTCTTCACAGATGCAGATTATTTTGCCTATAATTGGACTATACTATCACAGCATGATTACAATTATTGTAACCTGCTAAAATGTTTAAAACTATGTTTATATAGAAATCTTTGGCTTCTTAAAAACTTCTTCACAGGATTAGAATGGGAATACCGGGTGCAGTTCAAACAATATATTATTTTAGTGATTTAAACAAATTGTTGAATATTTTGGAAATTCACAGTATGACATAAAATAGTCCAGTTACTGTCACATGGTTTCTTAACAATTACTTCCTTAAAGAGCACTCAGTTGCAGGCCAGAAAAATTATAAATTCTGTCTCAGTGGCCTTTATATACCATGCATGAATTAGAAACTAGATATTTTATAATAACTGTCTCTAAGAAAAATGAAATTTGGGTTCCTATAGCAGCAAATTTTTGAGAAATTAAAGAAATAATGTTAAAATAATAAATTTTTATTTAATAAGCTTTTAGATACTGTTTTAGTAAATTGATATCCACATGAATGGCATTTCAAGGTTGCTGTAAGCACTTGGGTGAAGAAAAAATTAGAATCTTGTATATTTGTTCATTAGAGATAGTGATATGGTTAGGCTTTGTGTCCCCAGCCAAATCTAATCTTAAATTGTAATCCCCATAATTTATATGTGTCAAGGAAGAGACCAGATAGAGTTAATTAAATCATGAGGGAAGTTTCGCCCATGCTATTCTCATGATAGTGCATGAGTTCTCATGAGATCTGATGGTTTTAAAAGGGATCTTCATCCTTCACTTGGCACTTCTCCTTCCTGTTGCCTTGTGAAGGTGCCTTGCTTCACCTCCATCTTCCACCATGATTGTAAGTTTCCTGAGGCTTCACCAGCCATGCTGAACTATGAGTCAATATTTTCAACCTCTTTCCTTTACAAATTACCCAGTCTCAGGCAGTTCATTATAGCAGTATGAAAACAAAATAATACAATAAATTAGTACCAAGAAAGTGGAGCATAGCTTTAAAGATACTTGAAAATGTGGATGCAACTTTGGAACTGAGTAACAGGCAGAGGTTGGAACAGTTTGGAGGGCTCAAGGGAAGACAGGGAAAATATGGGAAAGTTTGAAACTTCCTAGAGACTTGTTGAAGGGCTTTGATCAAAATGCTGATAGTAATATGGACAATGAATTCCAGGCTGAAGTGGTCTCAGATGGAGATGAGGAACTTGTTGGCAAGTGGAGCAAAAGTGACTCTTGCTATGCTATAGCAAAGAGACTGGCAGCATTTTTCCCCTGCCCTATAGATCTGTGGAACTTTACATTTGAAAGGATGATTTAAGGTAACTGGCAGAAGAAATTTCTAAGCAGCAAAGCATTCAAGAGGTGACTTGGGTCCTCCTTTTTTTTTTTTTTTTTTTTGGAGTTTTGCTGTGTTGCCCAGGCTGAAGTGCAGTGGTGCCATCTCGGCTTACTGCAACCTCTGTCTCCTAGGTTCAAGCAATTTTCCTGCCTCAGCCTACTGAGCAGCTAGGATTACAGGCACCTGCCATCAAGCCCAGCTAATTTTTGTATTTTTAGTAGAGACAAGGTTTCATCACATTGGCCAGACTGGTCTTGAACTCCTGGCCTCAACCAATCCACCCACCTCAGCCTCCCAAAATGCTGGGATTACAGGCATGAGCCACTGTGCCCAGCTGACTTGGGTGCTCTTAAAAGTGTCCAGTTTTATGCATTCACGAAGAGATGGTTTTGAATTGGAACTTATGTTTAAAAGGGTGTTGAGAGCAGGCCCCCCAAAATCTGGCCATAAACTGGCCCCAAAACTGGCCATAAACAAAATCTCTGCAGCACTGTAACATGTTCATAATGGCCTAACACCCACCCTGGAAGGTTGTGGGTTTACTGGACTGAGGGAAAGGAACACCTGGCCCGCCCAGGGCAGAAAACCGCTTAAAGGCATTCTTAAGCCACAAACAATAGCATGAGCAATCTGTGCCTTAAGGACATGCTCCTGCTGTAGTTAACTAGCCCAACCTATTCCTTTAATTCGGCCCATCCCTTCTTTCCCCATAAGGGATACTTTTAGTTAATTTAATATCTATAGAAACAATGCTAATGACTGGTTTGCCGTTAATAAATATGTGGGTAAATCTCTGTTTGGAGCTCTCAGCTCTGAAGGCTGTGAGACCCCTGATTTCCCACTTCATACCTCTATATTTCTGTGTATGTGTCTTTAATTCCTCTAGCACTGCTGGGTTAGGGTCACCCCGACTGAGCTGGTCTTGGCAAAGGGAAGCAGACCATAAAAGGTTGGGAAATTTGCAGTGTGATGATACTATAGAAAAAAAAATCTGAGGAGAAATCCAAGCCACTGCAGAAATTTGCATAAGTAACAAGGAGCCAAATGTTAATCACCAATACAATGGGGAAAATGTTTGCAGGACAGATCTTCACTGTAGCCCCTCTCATCACAGGCCAGGAGGCTCAGGAGTAAAAAATGATTTCGTGGGCCAGGCCCAGGGACTTGCTGCTTTGTGAAGTCTTGAGACTTGGTTCCCATGACCAAGCTGTAGCTAAAAGGGGCCAACATACAGCTCAGGCCATTGCTTCAGAGGGTGCAAGCCCCAAGCCTTGGCAGCTTACAAATGATATTGGGCCTGTGGGTGCACAGAAGTCAAAAATTGAGTTTTGGGAACCTCTGCCTAGATTTCAGAGGATGTATGGAAATGCCTGGATTTCCAGGTAGAGGTGTGATACAGGGGTGAAGCCCTCATGGAGAACCTCTGCTAGGGCATTGTGGAAGGGAAATGTGGGAGAAAAGGGCCACCATCCTCCAGACCCCAGAATGGTAGATCCACTGACAGCTTGCACTGTGTGCCTGGAAAAGCCACAGACACTCAACACCAGCCATGAAAACAGCTAGGGCTGGGGCTTGTACCCTGAAAAGCCACAGGGGTGGAGCTGTCCAAGGCTGTGGGAGCCCATCTCTCACATCAGTGTGACCAGGATGTGAGACATGGAGTCAAAGAAGACTAGTTTGGAGTTTAATATTTGACTGCCCCACTGGATTTCAGACTTGAATGGGGCCTGTAGCCCCTTTGTTTTGGCCAATTTATCCATTTAAATGGGTGTATTTATTCCAATGGCTGTGCCCCCAGTATGTCTAGGAAGTAACTAACTTGCTTTTGATTTTACAGGCTGATAGGTGGAAGGGACTTGCCTTGTCTCAGATGAGACTTTGGACTTGAACTTTTGAGTTAATGCTGGAATGGGTAAGACTTTGGAAGACTGTTGGGAAGGTATGATTGGTTTTGAAATGTGAAAGGGACGTGAGATTTTGAAGGGGTCAGGGCAGAATGATATGGTTAGGCTTTGTATTTCCAACCAAATCTTATCTTTAATTGTAATCCCCATAATCCCCAGGTGTCAAGGGAGAGACCAGGTGGAGGTAATTGAATCATGGGGACGATAGTGAGTGAGTTCTCACAAGATCTGATGGTTTTATAAGGGGCTGTTTCTCCTTCACTAGACACTTCTCCTTCCTGCTGCCTTGTGAAGAAAGTACCTTGCTTCCACTTTGCCTTCTGCCATGATAGTAAGTTTCCTGATGCCTCCTCAGCCATGCTGAACTATGAGTCAATTAAACCACTTTTTTTTTTATGAATTACCCAGTCTCAGGAAGTTCTTTATAAAAGTATGAAAATTGACTAACACAGAGAGTGACCTTCAAAACTCCCTTTATTTACTAAATATATTTCCATATATGTGGTAGCTTTCTTTTTAATTTCTGCTGTCAACAGTCAGAAAACCACTGACATCAGTTAACCTCAATCATTAGATAAGTAATCTGCATTAAGCACTTCATAATACATTTTCATATTAAATGCAGGATTCATTTTCTTCCTCCATTAGTAATAGGCCACCCACTCCAATTAAATGCAATAATCAAGAAGTATTTCTAAGTGGTAGTGTATATCTCTCCTCAACAGAGATATAATGATATCTCTTCCTGTGTCATCTGAACAGGCTTAGATGGAATAAGAAGCTATTCTGTCATGGTTAAAAATGGAAGTTAAGTCTGAGAGGAGTGCAAGAGTAAAGATACTAGTGAGACAAAATAACAAGTGCAGGGACCATTTCAAAGTACAGCAATCATTAGAAGTGCAGAATAAAAGAAGGCACACTTGTCTTTTTAAAAAGGGAATGAAAAAGCATGGGTTCTCAGAGATGAGTTCTTTAACCCCAGACAGCTATGAGCAATTTGTCAACCACTCTGAAGTGCAGTGTGGAGTCAACCCCAGGGTCTCAGCCACATGCTTTGGGTACTGGTTTCCATGAGGCTAAAAGCACAAGAGGATATTCTGTCTCAAGGACATCCTAGCTCTCATTGCAGTCCAAAGAATATCAAAACAACTTAAAAGTAATTCTTAAAAATTAAATAAGCTACATTAACAGGCACACTGGGTGGATGGGAAAAAAATAGATCAGCAAAAGCTACCAAATAAAAGTGTCTACATAGCATGGTGCAAAAATCACTGCCTTTTGCCATGGCTCTGAATCCTGGCTTCACAATTTACCTTATCACCTTGGGCATTCTTTTCACCTCTATGAACCTCGGTTTTATATTCTATAAAATGAAAGTAACATACGGTTTGTCCTCCATATTTGTGGGTTTGCCATCTGTGGATTCAACCAACCACAGATTGACAATATTTGGGAAAAAAAGAATTCCACAAAGTTCCAGAAAGCAAAACTTGAGTTTACCTCATACCAAGTACAACAATGAATCCATGGGAATGAAGTGATGTATAGGCATTGTATTAGGTATTATAAGTATTCTAGAGATGATTTAAAGTACGAGAGAATATGTGTAGGTTATATGAAAATATTGTGTCATTTTGTATAAGAGACTTGAGCATCTGCAGATTTTGATACCCAACAGAGGTCCTGGAACAAATCCCCCATGAATACCAAGAGATTATTGTACCTAGGATTTAAAGAAATCATGCTACTTAAAGTTTCTAGACTATAATATGTTCTCTTCTTTTTCTTTCGAGAGGAAATCTTGCTCTGTCACCCAGGCTGGAGTGCAGTGGTACAGTCCCAGCTCACTGCAACCTCTGGGTTCAAGTGACTCTCCTGCCTCAGCCTCCCAAGCAGCTGGGACTACAGGCACACCCCATCACACCCAGCTAATTTTTGTATTTTTAGTAGAGATGGGTTTTCACCATGTTGGCCAGGCTGATTTCAAACTCCTGACCTCAAGTGATCCACCCGCCTCAGCCTTTCAAAGTGCTGGGATTACAGGCATGAGCCACAGTGCCTGGCCACTAGACTATAATAGGTTCTTAATGTATTTATTAGTATCTTGCTACAAAAGGAAACTATATCAATAAATACATTGATTAAGAACTTAGGGGATTGCTTTGCATTCACTTTGACAATCTTTGTGATTTGGTATAGGAGAAATATAATCATCTAGAAACTTTCTGGGCTTGTTCTTTGCTCCTCCTGTTTCCTTCAGTGCCAGTCAGACAAGGACCTGGAACTGGCAGAGCTAGTCAGGAAGGTCAATGTGATCCCTCAGTTCCAATCTTCCTCACTACCTATCTTGACCAGTCATAGACTTGTCTTCTGCTGCGGTTCCTACTCTGTAATTTTTCTAATCTGGAGTTCTGGTTTCAGCTCCTACTCTCTCCCACAGTGAGAAGGCTACTGCCCCACTTTTCTTGCCTGTCCTTCTTGTGAATTATTCTTTTGTCCAGCATATTCACAGTTACACTTGACTGGCCCCCTAGTTACTTAGTAATAGGATCTCTTATCAGACCAACTGTCATGGGATCCCAGTTCTTGTGTTCCAGTTCTGATTTACAGCAACTGGGTTTGGTACCATCTGAGATTTCAGGCATCCACTGGGATTCTTAGAATCCCTTCTGGATATGGGGGAACTACTGTATGAGTAAAAGTCCGAAGTATTCACTAGACTCCAAGCTCCTGGTGGAAACCTATACTGGCCCATTTTCATACTGTATAAAGAACTGTGAAAGACTGGGTAACTTATAAAGGAAAGAGATTTAGCTGACTTACAGTTCAACATGGCTGGAGAAACTTATAATCATGGCAGAAGGCAAAGGGGAAGCAAGGCACCTTCTTCACAGGGTGGCAGGAAGGAGAAAAGGAGAAAGAGCCTCTTATAAAACCATCAGATCTCATGGGAACTCACTCACTATCACTAGAACAGCATGGGGAAAACCGCCCCCATGATTCAATTACCTCCACCTGGTCCCCCCCTTGACACATGGAGATTACGGGGATTATAATTCAAGATGAGATTTTGAGGGGACGCAAAGCCTAACCACATCAGAATCCCAGAGCAATGTCTGGCTTCAATCACAGATAAGCTAGCTACACCCTTAGAATGCTGGGCTTCACCTCAGCCTTACTTCTGGTGCCAGTTCTGTTGCCCCTGGTTCCACCTAACTCCAATACCTACCCTGTTCATCCAATGCTATCAAGGATAGCCAGCCTTAGAAAATGAAGCTCCAGAACACGTACTATATTTACTTCAGTTTCTGTTATAAAAGAAGGAGGGGCGGTGTTTAAGAATAGCAATGAAAAAAAATGCCTTCCTTTATAACTCTGGGTTACATGTCTAAAAATTTGCTAGCAGTGAGGAATTAGTCTGTGAGAAAGTAACAAAGATATACATCTAACGGAATCTAGTGACATAGCACAAAAGCATAATTGTTGCTAATTTATGAGTTTGAGGTCCTTTCTCTTTTCAGCCAGGAAAAACAGTCTCACCAATTTCTGACCCCCTCCCATCCCAATGTGATTGTTCTGTATCTTCTTTGAAAATGTCAGTAAAATGCTGTAAACTCTTTGTTACATGGAATTGTGTGGAAACAGGATGTGCTGATTAATCTAAAAATTTATAAGCATTTTCTATATGTAAATGTGACAAAATGAGGACAAAACCACCTTGGAGTACCTTATACTTTCTCTGATTCTAACAGCCCTGCAAAAGCTCTCAAAGCTCTACAGTTGGTATTGAATGTCTCCATTATTATTGTGCTATTGGGAGGCACATGTATCAGTTTATCAAGAGTTCTTAGGGCTGGGCACGGTGGCTCCTGCCTGTAATCCCAGCACTTTGGGAGGCTGAGGCAGGCAGACCATCTGAGGTCAGGAGTTCTAGACCAGCCTGGCCAACATGGCGAAACCCCGTCTCTACTAAAAATACAAAAGAAATTAGTCAAGTGTGGTGGCAGGCACCTGTAATCCAGCTACTAGGCTGAGGCAGGAGAACCGCTTCAACCCAGGAGGCGGAGGTTACAGTGAGCCGAGATCACGCCATTGCACTCCAGCCTGGGCAACAAGAGCGCAACTCCTTCTCAAAAGAAATAAAAAAAAAAGAATTCTCATTGCTAGAATGTCAAGAAACAACAGCTATATCATAGTTTTGATTGTGTTATTTTTTTTAAATGTCACCATCTTTACAAGGCATATGGTAACATTCCTCAAGTTATCCAAACAAAGTCTGATACTGATTAAATACTAAAGTTCCTTATAATTAATGTTCATGAAGGGTGTGGATAAATGATATACATAGTGTGTTCTATGAAAACAAAATCAACAATTTAAGAGGTCTTACTTTTTTTTTCATTTTGTGTTTTATTTTGCTTTATTGTCTCCATAGGTTAAATTCTTCCCCTCTATGATTTCTATCATAGTTATGCATGAATAACTATGGGTGGAAACTGGCTTAGTGGAGGAGGGGAGTGATCAAAGGAAATCGAGTAAGCTATATTGACTTATTTCATTTTAATCTTATTATCTGAAACCTCAAATGGGTAATCAATAGGACCCTAAAATTTCTTCCAGGTTTCTGTAGAATGTTGTCTCCCAAACTCCCAAGAAAAGCCTTTCAGACCTTCTCTTTTTAAACCTTCCTCATCCTTCCTTCACTGTCAGCTGCTGAGCATACCTCATACATCATTCACAGAATTCCCTCCTCTGGGTAAATTCCCCCACCTGACCTTCAGACTCCATGCAGGGACTCCCAGCCTCTCCTTCTTCCTTCTGACGTTGTGAAAGGCCAACCCCTCCTCGTGTGCCTGGATTCCATTCCCTCTCTCCTTCACAGGAATGCTGTTCCTTCATTATCTGCCCTATCTCTGTCCTCACAAGCGTTTCCCTTTCTACCAGCTTATTTTTGTTAGTATAAGAACTTGTCCTGGTGACTCTTTGCTAAAAAACAAACAATCTTGCCCCCAAAAACTCTCCCTTATCTCTGATCTTGGTCTTCAAATTCTGTCCATTCCTGGGCTCCTCTCTTCTCAGTTGCCGATGAGAAATTAGAAGGTAATAACAGGATAATAAACCTCATCAAATTTTGCTGCTCTCCTTCATAACTACATTTTCTTCTCTTTCCCATCTCCTTCCATCTGCTTACACACTCACTACCCTACTGAACCTGCCCAATTAGTGTAGGTCTCCTTATTGCCAAAACAAATAATGGCCATGGCAAAATATATGACTTCTGCTGATGAAAAGAGTCAAACTGTGTAAAATATTACAAGAGATTTATTCTGAGCCAAATATGAGTGACCAATGGCCCGTGACAGACCTCAGGAGATCCTAAGAACATGTGCCCAAAGTGGTTGGGGTGCAGGCTAGTTTTATACATTTAGGGAGACATGAGACATCAATCAAATACGTGTAAGATATAACATTGGTTTAGTCTGGAAAGGTAGGACAAATCGAAGGGGCAGGAGGGACTCCCCAGGTTTTAGGTAAATTTTAAAAATTTCTGATTTGCAATTAGTTGAAAGAGTTAATAAAAAGGAATGTCTGGGTTATAATAAGGGGTTGTAGTGACCAAAATTTTATCAAGCAGATGAAGTGTCCAGGTAGCAGGCTTCAGAGAATAGATTGTAAACTTTTTTTTTTTTTTTCTTTTTTGAGACAGAATCTTGCTGTGTTGCCCAGGCTGGAGTCAGTGGTGTGACCTTGGCTCACTGCAACCTCCGCCTCCTAGGTCAGCCTCTAGAGTAGCTGGGACTACAGGCACGTGCCACCACGCCTGGCTAATTTTTGTATATTTAGTAAAGACAGGGTTTCACCATGTTGGCCAAGCTGGTCTCAAACACCTGACCTCGTGATCTGCCCGCCTCAACCTCCCGAAGTGATGGGATAACAGGCGTGAGCCACCATGCCCAGCCCTTGTAAATGTTTCTTATCAGACTTAAAGTCTGTGTTGATGTTAAATGCTGATCTTTCATGAATTACAAAAGAGAGTAGGGTAAAATGAGGCATGTCTGACCCTCCCTTCCTGTCTTGCCCTAAACCAATTTTTCAGGTTTGGAATGCCCTCGCTGAGAGGAGGTGTTCATTCAGTTGGTTGGGGGCCATAGAATTTTATTTTTGGTTTACACTTCCTTTTGGTTTACATTTCCTCACCTCCTGACCTAGGCCACTGTAGCACAAAGCCTTCCCTGTCCTTTGTGGGGTTTTTAAATTTTGTTTTTTAGTTGCTTCTTAAAACAACAATTTATTACTTTCTTTTGCAGTTCTGGGGCTAATGCGCTCAACTAGGCAGTCCTTGTTCACCACACTTTGTAAAGTTGTAGGCAAACCATGACTGTGGCTGGAGTCACACGAAGACTTCTTTACTCATACTTTTGGTGCCTGGGCTAGGATGGCAGGGACAGTTAGGGGTTGGTGGGCATCTCTCTCCCTCCCCCTGGCCATCTCCTTCTATAACACTCTCCCCTCCAGTGTCCCCAGGTGCCTTCTCCACATAGCTAGCTTGGGCTTCCTCATAGCCCTGGCAGTCTCAGGATAGCTAGGCTTCTTACATGGCAGTTGACTTCCAAGTTGCCTGAATAGAAGCTGCCAGGCTTTTGCTGAGCTAGCATCCCAAGTCTAAGAATGTCACCATATCACACACTGTTGGCCAAGCAGGTCACTGAGGTTGAGAGACCCTACCTCCCAAAGGGTGTCCTGCCTCTTCCCACAGTGGGGCTGCTGTTCACTCCAGATACCTGCAGGTTTCACTCCGTGCCACCCCAACACTGCTTAAAATGATTCACCCACCTGTGCTCTCCTCCTCCTCTTTCTGTATTTATTTTTTCTCCACAATGCTTATCCCTTCTTCCTGCTTATTGTCCAATTCCCTTTCCTGATGTGGACAGAGATTTTTGTTCATGATGATAATTGCCAGCACCTAGCAGTGTGTCTGCCACATAGTGGCTGCTCAGTGAATATTTGTTGAATGAAATGTGTCAGGCATACTTCTAAGGCTTTTAGGTGTATAAAGTTATGCAATCCTTGTAAAACGCCTATTGAGGTAAGGAATACTGTTATTCATGAGGTGTTTGTTTTTGTTTTTTGTTTTTTGTTTTTTGAGATGGAGTTTCGCTCTTGTTGCCCAGGCTGGAGTGCAATGACGCGATCTTGGCTCACTGCAACCTCTACCTACCAGGTTCAAGTGATTCTCCTGTTTCAGTCTTCCAAGTGGCTGGGATTACAGGCACAAGCTACCACTCCTAGCTAATTTTTGTATTTTTAGTAGATACGAGGTTTCATCATATTGGTCAGGCTGCTGTTGAACCCCTGACCTCAGGTGATCCATCTGCGTTGGCCTCCCAAATTGTTGGGATAACAGGCATGAGCCACTGTGCCTGGCATTTATGTTTTAAATGGAGAATCAGAGACACATGGAGGCCTATTTGTTTTGTTCCTAAGCTTGAAAGCCAGGATTCAAACCCAGGCAGCTGGGCTCTACTTTCGAATGCTTCTCAGGTTCAACGATCCCTCTTTGCCTTCATCCTACTCATCTCTCAGCAGCACTGGATGCCACCCACCCCCTCCTCCTTGAAACCACAGACTTCCAAGCTAGTTTTCACCATACCCTTTGGCTTCTCTGTCTCTCTATCCTTTTTCCATGGTGAGTTCGTCAGTTCCCAGGAATATGCTGATGAATTCTACTCACCATGACATTTCCTGGGAACTTCATGTTCACATACTCAACTTCCTGTTGGACATGGCATATCACAGCAATCTCAATCCTAGTATGTCCACTGCAATAAAAACATGTCCCTTAATCTCTCTTGCCTCAATAAATGACTCAACCACCCATGTGGACACTCAAGCCAGACCGCTAAGAGTCATTCTGATATCTTCCTGTCTCTTATCCCCTAGCCACAATATTCAATCATCAAGCTGTGATGATTCTGTATTCCAGATAATCTGTACACTTCTTTCCATCTCTTCTGTGCCAGCTGAGTTCAGGTTACCTTTGCTGTGTGCCCAATTGCTGCACAACTCTCTAACTATAGCCTGCTTCCACTCTTTTGCCTCCAAACCATTCATACCACAGTGGAGAGCAAGTGAGAGGCTTTCTTAAGATCTAAATTGTATCTTGTTACTCTTCAGTGTAAAAGTCTTCCATGGAGCATGAAATCCAAACCCTATGAGCTTCAGGTCACAGAGCTTATTAAAACTTGCTATTGTTTTATTTACTTTGATTTTCTTATTTGTTTGCTTAGTACTACACTAAAATATAAACCTATGAGAGAAAGATGATTTATTCACTGTTGAATACCCAGAACTTCTCATCATGACCTGATTGGGAGAGCTCAATAAGTATTTTCTGAAAGAGTAATACAAAACTTTAGAATACTATACTTAGTTAGAAAGCACCCCATACATGTTTGAATTTCAAAGTTCATATTGCATTTGTTGGTCTGCTGTAATTATTGGCCACACAGTTAATGTAGTTTAATGAGAATATACACAATTATATATGGACTAACCCAGCCAGTGTAGCCAGCATAGCAGGTGACCTATGATACTTTCTTCCGCCCAAACTGAAAACATTTATTTTCAAACAGGAAAATACTGATTATCAGAGTTTTGTGAAAATATTAATTTATCATAGTGTTATGTGTTTCCCTGCCAATATTTAATGTTTGATATCAATGAAAAATCCAAAATGACTTATAAGGAGCAAATTAAATACAAATATCCACATAGAAAGATAGCAAAATACCAAGCAGTACTAATGCATGCAGGTATAAGTGACAGAGATATGTACATAAAATTGAGAATTTTTTTTTTTGAGACAGAGTTTCGCTCTTGCCTCAGCCTCCCGAGTAGCTAGGATTACAGGCATGCACCACCATGCCCAGCTAATTTTTGTATTTTTAGTAGAGATGAGGTTTCACCATGTTGGCCAGGCTGGTCACGAACTCTTCACCTCAGGTGATCCACCCGCCTCAGCCTCCCAGAGTGCTAGGATTACAGGCGTGAGCCATTGCACCCGGCTGAGAAAATTTTTTATTTGAACTGAATTCAAAATACTGAAAGATAGAGTTAACTTTAGGCAAGATACTGGGATCTGAAGGAAAAAACATGATTGCCAAGAGTAAGATGATTTACAAAATGGGGATATGCCCCTACTTAGAAACACTGATAAGTACAAAAGGTATAAAGTGAAATGGGATGCATATTGAAGTGAAAGGAAAATAAATTCTGGAACACTCAAATCACTTAGCCAAAGAGAAAAGTCAAGCTGGGAACTGCGTAGGGCAAACCTGCCTCCTAGGTTATCCGTTCCTAAAATAGATAGCTACTAAGATTAAAAAAAAAAAAAAAACTACATACCTCCTTCACAAGAAATTTCCTTCTGGACAAAGGACAGACAAAACTCAAAGTCATCCCTCTGTTCACTGAGATAAATGCATATGTGTTGTCTCCTTTGGAAAGACTAATTAGAAACTCAAAAAATGGGTACACGGTACACTGCTCGGGTGATGGGTGAACCAAAATCTCAGAAACCAGCATTAGAGAACTTATCCATGGAATCAAAAGCCACCTCCACTCCCAAAACTATTGAAATAAAAATAAAAATATTCTTAAAAGAAAAAAAAAGAAAATCAGAAGAATGCAACTGTTTGTCTCTTACTTACCTATGACCTAGAAACACCTGACCGACTTCAAGTTTCCTGCCTTTCCAGATGGAGCCAACATACACCTTGCATATATTGATTGGTGTTTCATGTCTTCCTAAAATGTATAAAACCAAGCTGTGCCCCAACCACCTTGAGCACATGTCATCAGGACCTCCTGAGGCTGTGTCACAGGCATATGTCCTTCACTTTTTGGCAAAATAAACATCCTAAATTGACTGAGACCTGTCTCAGATATTTGGGGTTCACACTGGATACTTTATATACATTCATCCACACAGGCAGTTGTATAAGCAATATTACCCTTGACCAGAAAGTCAATGTCAGCTACTTTTTATCTGTCATATTGGATTCGGTAAGTATGGTTTGGTCCTTCACAAAACAGTAAACTCTCTTGTTTCTAGGTTGTACCCCAAAGTCTTTGAGTCTCGATAAGTTTACATTGTTTTTTTCCTTTTTCAAAACCACATTATGAAGTAGAACAGTACTTCCTTTTGTTCTCTATAGTGGTGATTTCTTTCAAGGGTAATACATCACTGGGTCTGTCTGGATTGATGTACAATGGTTATAGTCTGAAATTCTCTGAGAAGTAGACATTATTTCCATATTGTGGTCTACACTGGATTCCAATTGTTAGTTTTTATTTGCTTACAAGTTATTTCTCCTGACAAAGGCTATATTTAGCTGAACTATGTGATTTGATTTGCAAATCCTCCTCCCTCACACACACATATTTAAGTAATTGTTTCAAACAAAGGTTCACCCTCATCCACTTTGTAAGGCAGGCTGAAGGTATAAGTAAAGTGGGTGTAGCTGTGTTTGTTTCTGCACTTTGAGAAGTCCTTTAATATGAATAGTTAAGCAAATTCCTGTAGGTGAAAATTATTCCTATCATCTGGTTTATGTGTTTGATTTCCTTACAGTGCAAATAGACAAAGCCCTTCAGAAAGCCACCCACACAGAGTAAAACTGCTATGATAGGGTTCATTGCTTCTTTTGTTGTTGTTTCAGTGAAAATGATTCCAAATGATGGGCATAAGCTAAATACAACTCCCCAGTAAATGAAAGTGTGCCATCATGCTAATTGGGACAAACCTGTAGCACAGTTTAGACCAGCAGAAAAGCTGTTCGGTGAAGCATCCCTGAACCTAAAGTCAGAAGATGAGGGGGTCTGGCCCGAGTCCTCCCCTTTGCTTGCTGAGTGACACTGCTTAAATAGCTTAACTTCTCTGAGTTTCCTTTGTGAAACTGGGTTATACTTAATGACCTTTATTGTTCCATATAGCTACTTTCTAGATTCAACAATCAAAGCGTTTTAATTACATTCTCTCTTTACATACTGATATATTCTTGGGTACTGGGTTTCAAGATGTGTATACTTTAGTGAGCAGAATAAGCATATATATATATATTGGTTTTTTTTTTCCTTTAATCACATTCCATTTGTTACCCTCAATACCTTAATTTTTTGTCATCGAAGTTGTTGCTTTTTCTTGCTATATTGTATTAGTTTGCTAGGACTGCTATAACAAAATACCACAGACTGAGTGGCTCTAACAATTGAAATTTATTTTCTCACAGTTCTGAAGTCCAAGATCAAGGTGCCAGCAGGGCTGGTTTCCCCTGACACCTCTCTCCTTGACTTGTGGATGGCCCCTCTCTTGCTGCTCTTCATATGGCCATCCCTCAGGGCACCCTTACCCCTCGTATTTTTCTGTGTGTCCAAATTTTCTCTTCTTATAAGGACACCAGTCATATTGGATTAGGGATCAACTTTATTACCTCTTTTTGCCTCTTCAAAGTCCCTATCTTCAAATACAGTCACATTCTGAGTTACTGGGGGTTAGGTCTTCAACACATGAGTTTTAGGGAGACAGAATCAGTCCATAACATATGTAATCTTTTAAAAAATTATTACTTTTTATCTTATTTATTTTTAAAATTTTATTTATTTAAAAATTGCATTTTTGTAAAGATGGAGTCTTGTTATGTTGACCAGTCTGATCTCAAACTCTTGGGCTCAAGATATCCTCCTGCCTCAGTCTCCCAAAGTGCTGGGATTATAGGTATGAGCCACTGCACCAGGCTCATAGCATATATATTCTAAGTCTTCTTTATATTAATATAGACTTTATCGAATAACATTTTAGCATCACTTTAAAATATTTTATACTTTCAATATAATAATCAACATATACTTCTTCTAAACAGACTTTAAATAGTCACCATAATTTTAATTACATGAATCAATACTTATAAGTCTTCATGAATCCTCCTAGTAGGTATGTTCATTTTTTTCATACTACAATATTTTCATAATTTATTCTTCCTTCCTTATGATACCTGAAAAAGAAATTTATTAATAGCTAGTCACTTACAAGCCAGCATCCCAGAATTCCTAGTATCACCTCTAGTATGACATAATCATATGCTCCCAATGGGTGCCTAATAAACACTTGTTAGATTAATTAATTTGATTCTTTTGACTTATAGGAGACTAAAGGCCAGGAAAAATAGAGATCAGTATCTAAGAATCAAAGTACTATTCACTGCATAGCACAAAGTAACAATTCTCAAAAGTTTTACAGCAACAAATGGGGAGGATAATGCTCACTGGTACATGTCCCTCTTGTTGGTGGATGCACAGTTAAAGACCTCACTATTGGCTGAGTGCGGTAGCTCATGCCTGTAATCCCAACACTTTGGAAGGCCAAGGTGGGTGGCTCAACTGAGATCATGAGTTCGAGGCTAGCCTGGCCAACATGGTGAAACCCTTTCTTTACTAAAAATACAAAAATTAGCCAGGTGTGGTAGTGAGTCCCTGTAGTGCACCATTGCACTCCAGCCTGGGTGACAAAGCAAGATTCTGTCAAAAACAAAACAAAACAAAACAAAATGACAACAACAAAAAACCTCACTCTCTTGATGTGGCCTTGTCTTCTGAACATACAAACCATGTTCCCATCAGGGAAAATTATGGACATACAAGAGAATTGTGAGCAGTTTTTAGCATCTCCACAGGAATTGTTAACAGTGTTAGTGTCTCCCTCCAGGGTTTTCCTGGCCTTTCAGCGATTTGGTGAGCTTGGCTAGAATAGCCTAGTCTACCCCTGCAGAGACCCACTCAACCTCATCACTAGACAGGAGTGAAAACCAGAGTCAGTACTCTTACTGATGTCAGAATCAACTTGGGGAGAGATTCTGGAGTCCGACATGTAAGAAGACATTTAAGAAATCCTATACCTCAACACACAATGCTCAAGAAGTTGGGAGATTCCAAGAACAATTGCACTCAGAGGTTGGCGGTATTTGGCAAAGAATGACAGCAGTCTTGCACTGAGTACTTTACAGAGCACAGACCCACACTGCTTCAGCTCACTTCCTCTCCTCAGCTTCCCGAGAGAGGAGGTTCAAGAACTCTTACCATGTCCATTTGACAGAGGATGAAGCTAAGGCTCAAAGAAGGTAAGGATTACATGTGGTAAATTCAAAGTCACAATGAATAGTTGAGTAATTGAGGAGGATGCAAACCTAAGTCTGATGACTTCCTGTTTTGCAGCGTTTTCTCTAAGTCACACCTCCTTCCTTGGGTGTCAAGCAGGAACTTGATATGTTTTGCTAATCAGTGAATCACCACCTTGCAACCATGTGTACGGCAACTGGATGTCTTTTTTCTGGGATGATATTATCTAAACTGTTAGAGCAGATAACCTTGTGCAATCTCAATAAGACACCATGGTAAAATTTCAGAAAATTGCATTGCCTAAGAGATATGGGCAGATTTTTTCAGAGCAATTGAATGTATTCAAAGATGTCTTAATTAAAACAAGAATAGAAAATGTTAAATGTCCATTCCCTGGAAGTAGAATAACAGGAATGTCAGCTGTAAGCCACACATTTTTATATAGTCTGGTAAACTAGCAAAAAAACAAGACAAAACAAAACAAACAAACAAAAAAACCCAAAAAACAAAAAAAGTCTTGGTGTGGACAGAAACAAATGAAAAAAATTACTGAGTCTTTTGACCATCATCTCCCTAATGCCTAACCCAGTGCCTGGAAACAGTAAGAGACCAACAATGTATTGGCTGAGGTAAGTTTATGAGTTAAGGACTTCCTAAAGTAATGGCCTCTTAAAAGGTTTCCCCGCTTTCACCTCTGCCCTGCTTCAGTCTCTTCACACCCTGCAGCCAAGTAATCCTTGAAGAGTATAAACCAGAGCTTGTAGTTAGCATAACTCTGCAATGACTCCCATTCTCTCTCAGAGCAAATGCCAAGGTCCTTGTAACAGTTTACAAGGCCCTGCAAGATTGGCCTCTCTGTGTCTCTTCAAACTCATTTCCTACTCCCAGCTTTATTGACACCCCTTCGTCCACTCTGCCTTTTGCTGTTCCTCCAACATGCCAAATGTCAGAGGCATAGTCACCCAGGGGCCTTTGTCCCTGGGCTGCTCATCCTCAAGATATTACCCACTGTTCACCTTCTTCAAGGTACACAATTTATAGCTGAAACCACCCACTCACATGCTTTCTATTTACCCTCCTAGTTTACTTTGCCCTGTAATACTTATGACTTTCTACTTCATTATTTATTTATTTTGTTTATTGTCTGTTTTGCCCCACTTGAATGAGAATTTCATGGGGGCAGGAATTTTTGTTCATTTGGTTGTTTTTCCAGTGCCTGGAACATAAGTACTCAGTAAATACTTGTTGAAAGTAATACAGAGAGGCCGGGAGTGGTGGCTCATGCCTGTAATCCCAGCATTTTGAAGGCCAAGGCAGGCAGATCATGAGGTCAGGAGTTTGAGACCAGCCTGCCCAACATGGTGAAACCCCGTCTCTACTAAAAATACAAAAATTAGGTGGGCATGGTGGTGCACACCTGTAATCCTAGCTACTCGGGAGGCTGAGGCAGGAGAATCGCTTGAACCCAGGAGGCAGACGTTGTGGTAAGCCAAGATCATACCACTGCACTCCAGCCCGGGTGACAGAGTGAAACTCTGTCTCAAAAAAAAAAAAAAGTATACAGAAAAATATTCTGAACTCAGTAAGATCACGGCTTTTACAGAGTGCCAAAGGAAAAGTTAATGAAGAAGAGAAAAATGAGAAAAAATGTTTTCAGAATAACCTGGAGAGAAAGTATTCGGGCTTTAAAATAAAACTGGAGCTATATGGAAAAAGAAAGAGTGAGAGAGAAAGAGAGGGAGAAGGAGAGAGGGAAGGAGAAGAGATAGAGAAGGAGGGAGGGAGAAAAGGAGACTTTAAATTAGCTTAACAAGGTGTGGCTGGGAGTGGACTCACGCCTGTAATCCCAGCACTTTGGGAGGCTGAGACGGGCAGATCACCTGAGGTCAGGAGTTTGAAAGTAGCTTGGCCAACATGTTGAAACCTCGTCTCTACTAAAAATAAAAATTAGGCATGGTGGTACATGCCTGTAATCCCAGCTACTGGGGAGGCTGAGGCAGGAGAATCACTTGAACCTCAGAGGCAGAGGTTGCAGTGAGCTGAGATCGTGCCACTGCACTCCAGCCTATACGACAGAGTGAGATTCTGTCTCAAAAAAAAACAAAAACAAAAACAAAACAGGGTGCATGCTAAGACACTCACTTCAAATAGTGTTTTTTGAGATGTCTCAGCCAGATCGGGCTACTGTAACTGGTTGAGTATCATAGACTGTGTGGCTTAAACAATTAAAATTTATTTATCACAGTTCTGGAGCCTGAGAAGTCCAAGATCAAAGTGCCTGTGGATCCGGTGACTGCCATCTTCTCATTCGATGCTCACATGGTGGAGAGTAGAAGGAGAGGAAGCAAGCTCTTGTCACATGCATCCGTGTGAAGAGACCACCAACAGGCTTTGTGTGAGCAACAAGACTGTTCATTTCACCTGGGTGCAGGTGGGCTGAGTCCGAAAAAGGAGTCAGCAAAGGGTAGTGGGATTATTACAGGTTTGGGATAGGCATACAAAGTGCATTCTCAAGGGCAGGGAGAATATTACAAAGTACCTTCTTAAGGGCTGGAGAGAATATATCATATCAGTTAGGGTGGGGCAGGAACAAATCACAATGGTGGAATGTCGTCAGTTAAGGCTATTTTCACTTCTTTTGTGGATCTCCAGTTGCTTCAGGCCATCTGGATGTATACGTGCAGGTCACAGTGGATATGATGGCTTAGCTTGGGCTCAGAGGCCTGACAGCTCTCACATCTCTCTTCTTATAAGGGCACTGCCTTAGTCCCTTTGGGTTCCTATCACAAAATGCCTGAAACTGGGTAGGGTATAAACAACAGGAATTTTCATTGCACACTTCTGGAGTCTGGGAAGTTAAAGATCAAGGCTGTGGCAGATTTGATGTCTCATGAAGGCTCATTTTCTGGTTCATAAATGATGACTCCTCACTGTGTCTTCACATGGTGAAAAGAGCGAGGCTGCTCTCTGGGTTCTCTTTTATAAGGGTACTAATCCCAATTTATGAGGGTTAAGTCTCACAAAGACCCCACTTCTCAATATCATCCCCAAAGCCCCACCTCCCAATAACCATCACCTTGAGGGCTGGCATTTCAATATATAAACTTGGAGGTTGGGTGGGGGCACAAATATTTAGACCATAGCAGGCACCAATCTCAACAATCAGGGCTCCACCCTCATGACCTAATTACCTACTAAAGGTCCCACCTCCTAATATGAACATCTTGGGAGTTAGAATTTCAACATATGAATATTTGAGGGACAGAAACATTCAGGCCAAAGCACAGAGTCTTTTCCATGGAGCCTTACAGATCAGGGAAGGAGTCAAATACAGACTTCAGCCCCCAAATCCGTATCTGCCCCTCAGTTTTACATCTTCAATATTTTTAGTTTCTGGATAAGATTTCATTCTTTTAAAAAATGCCTTAGATTAAAAATAAACATAAAAGAATGAACCTACTACCGTAAAGTATGTTATACCGGGAAATTCTTGAGAGAGATTTGCTGAAGACTGCTGATAGAAAAGGTCCGGATGACAGAAAGTGGACTATTCTCTGCCTTCTCTCAGCATCTAGGCTTCAGGTTCTAAAGAAGCTTGGGAAAGAGAGCAGAGCTAAGGCAAAGAAAAATAACGTGTTGTTTAGGGAAATGTGTAACTGAACTTAGAGACTTAGAGTTGAGGTGGTCTGGATGACGAGCAAGGGCTGGAAGTAGCAACAAAGAAAAGCTCTCTTCCAAAGACCAAACTTTTATTTGTGGAAGTGAGTGTGCTGTGCAGTGAGTTTACAACTTCAGAGGACACCGAGACAAGAACACAAAGGCATTCTTGGAAATAACTCAGAAAACAAGAGTTGAGAATATGTGGAATGTGGTGGGAATACAAAAGCCTTGTAGTTTTTAGTGTTGGGAACAGTGGTGTGGCCTCCTTACTGAGTGATATTATACATGCTTTCATCCACAGTTCCTGTCTCACAAGTCCCATAGCCCTTGTTATAATGTTGAGGTGCCTTAGGCCTCAGAAACAGGCCTCAGAAGACAGGATCTCTCTCTCTTTCTGACCCTCCCCTGCCCTCCTTTTATGTGCCTGAGGCAGGACTATAATCTGATTTTGGGTCATAAGACCCTCATTCCAGAGAAGCTTCTGCCCCATACCCTGGAAGAAGGATTGCTCCACAGACAGGCCAAGAAGAATCTGAACAGACAGGCCTTGCTGGATTTTCCCACTTGGCCTGTTTGTACTAAATTATACCTTTTTGTCCGATCACATTTCTACATGATTGTCAATCATGCTTATCCAATGAAGTCTTCATAAAAGGTCCAAGAAGACAGGGTTTGGGGGCTTCTGGATAGCTGAACACGTGGAGGTTTATAAGAAACCAAACAAGAATTTATCCACGTGCCGGGAGGGTGGTGCACCCCAACTCCACAAGGACAAAAGCCTCTGTGTCCAGGATCCTTCCAGACCTCACCCTTGCATCTCTTCATCTGGGTATTTATTTGTATCCTTTAAAATATCTTTGTGATAAACTGGTAAATATAAGTTTCCCTGAGTTCTGTAAGCCACTCTAGCAAACTAATTGAACTCCAAGAGATGGCTGTAGGAACCCCAGTGGAAGCTGATTGGTCAGAAATTCTGGAGATTGGACCTGTGACTGGTGTCTGAACTGGGTGGGGGAAGTCTTGGGGACTGAGTCTTCAACCTAGGGATCCAAGGCTATCTCCAGGTAGATAGTGTCAGAATTGAATTAGAGGAAACCCAGCTGGTGTCTTCTGCTTCATGTGTGGGGAAAAACCCACATACATTTGGTCATAGAAGTCTGTGTCAAGGCCAGGTGCAGTGGCTCATGCCTGTAATCCCAGCACTTTGGGAGGCCGAGGTGGGCAGATCACTTGGGGTCAGGAGTTCAAGACCAGCCTGGGTAACATGGTGAAACCCTGTCTCTACTCAAAATACAAAAATTAGCTGGGCATAGTGGCAGGCCCCTGTAATCCCAGCTACTCAGGAGGCTGAGGCAGGAGAATCGCTTGAACCCAGGAGGTGGAGGTTGCCATGAGCCGAGATGGCACCATTGCCCTGGGCAACAAGAGTGAAATTCCATCTCCAAAAAAAAAAAAAGAAGTATGTGTCAGTTGTTGTGGTGAGAGCAGAAAAAAAGCACCCAGTGAGTGTTGTTTTTTCCACATTCCCACTGAGTATGACGAATGGTTGTTGATGGTTATCACTGGAGATTGAAAACTGGGATTCCTTTTTCACCAGGAATTGGTGCCTACCATGGCTGGGGATACACCATGATGGATTTGTGACTGCTCCTCTGAAAGCTGGCCCAAGGGTGTACAGCATATGAATGTGGGGGAGTTTATACTACACACGCTCTTGGCTGTAAGTAGTTCGGTTTCATTTTTTAAATTTATTACTAACTGCTTAACTTTAGTGGAAGCCTGAGAATCTTATCTACATTGATATAACCTATGCTGTTAGCATTTCACTTTATGCAGCTCTTAATCCATTCCCATGCCCCAACTTGATGCTTAATTTGGTGTATGTATTCATTTATGTTGTTTTCACAAGAATAATAAATAGAGCTGGCAGTCTGAAGAGAGGACATAAAGTTGTAAATAAAGGAGGGGAGTAATGCCAATCAACCGTAACTTTATATACTGATATCATTCCACTTTTTCTGCTATATTATAACTGATACTATCAACATGTGTCTATTTTATTGATACTTTTTGCACTGATCTTGCCCTGATCTGGTCATTTTTGGTGAACAATTTTAGAAATAAGAGCATAACATAGAAAAAGGGACATCTGTCATAGAGATGCATTTCCTATAAAGGTGCACACTTATATGCACATAAAATTATATATGAATGCAGAAAATGTCTACAATGAAAAATAAAAATGGTCCTGCCTATGGTAGAATTACTGCTGCAGGAAGTAGAGGGGAATTGCAATGATATCTTTGGAAGCATAGGAAAGACCATCAAACAACTCAAAACCATGCCACATGAAAAATAGCTGAAAAAGTGTGATTTTTCAACTTGGAGAAAATAAACCCACTGAACTTAATAGCTGTCTCCAAATATGTGAAGTCTGTCTCTCAGAAAGATCAGGCTTGTTAGGTAGGCCCCCAGGGGCAGATAATGAGGGATGCATCTTCCTGAAAAGTGGAGCAGAGTATCTGCAACACTCAAACCTCTTACTCTGGCTCTGAGAGGAAAAACACCACCCAGGGTGCAGCCCAGCCTTTGCCACTATATGCCTGCCAATGGAGAGGACACATAAAGCATCTACTCAGCCAACTGTGCCAGCAACCAGAGATAAACTCTAATGGGTTTGTGCTTTATTCTTCTAAAATTGGTGTCAGGGTGCACAGTAAATAAATCCTGGAGAATTAGGGGAAATTTGTAGGCCAAAGTAGAGACAAAGTATGGATCACTTTGGGAGGCCGAGGTGGGTGGATCACTTGAGGTCAGGAATTCGAGACCAGCCTGGTCAGCATAGTGAAACCCCATCTCTACAAAAATACAAAAATTAGCCGGGCATCGTGGCAGGCACCTGTAATCCCAGCTACTCGGGAGGCTGAACCAGGAGAATCGCTTGAACCCAGGAGGCAGAGGTTGCGGTGAGCCGAGATAGTGCCATTGCACTCCAGCCTGGGAGACAGAGTGAGACCCTGTCTGAAAAAAAAAAAAAAAAAGTAGAGACAAAGTAGATACCAAGTGGTATCAGATTTTTTTTTCTTTTTTTTTTTTTTTTATTTTGAGACAGAGTTTCACTCTGTCGCCCAGGCTGGAGTGCGATGACACGATCTTGGCTCAGTGCAAACTCTGCCCCTTGGATTCAAGCAATTCTCTCCTGCCTCAGCCTCCCAAATAGCTGGGATTACAGGTGCCTGCCACCACACCCAGCTAATTTTTGTATTTTTAGTAGAGATGGGGTTTCACCATGTTGGCCAGGCTGGTCTTGAACTCCTGACCTCAAGTTATCTGCCTGGTATCAGATTTTTGCAGACTAAAAGATATCAGGTATCAGGTTTTAGCAAACCATAGAAATATTAATAATCCTTAAAAAAAGCCAAACACGGAAAGAAAGTACAGATTCTGCCCCTCTTTTGCCAGTGTAGCCATGGACATTTTAACAGCAGTTACATTGATCTGTTCTGCTATAGGCATGTTCCAGGCATTTCCCTTGGGAAACTGAAGCAAACAGGATTGAATGCTTAGTGTTTGTTTGTTTGTTTGTTTGTTTGTTTGTTTGTTGGGGTGGGGGGTGCGGGTGGAGTTGTTTTAAGGAACACTCCCAGCTCAGTGTCCATTTATCTGTTCATTTAGGCCCTCACAACTTGTCAGTCAGAAAACTCAAATGGGTTAAAAAAATGAATTCTGGAGCCAAGGTGCTAGGGTTTAAATCCCACTTCTACCACTGATTGGCTTTTTTATTGTTATTATCACTAGTCCCTCAAGGTCAAAGAGTTAGACCACTACTTCCCTGTAAGAAAAATAAGTCTCTGCCGAGCGCAGTGGCTTACAACTGTAATCCCAGCACTTTGGGAGGCTGACGCGGGTGGATCACCTGAGGTCAGGAATTCAAGACCAGCTTGGGCAACATGGTGAAATCCCATCTCTACTAAAATTGCAAAAATTAGCTGGGTGTGGTGGCGCGTGCCTTTCATCCCAGCTACTTGGGAGCCTGAGGCATAAGAATTGCTTGAACCCGGCAGGCGGAGGTTGTACTGAGCCGAGAGCATGTCATTGGACTCCAGACTGGGTGACAGTGAGACTCTGTCCCATTCCCCCCACCTCCCCCAGAAAAGAAAGAAAGAAAGAAAAAGAAGCCTCTTAAGTAATACCCTCATCCAGCTATCCTGGTATCTGAGTGTGATTCTTGGTAAATAAAGCTGTAGAAACACAAATGTCCAGAAGCAGGTTGATGATGTTTCCTAACCTCTTTTTCCTTTATGTCTTTAAACAAAACAAGAGTTTACAATAGATTTGCTACTTTATTCTATCCATCTACTCAGACAGTAATAATAATTTTAACAAGCATTGATTCAAATATTAAACTACCAAATAGATGTATTAGCCTGGGTATTTTGCAAGCACCTCAATTTCAACATCCCAGAAACTGAAGTTTCAATCTTCTATTTGCATTTCTAATATTTGTCAATATACTTAGACATTTTCAAAATCATTTTTGGTTTGGCAGTGCTACCCTGCTAAATTTTTCTCAAATCCATCTCTTCCTTGGACTCATTTCGAAACTGCTCTGTGTCAGGGCTTCTTGATACATTGCCTGGATTCCTGCTCTAATCTCTCAATGCTTCCTGTCTCTCTCTTCTACGTAACACTTCCCTTAAGCCCTGGGCAAGGTTTTTATGGTTCTTCATGGTTCCAATTTATCTTTCTAGTCCTGCTCACTCCCTGCTGTGCTTGTTCAGCCTTAAAGGCTATTAGTGGATTTCTCCCAACCACCTTCCCTGCCCTCAGCACATACAGAGTGCCAAGGCCCTTCTGGGCCTTTGCTTATGCTACTTGCCTTATCTGAGTGCTCTTTCTCCTTTCCCTGATCTGAAAACCTCTATTCAATCTTAAAGGCCCAGCTCAAATATTACTGTTGTTAAATTTCTTTGTGTTAGGATTTCTTCTATAGAATCCCTTAACAGTAGGCTTAGATAGCATTTTAGCATTTTAATAGCATTAAAGGTATTAAAGGCTAAAAGGCAACAGATTAAACACACAGACGGTTTACTCTGACAATGAGATTAGGTGCTTTTTAAACTATATGATTTTTAGTTTTATGCATTTTAACCTTCGCAGCTAGCCCAATCCTAAGCGCATAATAGATACTCAGAAAGTTTGTTGACTGAATAAATGAAATAAATCTTATATCTCAAATATATTAATATTTTTACTTTTCATCAGTACAATCAAATAGAGCTGTACCTTTTCACCTTGTATTATCTGTTTACTAATTTCTAGCAATCTATTCATGCATGGGTAAATGTAACCCTAAAGAGATAATTCTGCCTTCTTTTTAAAATGGGAATGGACTCAGTGAAAGGAAAGGGATGAGGACCATCATTTTATTCATTCATTTGATGCCTATTATCATGCACCTTTCTAGGCTCTGGAGATTTAGTAAAACAGACAACATTTCTACTCTCCAGGATCTTCTCTTCTATAAAGATAGGACAGAAGAGAAACAAGTAAACAGACAAACAAGGTAATTGTGTTTAGTGATAAGGACTAAGAGAACTATAAAATGGATTAATGTGGCACAACCTAATTAGGAATGGGGAATACATGAGATTGGGTGGTTACCTTGCTAATGAAGTGAGAGCTGAATGTTGAAAGGAGCCAGCCATGTAATAATCTGGGGATAGAGAAGACAGTTAGGGTAAAGCCTAAGGACAGGAGTGAGAAAAAGGCAGGAGGCAATGTGGCTGCTCATTATTAGCAAGGGGATCACCTGGTGTAGCAGATGCTATACTACCTGCTTTCCATGTTTCTACATTTATGTCTGATTATATCTTCAGAAGGCTATCCACACTTTATAGATGGAGGAACAGATCATCAGAGCAAGATAGCAGACTTTTCCAAGTCTTGTATCTGGGAAATGAAAGGTGTAATTACTCTAAATGAATTCTGACTGTCTCGAAAGTTTAGGATCAAACGTCAGGCTAAAGTAAAATGATTTTTGATAGCATTACATCTTTATTGTCAATTGAAATGTTAACCTAAAGTAATCAAAAGGGTCAGCATTTATTTTTAAAGAGAATTCATTCAAGTCTAAATTTGCCTCTCTTGGACTTCTAGGGGTTTCTTTTTGTTACTTACAAGTTAGTTTGGGCTACAAAGACTTAATTTTAGTGTTTGAAATTTGATTTGGGGAAGTATGGCAAATATCAAAGGTTTAAAACACGTCATTCAAAACAGGATCACAGGTTATGGTAAAATAAATCAATCATTTAGCCAAAGTGATCATGTAAAGTTTTCACAAAAAGCAAAAACTTTTAATCTTTGATAGAAAGGAGATCAAAGTTATTAAACAAAGTCCTAATAAACACAACATGAGACCAACAGAATCTGTCTATTCCTCTGTCCAAGTTTTTGCAGTTCATGCCAAAGGTAAGCACTATTTTTCTTACTATTTTTTGTTAATACTACACAAAAATCTTGTTCAAAGGAGGAAACCAAATTTTACTTTTGTATTAGTGTATTATCAGTACTAAAGCCAATTTTAATAAAACCTTGAAAACAAATCCATCCAGTCTCAACCAACTTTGACCATGTAAGAGTTTCATAAACCCTTTATAACTTCTTAAAATTTTTTTTTCTATTTATTCCTTTCTCCAGCATTTTAGGTCCTTTTAGTTTTATTTATATCATAGTCCTTTAATTTAAATAACCTCTTAAACTAGACAAATTAATTTTTTACTAAAAAACCACATTTTTATGTTTTTGTTTTTTCCAAAAATACATCTTTTTTATATTTGCATACAAGACTGTTTTTCCCATATCTAGTATTTAATTACACATATAATTAATTTAGCTCACAGCCAAGTCAAGCAAGTGCCAAAAATATAACAAAATGAACAGTTTTAGTACCTTAAAATATCTATTACAAACAGTGTAACCCTGTCTGACCAGTAGACCCTGGCAAAATGTATGAATTATATTTAATACTAACAATTCTGAAGACATTTACATGTTATTTTGGCAACAATTTTAAAACTAGTTCTACTTGCCAAAGATTACTAAAATCATGTGCACTAAAAGGCATTTGAGTTAGTTTCTATTTTTCTGATAAAATACTTAAGTACTTAATTTTCCTTTAAGCCAATTAATTAAAGTTCTTTCCCATATTTTGATAGTGAAATATCACATACTCATGACACATATAAATATATAGACATATAGGCACACAGACAGAAGTAGATCTTATGGCTTTAGAATATTCTTCATTTACCAATTTTTAAATAGTTTTTATCTCCCTTTAGACTATGGAGGCCTAAGCAATTGTTAGTTAGGCGATCCTCAATTTGCATGTCCAAAGACATGATTTTTAGGTGAACATTTACATCCCAAAGGCACAGAAATTAGATGTAAATGCCATTATTTGTTCAGACAAAAAAGGGAATAGGTAAAGATTCAATCAAGACAAAATTGTTGAGAAAAGTGTCTTAAGAAAGGTGAATTATATAAACTTTAAGCCAATGTCTTCCTCACTATAAAAGTTTCAGTGGTTTAGGCACAGGAGGGAGATGCCCTTACAAATGGAGATTTTCTTTATAAGTGTAATTTTTTCTTTTATATAGAATTTCAAAATAGCCAGCTAAATGCCAGAAAGTCATATTTTGGAGACCAATCTACACTTAGGTGGTCTTTTCAACTTTGCTTGTTTTTGTTGTTGTTGTTGTTGTTGTTGTTAGATTATTGACTTCAGGGTGTAGCCCTTTAATCGATAGGGCAAAGAAAGCATTTTCTATATCTGTACTCAGTGTAGATAGCTCTGAAAAGAAACAAGAATACTTTGCCTGAAGTCCTATCTTTTATAAATACTTTATCTAGCTTTTTTTCTAGTTTAAACTAAGAGTATTTTTTCACAAACCAATACTTCTTAACAAAGTTTGTGACTTAACTGATAATAAGCTAGGCATCTCCAAAGAGGTGCCAAGCAATCCTCACAAGATATAGAATCACCCCAAAGACAGCTCAAAGAAAGAAAAGTTTTGCTAGCTGCAAATGAAGTACACGTCACATTTCTGTCTGGCTATATTTTCTACGATCTCAGCTTGTCAGCTAAGTGCCTATGCATGAAGGTCCAAAAGCCTTGTATGCCCCACAGATGGGGAGAGTGGATATGAAAATCTGTCCATGGAAGAGAAAAAAAATCAATAATAAATGGGTACTCCAAAAGATCAAGAGTCATATGAATAATTTAAAACAAATAAGACTGGTTCCCTGACAGGGAATTCATCCTGGGTCACAGTCATAGCAGCACAGAATCTTAGCCATAGACTGCAGTTTGGAATGATTTTCTTTAAGTCCTACAGGGGATCCAAAGAGGAAACTTTGAGATTTAAAGGATTTTAACTTGTTTCAGCTGTAATGTTGCTTAGCTAATCCCTTGAATGTTAACATTTTACAGACATGTTAAGCTTTACATCTTTAAGAGCAGGGCATTTAAAGGGTATCATCTGATATTGGGTCAATAAATCATGTGTCATTTATTAATTCCAGCTTAGAAAAAAATTGTTGGATCTGTATTTTATAATTTCCGTAGTTTCATTTTCATTCTGTAGCAACTCTGTTCCTTCTGGTCCAAATTTAAATACATTTTCCCCTTTTGAGAGAAAGAAAAGTGTGCAATATGGAATTCCAAAAATTTGCCTAAGAGATGTGTGGGAGTTGAGGGAACAAGCAGAAAGAGGTAAGTTCAGATCATAGAGGAAGAAGAAGGAGTAGTTGGAAATAAAAGGGAGAAAACTTTGAATGCCTTTTTAAATTTAGAAATAGTTTTAGGCAATCTCTTGTAAAGAAATGACTTTATCAGAATGTCTTTTAGAAGCTTCTAAGTACCACTGAAAAATAGCTCTTTAGGTTGTTTTGTTTTTATTTTATAGCCAGCTTTTTTGTTTGTTTTGTTTTGTTTTGTTTTGTTTTGTTTTGTTTTGTTTTGTTTTGTTTTTGAGATGGAGTTTCACTCTTGTCACCCAGGCTGGAGTGCAGTGGCAAGATCTCGGCTCACTGCAACCTCCACCTCTTGGGTTCAAGTGATTCTCCTGCCCCAGCCTCCCAAGTAGCTGGGATTACAGGTGCCCGCCACCACACCCAGCTACTTTTTTGTATTTTTAGTAGAGACAGGGTTTTGCCATGTTGGGCAGGCTGGTCTCGAACTCCTGACCTCAGATGATCCATCCACTTTGGCCTCCCAAAGTGCTGGGATAACAGGCGTGAGCCATCACACCCAGCCACCAGTTTTTGTTTTTAATTAAACATGCAGATAAACTAATGTAGGTATTTCCAAGGTACCCCATTTTCACTATTTTAGTTTGGGGTCTTCACAGCTTAAGTAAAACCATTTTTCTAGATATTGATGTGAGGTAACACCATAAATATTATACATAAATCTCACTGTAGTTCTTAAAGATAGATCTCTCCTTTAGAAGTACGATAGTCCATAATTTAGATTTTCCATTTGAATGACCAAAAAGATCTTGTAGGAGAAATTTGGGTCATTTAAGGAGAAAGATTAGATTTGTCAATTGAATCAAGCTTCAGAATCTGACCAGTTTTAAATATGACAAATTTTCCCTTAAGCCACAATTATTTCACTTTTTGTTTTTAAAAAGAAGTTGTTTCTCCTTGACCAAATTTCATACATCAGAAAATGTTGCAAACTCTAACAAGAAAGACATTCAAAACCTCAGTAAAAAGTGAAAATCCCAAATCTGCGTCAGCAAAATCTCTAGAAAATAACCAATGAAACTCTATCTTAAAAGCAGAGCTTCAATTCCAACTCTGTTGATTGTGAATTAGGTTACTTGAATACAGTCTGAATCTCAAATCAAAATCAGGGAGATTTGAAATCTGAAAGAAGCCTCAACAGATGCCCACTGGCTCTGGCAAAGTCAGATTAACAAAAACCATTCATGCTGGGACCAAGTCTCTAATTGTGGGCAAAATGACAGGGATCACAGGAGGCTTGCTTCTGGTCCCCCTGGGTCACCAAAATGTCAACCTAAAATAATCAAAAGGGTCAGAATCTAGTTTAAAGAGAGTTTATTCAAACACAAAGTTCGAGGATAGACTATACAAGAAAAAGAGATTACAAAAAATGGAAGTCAATGTTTTGAAGCACAGAAGTTTGGAATCACTTATATAGACAAAGCTAGAGAAGTTTAACAGAATTTCAACCTCTTTCTATGTAAGGCTTAATGCATAGTTACAATGATCTAATTAGCTGAGGTGGTCTTTTTCTTTTGGGAAAGGCATATTTAACATTCCATACTAAAGATGTAGCTGTCATGGAATCTTGTGTGGCATCTGGTCTGAGTTAGGTACAGGACAATAAAGGAGAAAGTTAATCTATAAAAAAGACTTGTGATTGGAGGAGGGGAGATCTGGTTTCTGTCTCTTTTAGTCATTTACAGAACAAGAACATTAAAGAAGAGAGTTAAGCTATAATCTAAGAAGCAGAATTGCAAACATGCTATGTGACTCAGGTTCCAGGGCTTAACTTCCTCTTTGGCACCATAAATTAAGAGTGTCCTGAAATTTTATTTTATTTCATAATAAACTGCTGTGAACATGATAAGAAGCAAATACAGTGAAATCCCTTAATATATTGCTGATGTTAGAATAGACAATATTGCCCACCTTCAAGTTTAAATCTATTATATTAAGCTTTTCTTTATTTGCAAGTTATATGTTTCAAAAACTGTTTTCTATTCATTCAGAACTATAGTAGAAACTATGTAACAAGCTTCATTATAATGGAATTTTAATAGATCAAATGAAAATTCCTATTGTTATAAATACTAATAAAATTAAAACTCATGATTAGATGAGAATATCAACTACTTGAATTTTTTTTACAGTTTAAAGATAAAATAAGAGAGGCTTCAATGTTAAAAGGCAACATTTGTTGGCTAAACATTGCTTTCTATTTGATGTTAAAACAGTCTATCAGTTCTTCAAGGCTGAACTAGCAGATTAAACAAATAAGAAAATGCATCCACCAAGCAATTGAGGGCATGTCAAAAGAGCAGGCAGTTTGTAGTGAATACAATGAACAGATATACCTTTGCTTTATTAAAAAAATTTAGTCCATCAGGGGTCAGTAACCACCAAAAGCCTAATTAAAATGTTGATAAAAATCCCATATAACTTTCTTCCCTTGGACCAGGATAAACTTGAGGCAATATAGAATTCAATTACACCTACACTGGGAAACATTCCTTAAACCTAAGATACCAGTAGATTCAAAATTAGAGTATTATCTCAATTAATATATGCAGCACACTAGGTCAATTGCCTTAAGAAATTAGGCCACAGATTTTTAAAATGTACACAAGGAAAAAGACTACCTCCAAAGTCCTTTCTAAGAAGCATGCCTTCCTCCTCAACTTAACAATAAGATGTGAGTTTTGAAGACCTGATCTGTATAAAAGATTAAAATAGAAATCCTTTACGTATATAGCAAGTACCAGAGCACTGTAGCAACAGTTCATAAAGAGGATTTGGGTGGGTGTGTTCTCTGACCATCAAAGAAACTTACCACCAGTTCATTTCTGAGTCCCAGAATGTGCTTTGGTTGTTTTCTGAGATTTATTTTCCCTCCAAGTATGCTTTTTCTGCCCAAGTGGAGATTCCCTGGCAATAATAAATAATTTACTTTATACCCAAAAACCTCATTAGAAATACAGACCATAGTTATTAACTTGATTTTAGGAGCAAGAGGTTGGAAGTGATGTTTTCCTGGCCTTGTGCAGTCTGTCTCACTTTAGAAGAGGTACAGAGCTTTATTAACAAGGAAGAAAACAATTTACAGGGTTTTTTGAACATGGCTTCGAGATCTGTGACTGATTAGATTTCAGAAGGTTAAGAGGGACTATGACGCAATTGAGATTTTTATAAAGCACAAATGAAGGAGAACTGGGTGTTTCATTTTGAAATAAACCCCCTAGGGTCTTAATAAAATATGTAGCAGTCACTACTTGATATACTGCCTCTTCTGCCCCTTCCTAACAAAACTGGAAGAAGCTTAAAGAACTTTAATTTCATGTTACCCCATGGGTCCATGTCTGTTAGTCAGTTTGGAAATAAAGCCTAAAAAAATAATCAAAGAAAGTTTGAATTTACATCCAGGATAACAAACAAGTTTCATATTTCCTGACAAACTCAATCAATTAGTGGTGGTGCCTGGAGTTCTGTTGAGCAGAATGGCAAAGTACATTGGTTCAGTGAGAAAGCCACGATGGATTATTTATGTTTACCATCACCTCAGGAAGGGAATGTACCAGCACTCGTACTATGCACTTGCTAAATCTGATAAAGACATTCAAAGAAATAATGGAAATGGAATGTTTGTTTTAGAGATCATGATGAAGAAAAAATAAAACTTTCATACCAAAAAGGGAGAAAAGGTAAAATATGTGTGTGTGTGTTTTCCATGTAATGCTTCTAGAGTAAAGCCATTCATATATTAAGTACATATTTTTTAGTACTTATTTAATATTAATAATACTATAATGTCTATAATATAAATATAAAATATTTCATATTTAAGGTACTTTCCTATAAAGCACTTAAATATGAAGTGTAAATTATATATTATATATAAATAATAAAATAATAAATATGTATTGAGGGCATCATTCCAAGGTGATAGAGATATGATAGGAAACAAATTTCCCACCCTATTATCATCCATGTGATGAAAAATCAAGAAAGCAATTGAACAAGTTAAGATATTCTGGGAGTTATAATGGCTGAGATTTTTTTTTTTTTTTAAAGCAAAGAAAGTGAACAGAGATTATGGAGGGAGTGATTTCATATGAAATGGTCAGGGAAGGCTTCTCTAAGGAGGTGGCATTTGAAGAGAACCTGAAAAAAGTTAGTGGAAGGGCTGTGTAGATATATGGGGGGCAGGTACCCAGTTCGGGAAGGAGTGATTTGGAAGTATCCTTGACATGTTTAAGTTCAGTGTAGCTGGCCTGTAGAGAGCATTAGGGAAAGTGGAGGAGATAAGGTGAGAGAAGAAGTGGAGGGGAGAGGCTGCACTGGGGAGCAGATGATGAGGGGCCTAGCTTCATTGGCCATTGTAAGAGAGGTGTCTCTTATTTTGAAACAGAAAGTTGCCAGTGGAGAGTTCTGAGCAGAGCAATGACATGGATGACTTGGCTGCTGTTGAGAAAAACTGTGGCATAAAAGGGAAAGGGACAAAAATAAAAGAAAATACACTACTCAGGAGGCTGCAATAATCCAGGCAAAAATGATGGTACCTTGAACCAGTATAGTTGTGGTGGAGGTGATGAGAAGGGATCATATTCAGAATATATTTTGAAGGTAAAGCAGATGGAATTTACTAATGCATTGGAGGTGAGATGTGAGAGAAAGAGAAGATTCCAGGAAGACTCCAATATTTATGGCCTGTGCAACTAGTAAAATAGATATGTCATATGTTGAGATAAGCAGAATTGTGAGAGCAGCATTTTCACTGAAATCACTACTTAATCTTTGAATGTGTTAGATTCTTTTTAATGTTTTAAATCAACTTCATTAGATATAATTCACAAACAATAAAATACACCAATTTAAAATGTTCAGTTTGAGAAGTTCTGACAGTTTTATGCTTTTATGTAACCATCACTGCAATCAAGATATAGAGTTTTTTTATTAACCCCAACATTTGTCTTGAGTCCTGTCCCAGTCAATTACCCAGCCATCACAGGCTCCAGGCAACAACTGATCTGATTTTTGTCCCTATGCCTTAAATTGGTCTCTTCTAGCACTTCATATACATGTGATCATACAGTATGTAATTCTTTGGGTTGACTTCTTTCACTCAGAATAATATTTTCAAGATTTTATATACGTTATGCATATCAGTAGTTCATTTCTTTTATTATTTGTTTTTTTATTATTGAGTTGTAAGAGTTCTTTCTATATCCTGATATCACTCCCTTGTCAAATACATGCATAACAAATATTTTCTCCTAGTCTGTGGCTCGTCTTTTCTTTTGAATAGTAGAACTTTTAATTTTGTTAAAGTTTAATTAATCAAATTTCTTCTATAGTTTGGGTATTTAATTTTTAAAAAAATTTTTTACCTACCCTAAGGTTGTAAAACCTTTCTCTTATGCCTTCTTCTAGAAGTTTTACAGTTTTAGTTTTAAGTTTAGCTCTACGATTCATTTCAAGTTAGTTTTTGTATGTGGTGTGAAGCTTATTTTTTTCCAAATGAATATCTTCTCCAGCACAATTTTTTGAAAATAATTTACTTTCCCCATTGAATTGCCTTGACACCTTTTCAAAAAGTCCATTGACCATAGATATCAAGGTGTATTACTGGACTCTATTTTGCTGAATTCATCTATATGTGTGTTTGTCATGCAGTACTGCGCTGTCCTGAAGACTATAGCTTTATAGCAAGACTTGCTTTGACCCTCTAGTAAGTGGCAATGACTTATTGTTTTTACTAATACCTGGATTTCCTTACCATCCATTGATTGTCTTCTCAGCTCTTTTACTATTTAAATGCATTAAGTTCTCTTTATTGTAAATACTGGAAGTGATTTATGTTTTTTAGGTTAAATCTGATAAATAGAAATTCTCACAAAATTGCTGGGTAGGTACTAGCAATTTTAATTATCCTCACTTTAGAGGAGGAAATTGAAGTACAAAGAAATTAAGTAATTTGCCCCTGTTGGAAGAGCCACAAAATGGTGGGGGCAAGATTCAAAGCCAGGCAGTCTAGCTCCAGAGCTTGTGCCTCTAACTTCTGCTCTCCTGCTGGACACATCATTGTACAGATGATACTCAAACTGAGTGAAATCACAGAGAATGGGGGTAGGAAGAGGTCAGTAGACTGAGCCCAGGGGAACTCAATTGTTTAGGGCTCAGAAAGATGAGGAAGAACTAAGGAAGGAGGCTGTAAAGAAGCAAGGAGTGAAGGAAGACAACCGTGAGAAGGAATTGTCCTAGAAACCAGTGAAGAAAGTGTTTCAAGAGAAAGGACATAATTAACTATGCCAAATGCTGCTAGAAGGTCAAGTTATGTGAGCACTGGGAAAACAATGGATTTGGCAACAGAGGTCATTGATGTTCTTGATAGGCCCAATTTTGGTAGAATTGTGGGAGAAGAGTTAGCCCAATTAGAGTGAATTCAAGAGTGAGTAAAAGGAGAGGAAATGGAGACAATGAGTATACACCACTCTTTAGCTGTGTGTGTGTGCTGGGGAATGGGTGAGAGTTGTGGGTAGGGAGGGGAGAGATGAAGTCAGGTATGTGTAATGAAACAGATGGTCTAATGAAAGAGAAAATATTGATGATGTAAACGTTGGAGACAGAAAACCACACACTTTGAAGTGTTTCCAAACACATAGTTTGCTACATAGTGCCATATGTTTTTCAGTGATAAGAACATAGAGTGTAATTCCCCTTCCCACAAGAATGTTATATCACCCATATCAGACCTACATATGTGAGTTATTGGCCCCAAGTACTAGACTCCAAAATGCTTATAAACCCAAGGTTTTGGACAAACATATTGAGAGCTTAGGCCGTGGCAGGACTACCCTCTGTCAGCTGCCTCTCTGAAGACCAAGAGCCCAGGCTGTGGCAGGACTACTCTCTGCCAGCTTTAAGCTACTCTCTGAAGCCTTGCCCACCAACCCTGGCTCTGCTCACTAGTGTCTAGGACCTTGCTGGTCATTGCGGATCCACACTGTGTTTGTCAAACTGTCTCTTCCAAGAACCTTTCACAGAAAGGTACACCTCAAATTTTGATTAGATTTTCGATCTACAGAGGCTTGCTTCTATCCTTATTGAGCAACTAGACTTTAATAATTGGACTCTGGTTAATGTACAGTAGTCTCCGTTTATCCTTGAGGAAGATGCTCCAAGACCCCCAGTGGACACCTAAAACTGCAGATAGTACTGAACCCTGTGTACACTATGCACAAACTTCTTTTTTCTTCTTTACAATTTCGTGTGTAGAAGACTCATGCTTACCATAGATCTTAGCAACCTCAGCATACATTTTTTTTTCTTTCCTTATTATGTTGACAACTTTCCCCTTTTCACTGAAAGGTAGCACTTTACGGCCTCTCTTTTGAATATCTGGGTTGCCTACAATCACTACTCTTGTGCTTTGGGGCATTATCAAGTAAAATACAGGTACCTCATTTATTGAGTGTATTCCCTGTGATATTCATTCTCATTATTCTCCTCTATTTGAGCATTGTGTAGAGGAATAAAAAAGAACCGCACTGTATGGCAACAAACCATGTGATTCATAAAACCATACTGTGATCTTATTTTAACCACACAAAGCACCCCAATTTGGGCAGGACCCAAATTCATGCAGAGACAAATGAGGAAGGGGGCCAGACCCAGTGCCAAGAGGCAGAGTCAAGTGCAAAAGGAGGAAAAATAGCCCATTCGTAATGGTGGAATAAGGCAGAGGATATAGGAGCAAGGTGGTTTGACAGACGATGTGGTGGGAAGGTGTGAAAGTCCTTCTCTGGTGGCTTCTGTTTTCTTGGGAAAATAAGAAGTTAGATCATCAGTTGGGAATGAAGAGAAGCAAGAAAGTTGTGGAGGCTTAACTAAAGTGGAAAAGGTATGAATTAGGAGACTGGAAATTAAATAGGTCAGGGGTATGTTATAGAATTGCACAGTGGCAGCACTAGAGACCTGTTTGAGTTAAAAATCGCAAATTTAAACTGAGATTCAGTCAGCTGATACTGAATAAGTACCTTTCATTTTCTAAATAGCCACTTTTTTTTCTAATAACATAGTTGGTAAAGAATAATAAGACAGATCTTTGAATTTTAAAAACTGACCAAAGGAATCTCCATAAAATTTGCCAATTAATTATAGTAGTGTATCAAAGATAATTTTCTGATTTTGTTAATTTCACTGCAATTATGTAAGAGAACTCCTGGATTTTAGAAAACAAACAACGAGGCATTTAGAGGAAAAAGGGATAATCATGTGTGCAGCTTACTCTTAAATGATTTAGAAAAAAAAGTAAGTATAAAATGAAATATATGTATATTTTTTCCTTTCCAGTTTTATTAAGATATAATTAACAAATGAAAATTATATATATTTATGGTATACAACATGATGTTTTGATGTATGTACACATTTTGAAATGACTAAATCAAACTGATTAATATAATTTTGAAATAAAGATAAAATTTGTTTAACAAAATGCACATGTGAAAAATAAAAGTCAGGGGAATATGTCCCTTATGGCATTGGATACTTTAAACACTGCTATACTGAGAGAAACAAAGTAAGACAAATCATATTAAAAACAAAGGGGATGAACAAACAAAGTGGGTTTTTTCCAAAGCCACCTGGATAAATTCTTATACAGACTAATCAGTCTGTATGGGGGGTTGTGGAAGGAGAGGTTGATTGGTTTAATGCAAGATTTCTCACCTTTAGCACTCTTGACATTTTATGGTCAGATAATTCTCTGTTGTGAAGGTTGTCTGTGCATTGTAGGTCAGATGGTTAGCATCATCTCTGGTTGCTACCTACTACACACCAGTAGCAAACCCTCTCAAGTTGTCACAACCAAACATGTGCCTAGACATTTTCAAACATTCCTTGAAACAATATCCCAGGTGAGAACTGATGCCTGAACAGACACTTGCCTATAATGTCTATATTTGGAATTTTAGAAGCTAGGATTAAATATATGTTTACATATATATACATACATAAATACACACACATATATATAAAATACACAAACATATGTATTTATGTATATATAATATATTTACATATTATGCATTTATGTGTATGCATGTATACTTACATATATAGAAAGGGAGATAGATAAAGACTGAGACAGAGAGAGAGTGAAAAAAGACACAGTAAATGTAATAAATGTTAATATTTGGGAAAATATGGGTTGAAAGTATCCAGGATTTGTTTATACTATTTTCAAAAAATTTTCATACATTCAAAGTAATATCAAAAAAAGACTGGCCTAATATTTGAAATGAAATGCATTTGGAAAACTACTAAAGTCTTATATTGTACTATCTTGATTCTCCCATATAACCTTATAATGTCATGATTCAGAAATTTTAAGGAACTATTACTCAAAATTTATGTTTGAGAAAAAAGTCAAGGCAAGACTGATGCTAGTTTGTTTTTAATTTGTGGCTCAAACCATTAGAGAAAATCTGTCACTGAGAAATAAATTTCTATTATGAAGAAAGAACATGGATATATTGGTTGTTATATAGACTCTCTCTATATGTGCATTTTCCTCAGGACTCTCCCACACAACAAAGAACATCTTTCTGAACACAAAATTCTAGGAACCATCATTGATTCTTCTCCCTCACCCTCCACATCTAGTTCATCAGTAAGTGCTGTTGATTTGATCCCTCATATCCCTACTGAACCCCTCCCTTCTCTTTGTCTCTATAATCATCAGTCTGGTCCATGTCACCATGTCACTCCCCTGTAGACCTGTTTTCATTATTGTCCCTTCCCCCAATCCATCTACACAGCAACTAAAGTCATCTATTTAATATCACTCTTGTTTAAATGCTTAAATATTCAGATGCGCTAGAATTTTACAACATTGCACCTGTAGTCAACGATAATGTATGGTTCACTTAAAAATCTGTTAAAAGGGTGGATTTCATGTTAGGTGTTACTACCGTAATAAAATAAAATTAACAAAGAAAAGAAAGCTATGTGGCATTTATTATAATACAAAGCTGGTTTATATCTTTAAAAAATCTATTAAAATAAATTTTTAAAGAAAAGGATTTCTCCATAAGATTAATAAAGCTAATAAGAAAGGGCAATCAAGACAGGCAATTGCCACTTTAATCTTGAAGATGGTGGTTCATATTTTCTTGTAGGGTATTTAGAGCATGGCAGCTTACCCAAATCCCTTTTGGAAATTGTCGTAAAACTCCAGGGTCTCTATTTAAATAGAAGTGCACAATGAAGTGGCTTAGAGAAATTAACGAAAACAATGAAGGAGTTCAATTTTAATAGAAGATAAAGAGCTAGAGTGGAGAGAAAGGCAAAAGATGAAAACTTTAAATTCTTATGTACCATACCTTAAATATCAAAGACCCAAGATCTCTATATGAACCCAAATTACTGAAAGATATGGTCATTTAGAGATAGAAAAGGAGATTGTCAGTAGCACGGTGATATCTCAAATCTGGGAAGAAAACTCTAAATGTTTCTAAACTTTTATTGAATCACAAAGAAACTTTCTTGAGATTGGACTTTGTCATTTTATAAAAAACTATTTAGCCTTTAAAGATTATTTTAACAAAATAATATTTCGATTTAGGGTTTTAGAGAAATCAGCCAAATGGAGATAACTGTCTTAATGACCATGTTTTCCTCCATTTTCACTGAGATAATGTGCACAAACACTCAGGAACTCAGAGCTTTTCCCAATGCCTCTTTCAGATTTTCCCATGTGTAAATTCTGAACAATTGACGCAAACTAGTTCCTGACAATTTTTATAATGGAATTTCTTCCATCAGCTGGGTCAATTGTTTCTGTGTGTCTAGCTAATTACTTTTTTATTTTAAGTAATATGGACCCACAATTTAAAAAAAACAATAAGACAGAAACATATAATGAAAAGAAAATGTCTTTTCCTATGTCATGCCAAGTCTTTCTCCTGAAAGGTAAGCAATTGAGAAGAGTTTCTTATAGATCCATCAGGGAGTAGAAGAAATAGGCACACGCGTGTACACACACGTTTATACATATGTGCATAACATTTTACACAAATTGCACTATATGCCAAAGACTGTTTGAATCTTTACATTTTTCAATTTGAATAACTTGCTAAGTTACCTTTTTGTGTATTTTATTTTCCTACCAGTAGGGTGTGAATGTATCTATTTCTTCATGCCCTCCCCACCATTGGATGTTAACAAATGTTTTGAATTGTGTTAATCTGAAAAGTGAAAAACGTCACTTTGCTTTCATTGACTTTATTTAATTATGAATGAAAGTATCTTTTCATGTTTTTGACCATTTACATTTTTCTGTCAAGTGTTTATCATCTTTGCCTATTTTCTGCTACATTTTATCTTAAGAGGCCATTCAAGTAAACCCCATGCAAATTTAGAAAAATTACCAATGGTAGGTTTTTTATATATATATATATATCTCACATTCGTAAGTATAGAAAAATCACCATTTGTAGGTTATGAACACTTTTCCAAGATACTCGCTTTTTTTTTTAATTTTGTTTTTTACAAAATTATGCTTAGAGTCTTTTTATGGTATAATTTTCAACATTTTATACCTTTTTCTTTATGGCTTTGGTGTTTTCTGCCCTGCTTAGAAGGTCCTCCCTATAACAAAATTTATGTATAAGTTTATCCAACTTTTCTTATAGTAATTTTATAATTCTATTTTAAAACTTTTGATATAGCCAGATATTATTTTAATATTAGTATTAGATAGAAATCAACTTTAGTTTTCCAAACTTCTAGCAAATTTTTGCAGAATTACTTATGAACCTATTTTTCTTTCTTTCTTTTATTTATTTATTTTTTTGAGATGGAGTTTCTCTCTTGTTGCCCAGGCTGGAATGCACAACCTCCACCTCCCAGGTTCAAGTGATTCTCCTGCCTCAGTCTTCCCAAGTAGCTGGGATTACAGGCATGCACCACCATGCCCGGCTAATTATGTATTTTTAGCAGAGATGGGGTTTCTCCATGTTGGTCAGGCTGGTCTCGAACTCCCAACCTCAGGTGATCCGCCCGCCTCGGCCTCACAAAGTGCTGGGATTACAGGCATGAGCCACTGCGTCCAGCCTTATGAACCTATTTTTCTTCACTGATTTGCCACCTTCATAATATATTAATTTCCCATAAATAGTTGTATCTATTACTGGACCTTTTATTATGTTTCCTATATATAATTATTTTATAGTACCAAATTCTTTTAGGTATTTTTACTTGATTAGACATTCTATTATCTGATAGACAAGTCTTCTGCTGTTACTTTTCTGTTTCAAAATTGTCCTTGCTATACTTACATGTTTACTTTTACGAATTTACTGTTAGTATTTTGTCTAATTCATCCCCAAAAGCTTTTGTTATTTTAATGAGACTGATGAACTTTAATTAATTTAGCATTAATTGCTAGCTTTGCAATGTTGACTTTACCTATTCATAAGCCGGCTTCCATTTTATCAATCTCAATGAAGTTAAAAATGTAGTCATAACAGTTTTATAAATTTTATACATTCCTCATTAAGTATTTCTCTTTTATAACTATTATATGTTGAATATTTTCTTCCTTTTTCTTTTTTCTTTTTTTTTTTGAGACAGGGTCTTGCTCTGTCACTCGGGCTGGAGTGCAGTGGTGCAATTTCAGCTCACTGCAACCTCTGCCTCCCGGGTTCAAGCAATTCTCCTGCCTCAGCCTCTGGAGTAGCTGGGATTACAGGTGCACGCCAGGACACCTGGCTAATTTTTGTATTATTAGTAGAGATGGGGTTTCAATATATTGGCCAGGCTGGTATTGAACTCCTGATCTCAGACGATCCACCTGCCTCGGCCTCCCAGAGTACTGTGAGATTACAGGTGTGACCCACCACTCTTGGCTTTCGTTTTCTAACATTTATTGTTTACTGCTAGAGCAGCTTCTTTACTGTTGAGAAAGATTATATATTTTTTTAATTTTTATTTATTTATTTTGAGACAGAGTCTCGCTGTTGTCACCCAGGCTGGAGTGCAATGGCACAATCTCAGCTCACTGCAACCTCCACCTCCCGGGTTCAAGCGATTCTCCTGCCTCAGCCTCCTGAGTATCTTCTTAATTGGAATGTTTATAGTATTTCTCCATTAAGCAGTTTCATTATGCTGGATTTTTGTCAAATATCTTCAACATCTATTGGGTTGGGATATTTTCCCCCTGTTAGTCCAATATTATGAAAAATTATATTAGTTAATTTGCTAGCATGTAATATAGTTGCATTCTTAGGACGAACTGCACTTGACCAAGAAGTAGAATTTCTTAATTGATCCACTTAATGCTATTTACAAATGTTTTAAATACATGTGTATTAATAGTGTAAGTGAGTTTGGTCTGCAATTTTTTTTTTGGTGGGAAGTCAAATTTTAGTATCTTTTTCTGCTCAAGTATGTAGTTGAAAGCTTTTCTTCTTTCTCTGTTCACTGAGATATTTTAAATTGGGTTGGAATTATCCATGAATTATCATTGTCCATGAAACCCTTTAAACTGATTGTTCAGAAAGTAGTACTTCTATGTTTTCTACAAATTTGGTTTGATTTCTTCTTTATAAAAATACTTTTTTTTTTTTTTTTTAATACGGAGTCTCGCTCTGTCACCAGGCTGGAGTGCAATGGCACGGTCTTGGCTCACTGCAATCTCTATCTCCTGTGTTCAGGTGATTCCCCTGCCTCAGCCTCCTAAGTAGCTGAGACTACAGGCGCCTACCACCACACCTGGCTAATTTTTGTATTTTAGTAGAGACAGGGTTTCACCATGTTGGCCAGGATGGTCTCCACCTCCTGACCTCATGATCCGCCCACCTGGGCCTCCCAAAGTTCTGGGATTACAGGTGTGAGCCACCATGCCTGGCCTATAAAAATACTTTTAAGTGAAAGTATAAATGTCTAGGTAGTTGTGGTTTGGATCTTTCAAAATTAATTATCTTTTTTTTTTTGGTTTTGAGACGGAGTCTCACTCTGTCTCCCAGGCTGGTATCAGTAGGCTCTGTGGTGATCATCTCTTTTTTATTCTTGATCTTGATGGTTTATCTCCTTATTTTCTTGATCACTACCTGAGAGTGTCAATTTTGTTGGTCTTTTCAATGAATCAGTCTTTGGTTTTGTTAATTTTCTCTTGTCCGTTTTCTATTTTGTTGATTTCTGTTCTTATCTTTAATATTTTCTTCAACTGACTGTGTATAATTTGCTCTTTTTCTAGCGTCGTAAGGTGGGATATTAGGCATTGGCTTGAAATATTTCTTCTTTTCTAATATGAACGTTTAAAAGTATGAGTTTCCCTCTAAGGATAGTATTAGATTTATCTGTTCATTATAATTCATTCAAAAGTATTTTCTGATTTTCCTTATTCTCTGTGATATTCCTTGAGTTCATCCTGTGTGGAGTTTGCTGAGCTTCTACAGTCTATAAATTTATGTCTTTCACCAAATTTGGGGAAATTTTAGCCTTTTTTTCTTCAACTAGCTTTTGTGCCTCTATCTCTTGCACCAACTCTCTAAGACTCCTATCCATGTATGTTGGACTTTTTAATATTGTCCTATGTGTCCCTGAGAGCTGAGAGTTTTTTCCAACTTGTTTTCTCTTTATTCTTCAGGTTGGATAATTTCTTTCAACTTATCTTAAAGTTTACTGACTGGTTCCTCTGTCAACTCCTTGCAGCTTGTGAACCTAACTATCCAGTAAGACCTGTAAAATTTGAATATATTATACAGTCTTGTGCCACATAATGACATTTCAATCATCAACAGATTGCATATATGAAGGTGGCCCATAAGATGATAATGGAGATAAAAGTCCCCATTGCTGGCTGGAAGTGATGGCTCATGCCTGTAATCCCAGCACTTTGGGAGGCCAAAGTGGGTGGATTGCCTGAGATCAGGAGTTCAAGACCAGCCCGGCCAACAAGGTGAAACCCTATCTCTACTAAAAATACAAAATAATTAGCCGGGCGTGGTGGTGGGCACCTGTAATCCCAGTTACTCGGGAGGCCGAGGCAGGAGAATTGCTTGAACCCAGGAGGCAGAGGTTTCAGTGAGCCAAGATCACACCACTGCCCTTCAGCCTGGGCGACAAGAGTGAGACTTTGTCTCAAAAAAAGAAAAAGAAAAAGAGTTTCTACTGCCTAGTGACATTTTGATTATCCTGACCCTGTGTAGGCCTAGGGTTAATATGTGTGTTTGTGTGTTAATTTTTAACAAAAAAGTTTAAAAGGTAAAGATAAGTAAACAGTTGTAAAAATAGAAAAAGTTTAGAGGATAAGGTTCTAAAGAAAAATAATTTTTGTACAATTGTACAATGTTCTGTGTTTTAAGCTAAATGTTATTACAAAAGAGTCAAATAATTTTAATTTAAAAGTTTATAAAGTAGAAAAGTTACAGTAAGCTAAGGTTAATTTATTACTGAAGAAAGAAACTTGTTTATATAATTTTAGTGTGTACAGTGATTATAAAGTCTACAGTAATGTACAATAATGTCCTAGGCCTTCACATTCACTCACCACTCACTCACTGACTCACCTAGAGAAATGTTCAGTTCTGCAAGTTCCATTCAAGGTATGTATCCTATACAAGTATTCCATTTATCATCCTTTATACCATATTTTCACTAGACCTTTCCTATGGTTATATATGTGTAGGCAAATAAATACTTGCCATTGTTTTACCACTGTCTATAGTATGTAATAGAGTATTTCACCACTGTCTATAGTATTTAATAGAGTAACATGCTGTGCAGGTGGTAACCTAGGAGCAACAGGCTATCCTATATGGCCTAGGTGTGTAGTAAGCTATACCATCTAGGTTTGTGTAAGTACACTCTATGGCATTCACACAACAACAAAAATCACCTAACAACACATTTCCCTGAACATATCCCTGTTGTTAAGCAATGCATAATGGTACTTATCACCTCTAAAATTTCTATTTGGTTCTTTTTAAAAAGACAAGTCTCTACATGTCTCATGAGACTTTCTCTCATTTCATTTTCTTCAGGAGTGTTTTCTCTACAACATGTTGCCTTAGTTACATTAGCTGCGTTAAAGTATCTGATAGTTCCAATATCTAGAAGGAATGTAAGGATGATAGGAGTTCATTGTCTTTTCTCCTGACGATTAGACACATGTTCTTGGTTCTTTGTATGTAGGATAATTTTTTTTTATTGTATCCTTAACATTGTAAAAGATGGGTTGGGTAGACTATGGTTTCTGTTGTAAGCATCTGTAGAAGCCAGTCCAATTCAGGCAGTATGATCTGTCTCATTTCTGTGAGTGGTGATTCGAATTTCAGTTCCATGTTCGGAGCCTTTGTTAATCTGTTGTAGGTGTTGCTCATGTATTTATGGTTTGTGGATTAGTATGAGGGTGTTTTGAGTAGTCTAGTTTTCATTTCAGTTATTTTATCCATTGTTTAGGTCTTTCCTGAGTAGGCTTTATTCCAGGGGGCATTATTCCTGAGTTAAAGAGATTTCTGCATGGAGATCAAAGCTCGGTCCCATTTTGAAACCTCTGTTATGTGCTAATTTGGTCTGACTTGTACATGCATAGATCAGGAGTTAGGCAGAAACCTGTGTAGGACCACATACAGAATTAGAAAACTTCTCTAACTTTCTCCTTCCTAAGAATTTCCCCCTAACTCACTTCAGCTTGTGAAGTCCCCTTTTCCTGGTTTCTATGGGGCCTGCTCTTAGAGCAGAGTCACAAAGGAAAAATCAATTAACAAATAAATGGGAAACTCACTCAATATGGAACATGTCATCCAGTTTTTGCTCTCTTCTACAGTCTGTCTTCTTTTGTTTCTTTTCAGTGTAATTCAGAATTTTTGTTTGTTGTTCAGAGTTTAGTATTGGGAGAAATGGGTTGTAGTAGGATTATTTTCTGAGATTTTGGCATTTGTTTAATGATACCTTTTGTACTTAAATGACAACAAATCTTGAATACTTTTATTAATTCATTTCATCAGAGCTCTAGAGACATTGTGTCACTGTAAAATTAGAGTGAATCTGAAACTACCTGCATACCGTTTTTGTACACCTGGATCCTCATAAAATTCTTTGTCCTTGAAGTTTAGAATAGAATATTCTTGATGATGAACATTCTCCATCAGTTTTTCTTAGTACATGGTAGGCCTCTTAATCTGTGGTTCCAGTTCTTCCTTTTCATGTAAAAATACTCATTATTTTGTCTTTGAATACTTTTCTCTATTCTAGTGCTTGATTTATCTTATTCATGCATACTGAAGATCTTCATATAGAATTATTGTTTGCTCTCCATATCTTTTACATTCCCTCTAATTGTTTTAATCTCTGTCTGTCTCTTTCGTATCAAATCACTGTTATTATCTTAAACCTTCCCTCCATTTCAAAAACTCTGTTTTTAACATGTTTAACTTATTCATTAGTTCTGTGTTAAGCACCCCCAGTTCGGTGCCTTAGCCCTGAAATCTCCCATTTTATTTCTTTCTATTGCTTCATTATTTTATTTTTTATTTCAATTTTACTGAATGTATGTTCTTCTTAATTGTTCTGTGTTCAGATCTCTCATGTATGTATAGTGAATTGAATAGTGTTACCCCAAAATTTATGTCTGGAAACTCAGAATATGACCTTATTTAGAAATAGTCTTTACAATGTATTTAAGCTAATAATTGAGATAAGATTATGCCGGATTAGAATGGACCCCATGTCCCAAGAGAGTACCCTTATAAGAAACAGAAAAGGTCAAACAGAAATACCCAGAGAACAAAGCCATGTAAAGATCAATGTACAGACTGGAATGATACATCCACAAGCCAAGGAATGCCAAGGATTGCCAGAAACCACCAGAGGCTAGGAGAGAGGTACAGAACAGAGGAAGTGGCTTTGGAATTGGGAAATGAGTAGAGGCTGGAAGAATTTTTGAGCCACTTGATAGAAAAAAAAGTTTAGATTGCCTTGAAGAGATGCTTGGTGGAAATATGAATGTTAAAGGCAATTCTGCTGAGGGCTCAGATAGGATTAAGGAGCATGCTAGATCTATCATCTTAGTATATCTATCTATCTATCTATCTATCTATATATATATATATGTATACATATATATATATATCTCTCTAGAGAGAGAGAGAGAGAACAGAATGTTGGTAGAAATATAAGTAAAAGGATGTTTCTGGTGTGATCTCAAAAGGAAATGAGAGGTATGTCATCAAAAAATGGAAGAAAGAAAATTCTCATTATAAGGTGATAGAAATTGTTTTTACCTGATTTTGTTATTTTCTTTTAACTTTTGTTTAAGGTTCAGGGGTACACTTGCAAGTTTGTTATATACATACACTCATGTCACAAGGGTTTGGTGTACAGATTATTTCATCACCCAGGTACTAAGCACAGTACCCAATAGGTATTTTTTCTGATCTTGTTCCTCCTCCGACCCTCCACTTTCAAGTAGACCCCAGTATCTAGCATTCTCCTCTTTGTGTCCATGTGTTCTGGTTCTTTAGCTCCCAGTTATAAGTGAGTACATGTTATATTTGGTTTTCTGCTCCTGCATTAGTTTGCTTAGGATAATGGCCTCTAGCTCTATTCATGTTGCTGCAAAGGACACAATTTCATTCTTTTTTATGGCTGCATAGTATTCCATGTTGTATATATACCACATTTTCTTTATCGAGTCTACCATTAATGGGCATTTAGGTTGATTCTGTGTCTTTGCTATTATAAATAGTGTTGTGATGAACATATGCATGCATATTCTTTATGATAGAATAATCTATATTCCTTTGGTTATATACCAAATAATGAGATTGCTGGATTGAATGGTAATTCTGTTTAGTTCTTTAAGGAATTGCCACATTGCTTTCCATGACGACTGAATTGATTAACACTCCCACCAGCAGTGTGTAAGTATTCCCTTTTCCCTGCAACCTTGCCAGTATGTTATTTTCTGGCTTTTTAATAATAACCATTCTGACTCACATGAGACGGTATGTCATCATGGTTTTGATTTACATTTTCTAATGATTAGTGATGTTGGGCATTTCTTCATATACTTCTTGGCTGCATGGATGTTTTCTTTTGAAAAAATGTTTGTTAATGTCTTTGCCCACTTTTTAATGGGGTTGTTTGGTTTTTGCTTGTAAATTTGTTTAAGTTCCTTATAGACTCTGGATGTTAGAACACTGTCAGATGTATAGTTTGTAAATATTTTACCCTATTCTCTAGTTGTCTGTTTACTCTGTTAATAGTTTATTTTACTGTGCAGAAGCTCTTTAGTTTAATTCAATCCCATTTGTCAACACTTGCTTGTGTTGCAACTGCTTTTGGGGTCTTCATCATGAAATTTTTGCCGGTTCCTATGAGGTGACAGAAATCTCGAGTGAATTGTGTTCTATAGTTGGGCAGAAAGCAAAACACATAAGTGATTAACTTGGATGTTTGAGCTGAGGATATTTCTAAGCAAAGTGTGGGAGGTTCAGCCTTATTTCTCCTTGCCACTCGTAGAAAAACGTGGCAGAAAAGACATAAATTGAGGAAGAAACTGTTAAGCAAAAGAAACCAGAGTTTGATGATTTGGAAAATTCTCAGCCTATCAGATAGTATGCTCTAGAAGTAAGAACAAACATCCTGAACAATATTTTGCTGAAAAGATTACATGTGTAACTCAATAATCAGATCAACCTTCTCAGCAGAAGCCAAAAATTTAGATGACATTATTCAAGAAAATGTCTGTAGAGGACTCTTGTCCAATTGCATGGACTGCTGTGAATTCCGTGGGAAACCAACAAGGCTTTTCAGAATGCTACACTAGCAGAAACACTATGTAATAGTTTATTTTCACACTGCTGTAAAGACATACCTGAAACTGGGTAATTTATAAAGAAAAGAGGTTTAATTGACTCACAATTCTGCATGGCAAGGGAGGCCTCAAGAATCTTACAATCATAGTGGAAAGCAAAACAGGCACATATTACAGGTGAGAGGCAGGTGAGAGGCAGGTGAGAGAAGTGAGTGCCGAGCAAAGGGGACGCTCCTTATAAAACCATCAGATCTCATTAGAACTGACTCACTATCATGAGAACAGCATGAGGGTTACCACCCCCATGATTTAATTACTTCCCATAGGGTCCCTCCCATGACACATGGGTATTATGGGAACTACAATTCAAGATGAGATTTGGGTGGAGATACAAAGCCTAACCATATCATTCTGTCTCTGACCAAATCTCATGTGCTCACATTTCAAAACACAATCATACCTTCCCAACAGCCTCCCAAAGTCTTAACTCATTCCAGCATTAACTCAAAAGTCCTAGTCCAAAGTCTTATCCGAGACAAGGCAAGTCCCTTCTGCCTATGAGCCTGTAAAAATTAAGAGCAAATTAATTAACTCCTAGATACAATGATGGTTCAGGCATTGGATAAATACACCTGTTCCAAATAAGATAAATTGGCCAAAACAAAGGGGTTATAGGCCCTATACAAATCTGAAATCCAATAGAGCCGTTATTAAACCTTAATGTTCCAAAATAATCTCCTTTGACTCCACATCTCATATCCAGGTCACGCTGATGTAAAAGGTGGGCTTCCACAGCCCTGGTCAGCTTCACCTGTGGCTTTCCAGGGTACAGTCCCCCATCCTGGCTGTTTTCACAAGCTGGCATTGAGTGCCTGTGGCTTTTCCAGGTGCAGAGTGTAAGCTGTCAGTGGATCTCCCATTCTGGGATCTGGAAGATGGTGGCCCTCTTCTCACAGCTCTAATGAGCAGTGTCTCTGTGGGGACTTTCTGTGGGAGCTCCAACCCCACATATCCCTTCTGCACTGCCATAGAAGAGGTTCTCCATGTGCACACCTCTGCCTGGATATCCTGGCATTTCTGTCCATCCTCTAAAATCTAGGCAGAGGTTCTCAAAGCTCAATCCTTGTCTTTTGTGCACCTGCAGGACAAACACCAGGTGGAAGCTGCCAAGGCTTGGGGCTTACACCCTCTGAAGCAATGACCTGAGCTGTATCTTGGCCCCTTTTAGCCACAGCTGGAGCTGAAGTAGCTGGGATGTGTGGCACCATGTATTGAGGCTGCACAGGGCAGGGGGGGCCCTAGGTCCAGCCCACAAAACCATTTTTTCTTCCTAGGCCTCTGGGCCTGTGATAGAAGGGGCTGTCATGAAGGCCTTTGGCATGCCGTGGAGACATTTTCCCCATTGTCTTGGTGATTAACATTCAGCTCCTCATTACTTATGCAAATTACTGCAACAGGCTTAAATTTCTCCCCCAGAAAATGGGTTTTCCTTTTCTATTGTATCATCAGGCTGCAAATTTTCCAAACTTTTATGCTATGCCTTCTGTTGAATGCTTTGCTGCTTAGAAATTTCTTCCGCCAGATACTCTAAATCATCTCTCTCAAGTTCAAAGTCCCACAGATATCTAGGGCAGGAGCAAAATGTCACTAGTCTCTTTGCACAGCAAGAGTGATCTTTACTCCAGTTCCCAACAAGTTCCTCATTGCCATCTGAGACCACCTCAGCCTAGATTTTGCTGTTGATATTACTATCAGCATTTTGGTCAAAGCCATTCAACAAGTCACTGAGAAGTTCCAAACTTTCCCACGTTTTCCTGTCTTCTTCTGACCCCACCAAATGGTTCCAGTCTCTGCCCATTACCCAGTTCCAAAGTCACTTCTGCATTTTTGGGTATCTTCACAGCAGCACCCATTCTCTACGGTACCAATTTACTGTTTTAGTCTGTTTTCATGCTGCTTTAAAGACATACTCAAGACTGGGTAATTTATAAAGAAAAGAGGTTTAATTGACACAGTTCCGCATGTCTAGGTAGGCCTCAGGAAACTTACAATCATGGCAGAAGATGAAACAGGCACGTCTTCCATGGTGGCAGGTGAGATAAGTGAGTACAGAGTGAAGGAGAAGCCCCTTATAAAACCATCAGATCTCTTGAGTACTTATTCACTATGAGGAGAACAGCATGAAGATAACTGCCCTAGTTATTCAATTACCTCCCATAGAGTCCCTCCCATGACTTGTGGGGATTATGGGAATTACAATTCAAGATGAGGTTTGGGTGGGGGCACAGCCAAACCTTATCATACTACCAGCCTGGACTGAAAGGGGCAGAGATAGGACAAAATGAAGGAAGGCCACCAGATTTCTGGGATTCTAGCAAGAAATGGGCTGATAGAGCTATTCAGTCACAAATATTTGTTCATCTTTAAGAGAAAGGAAGAATTACTCTGAGGGCAGAACCACAGATACAAATATAAAGGCCAGAGACAGCAGAGTTACTACCATGGGCCCAGAAAACAGAAGATCAAGCCTCAGGGGATTATTTTCAGACCTTGAGCTGAATGCAGTTTGTCCTGCCAATTTTTGCACTTGCTTCAAACCAGTAACCCTTTTATAACTTCCAATTTCTCCCTATGGAAATGAAAATGTTTATCCTATGCCTGTCCCACTGGTCCACAGATGGAGAGGATTGCTAAGAATTGCCAGCAATCACCAGAAGCTGTTCTCCAGAACTGTGAGAGAATAAATTTATGTTGTTCTGTTACCCAGTTTGTGGTAATTTGTTTCAGCAGCCCTAGTACACTAGTACAGTGTAGAATTAACTTGTATTTCTTTCGTATTATTTTCTTACATGATGGATTTCAACTATTGGATTTTTTAGGACTATGTTTCCTTCTTTAATCATTTTTATTTTAGTGCTTTTTATGTAGGCTTTATGCCATTCCTTTTTCCCTTAATTATTTTTCATTTGTTCTATTAAGACCTTCTGTTTGCTCCTAGATAATTTTGGAACATTCTTTCTTTCATGTTACTAAGAGGAATTTTTTATTCTTCACAGCTTCAATATGAGTATTTTTATATTTCTGATTTAGCATGAAGAGGAAGAGTGAAGTCAGGCTATGGACAATCACGGATAGATTACCTTGCCTGTGCACTCTCCCATATAATTTTGTTAAAAACTCACTGTATAAGAAAAATGGCTAGACTGGGTGCCGTGGCTCACGCCTGCAATCCCAGCACTTTGGGAGGCCAAGGCCTGTGGATCACCGAGGTCAGGAGTTCGAGACCAGCCTGGCCAACATGGCGAAATCCTGTATCTACACAAAATACGAAAATTAGCTGGGCATAGTGGCTCACCTCTGTAGTCCTAGCTACTCAGAAGGCTGAGGCTGGAGAATTGGTTGAACCCAGGAGGCGGAGGTTGCAGTGAGCAAAGATCACACCATTGCACTCTAGCCTGGGCAGCAAGAGTGAAACTCTGTCGCAAAAACAAAAACAAGCAAACAAAACAAAACAAAAGGCTAAAGACTTCAGTGAGTACCTCACAAGCGCATATCCAAACGGCCAATTAACATATGACCAAAAAACACTGAGTTTCCAAGGATCTAGAACAATCCTAAATGCCACTGATTGCTAGCATAAATTAGTTAACCACCTTGAAAAATTGTTTGGAGCATCTATCTATATGTATGGTAATATATTGTGTGTTTGCTCTATGAACCAGCAATTAAACTTCCAGATGAATACTCAACAGAGGGGTATTTATGTGTTCACAAAAAGACATGTAAAATATGTTCATAGCATTTCCAAACTGAAAGCTGATCAAAGAACTCAACTGTAAAATGGAAAAAAAACCATTATGTGCTCACACAATGGAATACATACAGTAGTAAGAGTGGACAAACTAAAACTACACAACAATATGCTAAATCTCACAAACATAATATTGAGCAAAAAAGAGATTTAAAAAATCTACTGTATTGGCCAGGCATGGTGGCTCATGCCTCTAATCCCAGCACTTTGGGAGGCCAAGGCAGATGGATCACTTGAGGCCAGGAGTTCAAGGCCAGCCTGGTCAACATGGTGAAACCCCATCTCTGCAAAAACATAAAAATTAGCCAGGCATAGTGGCGTGTGCCTGTAATCTCAGCTACTCAGGAGGCTGAGGCAGGAGAATGGCTTGAACCAGGGAGGTGGAGATTGCAGTGAGTCGAGATCATGCCATTGCACTCCAGCCTGGGCGACAGAGCAAGACACCGTCTCAAAACAAAACAAAACAAAACAAAAACTGTTATATAATTCCACCATTTACATAAATTTCAAAAACAGGCAGAACTAATCTGTGAAATTAAAAGTTAGGATAATGGTTATTCTCGGGAGAGATAGATAATGACTAGAAAGGAGCCCAAAGAGGTCCCTGAGGCACTAGCCATGTTCTGTTACCTGATGTGATTGCTAGTTATGCGGGTGTTTAAACTTTGTGAATATTAATTGAGATGTATACTTATGACTTATTCATTTTTCTAATTGTATGCTATGACTCAACATTATAAGATTGAATTATAGGGTTTTTGTATTATTTTAAGTTCAGTGCCTTTAATTTACTCCTTCAGGTTAGGCCATTGTTTGTTTGTTTTTACTTTAACTGCTCTTAGGATGTAGCTCATCACTTCACTTACCGTCACTCACTAACTGCCACTATCCACCCCATCCCACCCAGTTTTTATCCTCTGTTTTTAACTACAAATTGTTGGTTCATAGAAAGGGAAATTGAATTCTACCTGCATCACTCCAAATGCCTCTTCCCTCAGATAATGTTGTTTTATTTCCTCTTCTACCATCCTTTATACTAGATCTCTAAACAGTTTTAAAGATCAATTGATTTAGATGATTGTCATAATTTTTCAGACTTCTTTACTCAGCTTGCCCCTCTGTAGTGAGCCCTGGTAGACTTGCCAGCTTCTGGTGCATTGGTAGGGAGTGAGTTACATTTTATACTCTCAGAGTGTTTGGTGTGTTTTCCCCAAGCTGACCCGACACTTCTGGCATTCATTTTTTTTTTTTTTTTTCAAATTGTGGTGACTTTGAGAAGGCAGAGAAGAGAAAATTAAAGGGAATGGAGATCAGTGACATTTTTTAGGATCTAATTCATCTCCTCTCCCCATACTGCTTATAGGATGAGTGGAGGAGGAAATCTTCACTATGCCTGTCATATTCTGCCTCTCTTTCCCTGTCTTGCTTATATATCTATATATTTGATTCTTGCTGCCATACTATTCTTTGTACATCTTATAGTTGTTGTTTTAAACTTATTATTTATTTATTTTGGAAGAGAAAGGTCTGTGATACAACTTTTTTCCACAATCTTACCCCAGAAAGCACAGGACAAGTTTCTCTAAGAGCTATTATATATTTATATATATATATATATATATATATATATATATATATATATATATATATATAAAACAAACAAACAAAAACAAACAGAAACAAAACAAAACAAAAAACCTTGTATAAACCCCTGTAAATAATGATAAAAATAATAAATTCACACAGCAAGTCAAAAATTTTAATGAAGATTCACACAATATTTGACCCGAGGTGTTATATAGTAGAATTTGATCAGTTCGGGTCCAGAAGTAGGATGAACATCTCCCTCTCCTCAAAAGACAATTAAGCACTGCGTATTTTCTCCTTGAAGGCAATGACAGTGTCTTATTTACTCTTCACTGCCCTACCCCTACCACTAAGACTCTGGACAAAGTCCAGTTCTAAATAAATATTTGTAATTGAATAAATTAATGGATGAATGAGAATGTAATCTTAACAAATAAAATATAAACATAGCACGTTAATGTTAGAAAAAAGAGAAAAACAGAAAATGTCTCTTTATCATTCCTTTATACTTTTTAAAGCAATTTGATAGCATTGTGCCAAGGAACAAATAAGCATTTAACTTAATAATTTAGAAAAAGAAAAGCCTAAGGAGAAAATATTAAAAAGGCAACATTGGAATTGAATGTATAATAAACAAGAAAACCATAAACTGACTCTCAAATGAACAAAGAAATAGATTTTAAGACTCACCAGGAAAGGATTGAAAAGTAAAGCTCCACCTTGATACATTTGAAAAATCCTAATATTTTGCCAATAGTAAATGTAATTTCCTAGTAAAACACCCATTTCCAAAACTGCTTCATGAAGAAGAAGAATCTGTGAACTTGTCAAAGTATTCTCTCACACAAGGCACAGGTTCCAAATGATTTCATAACTGAGTTATTTTAAATTCTCAAGGAATAAAACATTCTTCTTCCTTTTAACTACTTCCAGATTATGGAAAAAGGATTGGCCAGATGTGGTGGCTCATGCCTGTAATCCCAGCACTGTGGGAGGCCAAGGTGAGAGAGGTCAGGAGTTTGAGACCAGCCTGGCCGACATGGCAAAACCCTGTCTTTACTAAAAATACAAAAAAATTACCGAGGCATGCTGGTGTACACCTGTAATCCCAGCTATTCAAGAGGCTGAGGCTGGAGAATCACTTGAACCCGGTGGGCAGAGATCAGTGAGCCAAGATCACGCCACTGCACTCCAGCTTGGGCTACAGAGCAAAATTCTGTCTCAAAAAAAAAAAAGAAGGATCACTTTTAAGTGCGCTTTATAAGGTTAGCATATTGCTATCAAAACCTGCCCAGAATGACATCAAAAAAGCTGATATTTATAAAGAGCTTTCTGTATACCAAGAACATTGTAAGTGTTCTAGAAATTTCAATCTATTTATTCCACAAAATACTTACGAGACTGAGCATTTGCATTTCTCTCATCTTATAGATGAGAAAACTTAGGGAAGTTAAATAACTTCTCCAGGATTCCACAATTAGTAAACAGTGGGACAGAGATGGAACCTAGGTAACTTGCATCAAGGAGACAAGCTATTAACCACTATATTGTATGTTTCCCATAGAAAATAGAAACTATCGGCCTATTTCATTTATGAATGATGATGCCACCATCTGAGATAATTTACTAGAAAGTTTATTTCAAAAGTATATTAAACGAAAAAAGAAAACACATCTAAATCATGATGAAAGTAGGGTTTATTCAAGAAAATTAAAAATAGATTAATAGTACAAGAACTATATAATTCTTAAATTGCCATTTGAATTTTATATAGTCTTATCAATCAGAAAAGATATACACACACATATGTGTAACAGAAATTATCATTACTCATAACATATTAAACACACAAATAAAATTTAAAAAATTAAACAATATGAGAATTTGGTAAGGGTTGCTGAGTAGATTTTGTTGGGCAGGCAACTAAACCCAGAGTCTCCAAGTAGGAGTTGTTAATCAGTTGATTACTCTTTTGAACAATAACAATAAGGGTAGAGGGTGACCACAAATACTTTACTTGCCACTTAAAATTACTTTGGCCTACTAAGTCATAGATTACTGACTTTAGGAATAGATCTTCATACCTGCCCTTTTGGAGACTGGGAACAAGAATAACATGCTGAGAGGCTGCAGCAAAATTATGATTTCACAGCTGTGAGACAGCCACTTTGATCTGCAAATGTCCTCCCTTTGGGCTGGCTGAAAACTGAAACCCCATTATTAAAGATCCTTCTTGCTGGCTGGAAGTCTTCATACTGTGTTAAATGAAATACTTATGGTTAAGATGGTTTACTAACTTTCAAAAGGCATTTCTACCTTAGGACAGGTAATTAAGGGTAAATATATTGGTTTTTCTGGTCCTTAGTTTACTAATTTGTAAAATTAAGCAGTTTGAACAGGATAATTTAAATTTTCTTCCAACTCTAACACTTCATGATCCTAGAGTCCTCACAGGTGCTTACTGTTGTGATGGAGCAGAAGTTCTGAGACCCTGATGATATCAAGAAGGGGCAAAATGGTGAGAGTGGGGAGGTGTAAGGACAAGATTTTCAGGGAGAGTGTCTCACTTGAGGCTGCATTAACAGAATACCATTTCTCACCTCAAAGAATTGCCACAGTAAATATTTTGTGGCTTAAACAACAAACATGTATTGCTCACAGTTCTGGAGGGTGGAAGTCTGTAATCATAGTGCCAGCATGGTCAGGTTCTTGGTGAGGGCCCTTTTTTCCTGGTTATGTTCTCACCTGGATTTCCTTGGTGAGTACCTGCAGAGAGGCACAGAGAGAGAGAGAGCACTTTTGCTCTATTCTCTTTCTCTTCTTATAAGGACACAATCCCATCATGGAGGCTTCACCCTCATAACCTCATTTAATTACTTCCATAAGACCCCACCTCCTAACAATGTCCCTTTGGAGTTTTGGTTTCACTGTACTAATTTTGGGTGGATGCAAACATCAGTTAGAGGGCTAAAGACAAATTCTACATCTTTCAGAACTTTGAAGTATATACATTATCAAATGATCATTTGCATGTAACACTTTTAAAAATTGTATCAAGTTAAAAGCAGCTGTATATATTAAAATTATCGCTGGGCGCAGTGGCTCACACCTGTAATCCCAGCACTTTGGGAGGCCGAGGTGGGCAGATCACGAGGTCAGGAGATCCAGACCATCCTTGCTAACATGGTGAAACCCCATCTCTACTAAAAACACAAAAAATTAGCCGGGCGTGGTGGCGGGCGCCTGTAGTCCCAGCTACTCCAGAGGCTGAGGCAGGAGAATGGCGTGAACCAGGAAGGCGGAGCTTGCGGTGAACCGAGATTGCCCCACTGCACTCCAGCCTGGGCGACAGAGCAAGGCTCCATCTCAAAAAAAAAAAAAGACAAAAAAAGTATCAAGCATTCTTCATTCAGCTTTATTCTGGGACAGGAAGTGACAGAGGGGAAAGTTAAAACTTTTAACAACCACATTACAAACCTGTATTTGTTACTGATGTAGAGAAATAAAATTAATTTTTTAGCGACTTTGTATATCTCAACCTCACTAGATTTACTTATTAATTCTAACAATTTATCTGTAGGGTTTTTTGTTTTTTTTTTTTTTTGAGACAGAGTCTTGCTCTGTTGCCCAGGCTGGAGTGCAGTGGCACAATCTTGGCTCACTGCAAACTCTGCCTCATGGAGTCAGGCTATTCTTGTGCCTCAGTCAGCCTCCTGAGTAGCTGGGATTACAGGCACCTGCCACACTCCCGTTAACTCTCGTATTTTCAGTAGACACAGGGTTTTGCCATGTTGGCCAGGCTGGTTTCAAACTCCCGGCCTCAAGTGATCTGTCCGCCTCAGCCTCCCAAAGTGCTGGGATTACAGGTGTGAGCCACCGTGCCAGGCCAGTCGTCTATTCTGTATGTTCTTTTACATTTTCTAGGTACATATCATATTATTTGCAAATAACAGCAGTTTTATTTTCTTCTTTCCAAACCCTTTAACATTTTTATTTCTATGTATTGCGCTTATCACCCTAGCTAGGATTTCTTATTCAAAGTTGAATAGGAAGGGTGCTAAATAGCATACTTGCCTCATCCTTGCCATTGTAATTCTATTGTTTTATATATTTAATATTAATTTATATGTATCTATCTATTTACGTTTGCATTGTTCTTTCTGAAATTTCACCTGCGTTCTTTTCTATCTGCAAGACTACCCTTTAATATTTCTCTTGGTTTGGATCTGTTGATAACAAATGCTATTTAGTTTGTCTTTATCCTTCAAAAACATATTTTTTCAAAACTTTAAAGGCTATCTTTTTATTGTCTTTGGACATTCATTCTTCCTGTTGGAAATTCAGCTACCAGCCTTATTTTTAGTTCTATGAGTTCAAGATTGTTCTTCCTTCATTACCAGCAAGAGGCAAATGTAATGCTCTGTGAAGAAATATAATATCAAACTAAACTTAGAATTATTTCACAATATTTTACATACAATTTCCAGCATTCAATCAAAAATAACAAGGCACATGAGAATAAAAAAGAACAGAAACAAAACTTTGGGGAAACAATAGGCAATAGAAGCAGGCAAGTATCCAGAAATAATGATATTATTGGAAATATATTTTAAAATGTTTATTATGTTCTGAGACATAAAAGACAAGCTTGAAAATATTGACACACAAATGGAAACTTTAAAAAGGAAAGAACTGGCTGGGAGCAGTGGCTCACACCTGTTATCCGAGGCCCACGGATCACAAGATCAGGAGTTTGAGACCAGCCTGGCCAACATGGTGAAACCCTGTCTCTACTAAAAATACAAAAATTAGCTGGGTGTGGTGGCGGGCGCCTGTAGTCCCAGCTACTCAGAAGGCTGAGGCAGGAGAATTGCTTGAACCCAGGAGGTGGAGGTTGCAGTGAGCCAAGATCATGCCACTGCACTCCAGCCTGTGACGGACAGAGAGTCCATCTCAAAAAAAAAAAAAGAAAAAAAGGAAAGAACTAAGTCAAAACTAAATATGTAATTAATGACCTTATTAATTATATAAATATATGTTATATGTTTATGTTATATAATTATATGTAATAATATATACTTTGTAGTGTATATTATTATATATTATATTTTATTTTATATTATATATTTATATATATTATTATATTATAATATTATAATAATATATTATATTATATTAATATATTATATTATATTATATATATATACCATCACTTTCTTCCCCCGAATGAGCCTTTTCCTCCTCTGTACCTTTTCCCAAAAAGATGCCTGTATATAGGGGAAGAAAGGGCTTATATGGTCTCTTGGTAATGGGAAAAAGCAAGCTGTTATGAAGTGAACTGTTTTGCCCTCAAATTCATATGTTGAAGCCCTAACTCTCAATGTGACCGTATTTGGGAGATGGGGCCTTTACAGAAGCAATCAAGGTTAAATAAGGTGGTAAAGGTGGTAGTTTAATCTGATAGGACTAATGTCCTCATAAGAAATGAAAGAGAAGGCCCAGCATGGTGGCTCATGCCTGTAATCTCAGCACTTTGGGAGGCCGAGGTGAGTGGATCACCTGAGGTCAGGAGTTCGAGACCAGCCTGGCCAACATGGCAAAACTCTGTCTCTACTAAAAATGCAAAAATTAGCCAGGCATGGTGGCAGGCGCCTGTAATCCCAGCTACTGGGGAGGCTGAGACAGGAGAATTGCTTGAACCTGGGGGATGGAGGTTGCAGTGAGCCAAGATCATGCCAGTGCGCTTCAGCCTGGGCAACAGAATGAGACTCTGTCTCAAAAAAAAAATTATACATGTATAATATAACATATATATAGATATATATATACACACACTGTTCTAACCCTCTGATTTGCAAAAATATTCAATAATGAAGGCACAAGAGAAGACGGCCATGCAGCCACAAAGGCAGACATTGGGTGATTCATTAAGTGAGGCTAAGGAAAATAGGTTTGTGTCTCATTTCTCTTGTTGATTCTGGGGCATATACAAAATGTGTGAAATAATGAGGACTACCACACACTGTTTGTGTATATGTTATTTATTGAGCTGCACATATCACATTGTATTTAGGTAACTCAATTATGTTGATGAGACTCTTCTGAATACTCTTTCACTCCTGCATGCCTTTGAACATACTGTTACCTTCACTTGGAAAATCTTTCCCCTCAATCTGCTTGATGAGCTCCTAGATATGTTCTTAATTTTCCAGGGATGCTGCAACAAAGTGCAACTGGTGCTTAAAACAAGAAAAATGTATTGTCTCACCATTCCAGAGACTAGAAGTCTGAAATCAAGGTGCTGGCAGAGCTGTGCTCTCTCTAAGATTTTCTAGGGGAGAATCCTTCCTTGACTCTTCTAGCTTCTGGTGTTTGTCATCAACCTTTGGTGTCCTTTGACTTGTAGGTGCATCACTCAATCTTTGCTTCTGTTATCACATGACCATATTCTCCCCAACAGAAATAGTGTCTCTGTTTCTGTGTGTCTTCTCTTCATCATAGAAGGACACCAGTCATACCGCGTAAGGGTCAACCTACTCCAGTATGACCTTTTCTTAGCTAATTCCATCTGTGACAATCCTGTTTCCAAATTAGATCGCATTCTGTGGTTCCAGGAAGGACATGAATTTTGCAAGGACACTATTCAACCCAGTAAAGTATCCTTTGGCGGTTTCCTCAAAGACAGTCTCATTTCTGAAGTGTGTGTGTGTGTGTGTGTGTGTGTGTGTGTGTGTGTGTTTCTTTTAACTAACTACTTTGGACATTCTTTCATCAAGGCACATATAGCTGTAGCTACTATTTCTCTCTCTTCCTCTCTCCCTTGCTAGACTAAGACTTAAGAAAAGGGAACATTCTATTTATCTCTATGTCTTAAGGACCTACCAGAATGGCTAGCATATGTGTGTACTTAGTAAATATTTATGAAATAAAATGAATAAATTACCCTTCCCTTAAGTCCTAAAGACCCTACAGATATAAAGACAAATGGAGACACCTCCCCCAGCACCAGCTACAGAAAAGTGGAACGGGATATAGTCACATTCAGCCTTCAACAAAGAGCAGCTTATAGTTATCTTTAACTTTTCTTGAAATCTGTATAAATGAGGTGAAATTTTATCTCTTTATCTGCTAGTACGTAACAACAAAAAAAGTTGCATGATAGATTCTTAGCAAGCACAAAGGTTAAGTTTTGGATTACCTAACTTAAAACATGAGTTAGATGACTTATGCTTATGTGGAGCCCTGGGAGGTGCCTTAAATAGACAGGCAGTCAGTCACCCTCCAGAGCAGGCTGAGCTGAGGTAAAGTGAGAGGGTGATGACTAATTAGGAGAAGCATTTCATACGTAATATGACACTGTGGTCATAAAAGACAGTGCTTTCAAATACCGACTCAAGTTGTGGATATATACACTGATGTTCCAAATTGTTGTAGTTGCTGTGCAGTGAGTGGAGCTACTTCTCACATAGGCAGTTCCATGAACTGCCTTTCAGGGTGAATAGGACAGGGATTTAATTATTTAAGTAATTCAGGAGTGTTTCACTATTCACTTAACAGAGCGAAGGGCTGTTAGACCAGGAAGACATTCTAGATGTCGTCTAGTCCAATTTTCATTTTATATAGAAATGAAGCTAAGGTTTACAGTTTAAATAAATATTCTACAGTCCAAAAGTTAATTTTTAAAGAGCATTTAATGACAGAAAATTAGCATTTTATAGGACTAGTTTTTTAAAGTATGTAACATTATGACAATGTAATTTAAAAAATGTGTATGAGCTTAGAAAAAGATTGAAAGACTATACAGTAAAAGGAAATAACCACAGATGTGAATATGCATGATTATTGCCCTCTTTGTATTTTTTTGAAGTTTCCTGTTTTCTATAAATAAGTAATATGAGTTGCTCTAGTTGATTCCAGGGCTGGTTTCCCTAAACTTGTTTGCTCACTCTCTCCTTGCCCGCTCATTGCCATCTCCTCTAACCAATAGTGGAGGCACCTCCTTGTAAACCCTAGTTTTCCATAGGGTGAGTATTGTTTGAAACTAATTGGGATAAACATTAAATAATTTTTCCCCAAATTGAGTCATTGTGTATTATGGTAATGACTTTTGATGAATCTGAATATCAATTGAGTATTACTTATGTAATAACTCATTTCCTTTAACTAAAATACATGGTGTAATGACATTTTATATTGCTGTCACTGGCTGACTGATTGAAAATCTATGTCACTTACTGAAAAAGTAAATACAATGAAAAAATTCTAGCTTGGTACTCTCATCTGCTGAAAGCCTGAGACTAAGGACTGCTCTCTGTTGAGAAATGTGATCAGCTATTATTACAGAGATGTTACACAAATATAATTTCCAAGTTGAGACTTTTTTCTTGACATAAGTGAATCTAAGAGAAGTCAAACGAGAATACCATTCTTATAATGAGATTTAACCTTATATAATAACTCTGTATACCCCTACAACCATCTCACCTCCTAACATTAGAACGCATAGCATGTTTTAGAACTCACTGATTTAGAGACTATAGAGGAACCATGAGTAATAAGTCAGAATATTTAGGGTGGATTCATATAATGTATTTTCTGGATGTAGATAATGTTGAAGAAAGCTATGCTTTCCTTGTGCTTGCAAAAGATTCTCCCAGAGACTTTATTTGTAGTTATTATTCCAACAATTATTTGGGAGAAAACGCAGGCAATTTGAAAAAAAAAAAAAACAACCTCTCATTCAAATATAAAATAGATTTTTGTATGTTTTAAAAATTTATATAACAGATTTAGCTTTTGCAATTTATTTTCTTTTTTTTTTTTTTGAGACTGAGTCTCTCTGTCACCCAGACTGGAGTGCAGTGGCACAATCTTGGCTTACTGCAACCTCCACCTCCCAGGTTCAAACGATTCTCCTGCCTCAGCCTCCCAAGTAGCTGGGATTACAGGTGCGTGCCACCATGCCTGGCTAATTTTTGTCCCAGTGGAGACAGGGTTTCACTGTGTTGGTCAGGCTGGTCTTGAACTCCTCACCTTGAGATCTGCCTGCCTCGGCCTTCCAAAGTGCTGGGATTATAGGCGTGAGCCACTGTGCCCGGCCCTTGTTTTCCTTTTAAAATACTTTCAAACACTTCACCAAACAAGATATATGGTTAACAAATAGACACATGAAAAGACACTTAACATCATTAGTCATTAAGGAAATGCAAATTAAGACCATGATACACTATCATACACCAATTATAATGGCTAAAACTAAAAAGATTGACTGTACCAAGTGTTAACAAGAATGTGGGGCAAATGGAATGCTTACACAGTACTGGTATGAAAAATGCTACAACCACTTTGTAAAATAGTTTGGCAGTTTGTTAAACAGTTAAACACTGCTGCCATATGATTCGGCTATTGCACTCCTAGATATTTACCTAGGAAAAGTGAAAGCATATGTTCATATAAAGACTTAAAAATGAATTTTCATAGCAGCTTTATGTGTAATAGCCCCAAGCTATAAATTAAACAAATTTCTATCAACAAGGGAATTGATAACTAAGGGATATCCATTCAGTGGAACACTATTCAATAATAAAAAAAAGAATGAACTAATGCTACTATGTGAATGAATATCAGCATAATTATGCTGAATGTAAAAAGGCAAAAAAAAGAGTGTATACTGTGTAATTACATCTATATAAAATTCTAGAAAATGCAAACTAGTATACAAACGGTATAGTAACAGAGAGGCAATCAATGGTTGCCTGAGAATAAGAGATAGGTGGGGAAGGGCAGCAGAGACATCACCAAGGCACAAGAGGTACTTTTAAAAGGTGATGGATAACTTTATTATCTTGATTGGATGACTGTTTCATAGGCATATGCATAATAAATGTCACATTTTATTAAATTATACACTTAAATATGTGCAGTTTATTGTTATGTCAATTACACATTAATAAAACTGTTGAAGCCAAAATAATTCCTCCCAAAACTTGAATATTTTAGGCTGATCTGACACGGTGTCACTGGTGTCATGGTATCACCTACATTTTTTTTGTTTCTATACTTTTAACTACATTTCACATTCTAACAGGCCTAGCATGTGCTAAAGTAGCACAAGTTTTATTAAATTAGACTTAGCAGGCATAAAATCTGAAAATACAGAATTTTGCAGACCTAGAGAGTTATTGAAAGTTTTTGAACATCTGAGTGAGTAAAATATTCTGAGTTTCCATTTAATCAACCAGGAAATAATGTGAACAATGAATTGAGATAAAGAAAAGATGAAATAGTGTCTTTCTAAGGGTAATGTTCAAAATGTTAGTACAATAATCCAGGCAAAATAAGAGAATAGAATTTCTGCTGCCTAATGTTGGCTTGGGAAATAAAGTGTAGGGAAAAAGATTCAAGAGATCCTGTGGAGATCATAATGTTAAGATTTGTGAATTCATTGTTTGTTGGGGAGTAATACAGGACTGAATAAAGGCCACTGGGATGTGTCAAGCCTAGATGAACTGGTACAAGGCTGAGCCTGTAAAGTATATAGGTTCACGAGAGCATGGATTTGTGAAGCATTCTGCAAATGAAAGGAAAAGTGGGGAATATGTTGGACTAATTGTTGTAGGTTTGTGTGTTGTCTGCATGAGATCAAAGCTGAAATAATGATATGGATAAAAACAGTCAAGGAAGAAATCCTAGAAAGAGAGAGATGAAAGGAGAAGAAATGATACTTTATTTAGTAGGCAAATGGAGGACAAAGAGGAGGGAGAGACCAGTACAATGTTGTAGAAGCTAAGAGAACTGAAAGTTCAAGAAATAGATGTTTAAAGATAAAGAAATGTCATCAGGCTAGAAATAACAGAGAAAATTAAAGATGCTTTCAGTGAGAGGGATGAAAGAATTGATCAGCTCGGGGCAACTCAGAGTTAAGAGAGGTTTGTTAAGGCCCAGGATGACTGAGCTCACAAGTGAATGACTTGGAAGGAAGATGAAAATCCCAGTAATTGAAGAGCACTAACCTGGCCCTTTTTCTTTGAGACACCTTCAAATAATATTATTCATATCATTCCTTGTTATAATGTGAAATTGTGCCTTAGCAATTTATTCATGATATTACAGGAAGAGAAACATTGTACTTTATGGAGAACTCTTCTTACTTTTATTAATACCTACTTAAATAGTGACTGGAGAAATTAATATCACCCTGAATTCCTAGGCAGGAAGAAACTCACTGGGTTTCAAATGAGTAAAAAGCAGTACCATCAGATTAATGGACTAGGAACAGGCTCCATTACCTTCAGCTATTTTAATACCCTAGTACTCAACAAGAATGTGACTTCCTTGCCCTTGTCCATGTGATGTTGGTTAACGCCAGCAGAAGAACCTTATTGAGAACTGCCTCCCTACCCAGCTCCAGAAGCAACAGGAAATGGGCATGACCACAGGGAACAGGAAGAGATTGTTTTCCTTTTAGAATGTAACTGCCACCTCTACCAATAACCACTAGATAAGACACATGGACGAGGCAAACAGACAACAACTCTCCTATAAGAATATAGTTAGTGTGATTGAGACAAAAGCAAGACAAGTACACATTGTTTAATGTTTTTGGAGCTATTTTTCAATTATATACAATATTGCACTAGTCAAATGGGCCCTCTTAACACTTTTATTTCTTTAATTTTTCTGGCCTAGTTTTAAAATTTGCAGTGCGTTAATGTGCATTGAATAAGCTTTTGTGAAATCACATCCTAAATCACTATACTTGAAAAGATTTCTTACATTAAAAGCATCTTGTGACAAGGAGCAGTTCATTTCTTTAGGACTTGACAATGAGATATTTTAAACATTATAATGAAAGTATACACCAGAAGCCACTACGTACATACATCTGCATAAACAGATCAGGATGAGTTTTTGAAAGTGTTCTTTTTGCTTGGACTTAAAAGATCTAGGTAAATACAATAATCTGAATTGGTAAGAATGCTTGTGGTAAGAATGACCAGCTAATGAAAAGGATTAAGAATGATGGGGTTCAAGATAAGCTTTATCTTTGCAAAAGGATTGGTACGGTATAAAGCATAAATAAATAAAGCACGGAACATAAAAGTCTAAAATTTAGATATTTCTATTTCACCTGGCACTTTTCCTGGAAGCATTAAGGATCCAAGAGAAGTTAGGAATTGATTACATTTGGAATATGATTATTTCGAGTTAAGACATATACTTTCCCACTCGGGAGTTGCTTAGAAGACGCATTTCTTCACCTTGCTTGTCCTAGTTTTAATTATTTGGAATCAGCACCTCTGCCAAACATCAGAGTCAGAAAGAAACAGAGATTTAAAGGTTAATCATGCCAAAATTGAACAGCTGTCCCCCTGAGAAAAATCTAGGGTATTTCGGTTTATTCCTGTGGCTGCTGCTGTGTGGTATTCAATACCCTGCTCTCGCCCCCAGAGTCAGGGCCACAGCTATCCACAGGAAATGCATCAGAGAGGTCTAATGTGAATGAATCATATGCACATGTTCCTTGGTATGTGGTGATGGGCATACCAAGGGCTCAAAATCAGCCCTCCCTCCAGGCCAGAATTGGTTCCAGGCTTGTGAATACAAAGTGTCCATACAAGTTGTGCTGTGAAACTACCCTCCTTTCCCCTTTCTCTGTGTATTGCCAGTAAAGGAATTTTAGTGTGTTGCTGGGATGAAACACATAATCATCTTGGAGACACTAGGGGATGAGCATATCTCTGTAACTGAGCTTAGTCACATCCTCATATGCGTGGCACATGCAGCATGTTAGGGAGGGACTTTCCTGCCCGACCGTATCAGCACATGGAACAGTTTAGCCAGGGAATAGGCCCAATTCTATGTTTTGAAATTTAACTTTCAGTCACTCAGCTATAGTCAGTTGAAAAACTGCTTAGTGAGTGACTGTTTTCAAATAATCATTTGGTAATTATAGGGTATTTTTTCTTGAATGAAATTTGAAGGTATAATATTTCTGAGTCGTATTTGTCCCATCATCACAATTAATTATTGCATTTGGCATGTAACAAATATTTAGATGTTTTACCAAATTGTCAGGAGTGGCAAATATCTCATTGTATGACAGTAATGCTACAATTTCAACAAGATGTCCATCATCCTATCCACAACTCACCACCACCACCACTATCAAATGTTCCCTATCTCAATGAAGTGACAGATCTATCCAGTTGCCTGATGCTGTAGGAGTCATTCTGGATTCTTTCTTCTTTACCTTCAGTATGAAAAAGTCGCTAAGTCCTATGGATTTTACCTCAAAAGTCTCTCCAATTGCCTTAGATCACTTATTTATTTTTAAAATATCTCTCATAAGAATCACTGTCCTAGCCCTTTAACAGATCTCCTTGCCTCCATCCTTTCCCATCCTCCTTATTCCCATTAACTCAACATAGGCATTATAACGGACACTCCGACCTTATTGTTCCACTGCACAAAATTCCACCATGCCAAAAAGAGTAAACACTTTTCCATCACATGCAAATCTACTGTAAATGCTTGCTTGCATTTTTCTTACCCACTAAACTGTGGATTCCCTGATTACGTAATCATTACATCTTCTATTTTCTTTGTATCTATAATATTCTACACAGAGTTTTCTTGCTTTTTCATTCAATATTATTTTTCTCATTTGCTTCGCTGCAACTGGTTATTTTGTATTGTGCAGTTTAGCTGCAGTTGGTTTGTTTGGTTGGTTGGTTGGTTCGTTTAGGGCAGTTGGTTATTTTGTATTCTGTGTAGTATTCTATTTTATGAATGTGTTACAATTATCTATCCATTCTCCTATCAATGGACTTTCATATTGTTTCTACTTTTTTGAAAATTATTATAGACCACGCTGTTACAGAATCTTGCACATATCTGCAGGTTTTTTCTGAGACTGTGCACCTAAAGGTAAATTTGTTGGGCTGTAAGTCATGTGTTTCTTTAACAATTCTGGATAATATAAATGTTTTCTAAAATGGTTTACCAAAGTTTACCAAAGTTTAGTTTTTTAAAAACTATGTTGGCCTATCAGAACTTTTATTAGCCTATAAAATGTAATGTTTAGAGTTATTGTTTCCTTGGAAATCAATAGGATCTCTGCCGGAAAAAGTTCTTTTGCATGGTTTTAAACAAGAATCATTTGTATTGTTATGTTTCCTACAAATTGCTAAACTAATCCATTTTCATCACTACCAGTTTCCAACAAGGGCAACTTCTTCCGAGTTGTGGAATAGCTTGGTCAATGAAAAGTCAACCAAAGGTGCATATCCCAATACAATCACATAATCTCTGGAGGATCTGCTAGCCAGGGATCTGCAAACTACAACCAGTCAGCTAAATCCAATAGTGGTCAGTGGCCCATTTCAGAACCTACAAGTTAAAAATGATCTTACATTTTTAAGAACAAACAGACATTAAAATGAAGAATAAATAGAAACGACCACAGCACAGGAGATGTGCAGTCTCATTAATTAATAAGTAAATGCCAGCTAAAATTCCAAATAAAACCAAGTCTTACTCACCTGACTTTTTATACACCACTAATACGAATATCAATTTAGACACTAGTCAGTGCATGAAGTCTACTAAGCCTTGTACACCACATTAATTTGCTGTAAATAGAATGTTTTAAACAATAGTAGTGGATAATAATAAAACACAATGGCATTAATTTTAGAAAAGAGTATCAATTTGTACAATCTGCCAGAAGAGGAAAAAAAAGTGTCCTTGTAAAGAACAAAACCAATTATTGGCTGTCTTTTCAGTAGAATTCTGGCCATTGGGTAGCACAAGGGTAGCTAAACTTGCTCTGTATCAAGCCAGATAATAAATGTTTTAGGCTTTAAGGATGACTTAAGTCTCTGTTGCATATTCTTTTCTTGCCTTTTTTTTTTTTTTTTGCAACGCTTTTTTTTAGGACATATCTATATATTTATACCAATGCCTATCTGTCTATCTATCTATCTATCTATAGGACTGTAGATGGGTCTTTTAAGGTTATGTTTTCTCATTTTTTTCTCTTGTAAAAATGTAATTAATTTTTTTAATATTGATCTTTTGTCCAACAATCATATTACTGTCTTATAAATATGAGTAATATTTTGTAGATTACTTTGGTTTTTCAGTATTGATGATCATACTACATAATTTACCATTATTTAATTAGTTATTTCTTCTTTTCTATTCATTTCCCTTCATCTTTCCTTCCTTTTCCTCTCTCTCTGTCTCTCTCTCTTTTCCAACTACACCATCCAGGCCTTCTAACACAATACTTACTATTGAACTCATATTTAATTTTAATATTGAAGGTAAAAGAAAACTATCTTTGGTCATTTTTATGTACTACTGCATTCAGTTTACTTTCTTAGGATTTGTTGTTTTCTTTTTCTAACTTTCTAAGTTATATGCTCACCTCATTAAATTTTAGCTTTTTCCCTCTAAAATAAAATTATTTAAGGCTACAAATTTTCTGCTATTGATAGATACCTCAATTGACAAATATTGATAAGAAATATTTTTATTGCATTCAGTTATAGGTTTCTTCACTTCTGTTATGATTTGCTCTTGCTCTTTGATTTATATGTGTGTGTTTCTTTTCTTTCTTTTTTTTGAGACAAAGTCTCACTCTGTCACCCAGGCTGGAGTGCAGTGGCATGACCTCGGCTCACTGCAATCTCCGCTTCCCGCACTCAAGCGATTCTCCTGCCTCAGCCTCCTGAGTAGCTGGGATTATAAGCACGTGCCACCACATCCATCAGATTTTTGTATTTTTAGTAGAGGCGGGGGTTTCTCCATGTTGGCCAGGCTGGTCTTGAACTCCTGACCTCAAGTGATCCTCCTGCCTCGGCTTCCCAAAGTGCTGGGATTACAGGCATGAGCTACCATGCCTGGCCAATTTATGTGTTATTTTAAGGTGTTTGTGTGCAGTGTTTAACAATTTCTAGATGTATATGTGGTTTTATTTTTATTTAATCATGATAAGGTCCAAAAATGTGTTATGAAAAGTCTTTGAGATTCACTGAAGCTTATTTAATAGTTTGGCATATAATCAATGTTTATAAATATTCCATAGGTGCTTAAAAAATGTATAGTCTCCAATTCTTGGGTGAAATGTTCTATATATTTCTATTGGATTATCTTTTAATATTGTTATCCAGATCTTCTATATCTTTACTGATTTGTGCACTTGATATATCAAATATTGAGAAAGGTGTATTAAAATCACCCATTAACATGGGTGATTTTACCCTTTTAATTCTTATTTTTTTTTGTAGTATTTACTTAAAATTTATGCTACTAGACGTAATCAAGCTTAGAATTTTATCAATGTTACCAGCCTGCTGAATTGATTACTCTCTTTTTTTGGTAAAATTTTTGTTTTATTACAACCTTACTATACCAGCAATCCTTCACTTATATTTGTTTGATATATTTTTTGCATTATTTTACTTTCAACTATTCTATAGCCTTATGTTTTAGGTGTGTCCTGTTTTAAACAGAAGACAGCTGGATTTTGTTTATTTGTTTGTTTTATGCCAATCTGTGTCTTCTAACTGGAGAATTTGGTCCAATTATATTTATTGCAATTAATGTATTTTTATTTATTTCTAGCATGTTATGTTATACTTCCTATATGTTCTTCTCTAATACTTTTTCTTTTTCTGTCCTCCTTTAGATTGACTTATGTTTAATTTTGTTTTTTCTTTCTGCAAAACTTGACCTTATGCACTCTATTTTTATCTTTTTAGTGGTTGTATTAGTACTTTTTACATACATAATTAACCTAAAAAAGTCTAAAGTATACAATTAATCAATATCATTATCCTTCTTTCCAACAACATAAGTAAGGACTTCATTTTATTTATTTAGCCAGGATCTCACTATGTTGCTCAGGCTGGTCTCAAACTTGGGCTCAAGTGATTTTCCTGCCTCAGCCTCCTTAGCAGCTGGGACTACAGGTGCATGCCACCAGGCCTGATTGAGTAAAGACTTCAGAGTGCTTTAATTCTAATTAAACTCTCCCAACGTACACACCCCTGTTGTCTGGTTTTTTAGTTGATCTTTTTTATCACCATTCTTTTATTTTTGTTAATGTTTGCTTAATTTATATTGTTACTATAATCTTTGCTTATCATTCTTTCTCACATATCAGATCTTCCATAAACTATTATTTTGCTTCATAAATTCATTCTCAAGAAGTTCCTTTGGTTACAGTCAGTGGTGGTAAGTTTTTCAATTTTTATTTTGAACAGTCTAGCTTGGACTACTTTACCATAAATCTTTAACTTGGAAATACTCAGGCTGCACAATTAGTATAAATTCTAGTCCTACATCCATCTGAAGTCTGGCCGAATCATGAATTCTTACAGAAAGTTTTTGTTGTAAGTTTACCAGCCTGAGTCAGGACTGAAGAAAGCAAATATATTCATGTTTCTTGTGGAAGAGTAGGGGTGAGGAGTGGGAGTTGGGGCTGAGTTTCATTTTTTGTTAGCCTACCTTTTCACTTTGCTCTGGACTAGACTTTGTTTGAAGTCCCTTGGCACTTGCAAGTCCTGTTAAAGTGAAAACTCTAGGTCGCTTAAGTCCAGTGAGGCCTCTTGAAATGGATAGATACCACCAGGACAGCTACTGTTTTCAGCACTCAAATATCCTTCTTGATTGTTTTGTCTGTGTTACAGGAAAGACATCTTGATCCAGACCCCAAAAGTGGGTTCTTGGACCTCTTGCAAGAAAGAATTCAGGATGAATCCATAAAGTGAAATCCAGTTTATTAGGAAAGTAAAGGAATAAAGAATGGCTACTCTACAGGCAGAGCAGCAGCATTGGCTGCTTGACTGAGTATACTTACAGTTATTTCTTCATTATATGCCAAACAAAGGGTAGATTATTCATGAGTTTTCAGGGAAAGGGGCAGAGATTTCCTAGAACTGAGGGTCCCTCCCCTTTTTAGACTATGTAGGTTAACTTCTGGATGTTGCTATGGCATTTATAAACTGTCATGGCACTGGTGGTAGTGTCTTTTAGCATGCTAATACATTATAATTTACAAATAAGGAGCAGTGAGGACCACCAGTGGTCACTTTCATGGCCATCTTGGTTTTGGTAGGTTTTGGCAGGTTTTGGCTGGCTTCTTTACAGTATCCTGTTTTATCAGCACAGTCTTTGTGACCTAAATCTTGTGCCAACCGACCTCCTATCTCATCGTATGACTAAGAAGGTCGCACCTCCTGGGAATTCAGCCCAGCAGGTCTCAGCCTTATTTTACCCAGCCCCTATTCAAGATGAAGTTGCTCTGGTCCAAATGCCTCTGACAGCTCTCTTTGTTTTTGGCTTCTAAGGTTGTCCTTTACTTGCCTGCTGGCTCAATGGTGCATATAAAAATGCAATATTGCATTTTTAAAGGACTTAAAAAAAATTCATCAAGCATTTGTGTCACACGCAGTGGTTTTTAAGGATCTATTCTGCATATTGCTAGAACCAATGCATTCCATTCTTAATAACTTATGTATGGCCACCAGGAGGACTACTTTCTCCTCTATTCCTATAAGTAGCCAAACTGAGTGATCTTGGACCACCTCAGTAAGCCTCAGTTTTCTAAATTTACTTACTGTAAATAGTTGGGGACTCTTTATTAGATCCCTTAAAAAATTATCTCAAACTTGCATAAACTTCTGGGAGGAGATTTAGCATTCTTGATTTAAAAACAAACAAACAAACAACAACAACAAAAACCCTAAGTTTCCAATGAACTTTAATGAAATCAAGATATTGTAAGGAGGCTGAAGGATCGCTTGAGCCCAGAGTTAGAGACCAGCTTGGGCAACACAGTCAGACCCTCATCTAAACAAAACAAACAAACAAACAAACAAACAAACAGAAAGAAAAATAAAATAAAGACTTGTTCTGGGAAACCAGTTACCAGTCCATACTGTCGACTATCAGCTGAAAGTCAGAGTCTAAAAATAACTCTAAGTAGGCATTTTTTTTCTTTTGTCATACATTCTAAGTATGACAAAAAAAAATCCTTTTTTTTTCTCCTTTAAAATCTCCTCACCGCCAGGCATGGTGGCTAACACCTGTAATTCCAGCACTTTGGGAGACCGAGGTATGTGGATCACTTGAGGCCAGGAGTTCGAGACCAGCCTGGCCAACATGGAGAAACCCCAAAACTAAAACTACACACACAAAATTAGCTGGGTGTGGTGGCGCGTGCCTGTATTTCCAGTTGCTAAGGAGGCTGAGGCAGGAGAATCGCTTGAACCCAGGAGGCAGAGATCACACCACTGCACTCCAGCCTGGGCGACAGCACGTGACTCTGTAGGAAAAAAAAATTCCAGTTGAGATGCTTTCCAGGGCGCTAGTCAAGCCCCTTATGCTTATTTGTGGGAGTGAAAACACCAATATTTCGGGATTGTTGTGAGGACTAAATAGTGTCTGTAAGATGCACAGAGAAAGCGTGAATAGACGTGAATAGCACTTGTTAGGTCTACCCACTCCATTTTTCCTCTATATTAATCTAATTATTTAAAGATTGGTTAGCTTTTTGGGGAAATGTCTCTCCGTTGTATTCCACTTATTAGGATGAACTACCTTTTCTCCTTGCTTTTCAGCTTTCTCTGCTATGAAAAAGATGGAAAATTTTTTAGTACAATGGGACTCCTCTCAAGCAGTAAATTATTTTGATATTAAAAACAGGTAATTGCAAACCCAGTTTTATTTCAGTATGAATTCCGCAGGGGAGTGTGAATATGTGTGTGTATGTGTGTGTGTGTGTGTGTGTGTGTGTGTAATTACATGTGATTCAAAAGAGGAAAGGGATCAGTATTAAAGGTACTTGTATACGGGAGGCAAAAAAAAAAAAAGGAAATTTAGTTCCTCCGAGCTCGTTGGCAATTATAGCTGCTAAAGGTAGCTTTTACAAAGAAACTGCCTTTGTGCCAAAAGTATTTATTTCCTTGTTTGTATTTATCCCTTTGAGGAGGAATCGCTGTGTCTTGAGTCAAAGGGGTGCGCTGCTTGCCTGCATTAAACTGTGAGGGTACAGGCGCATTACGGCTGATTTCAGTAGGTAGAGCAGATACACTTTAGTTTATTTTTCTCTTTCTCACTCCCCACCCTCAACCTCCCATGTACACACGTTTTAAGATTCCCTGAAGTCAGGAGGTGGGAGCGGAGAGTTTCAGTACAGATCTTGACATCAGAGTACTCCGACCAGGAAAGAAAGAGGGAAGCGGGGTGGAGAAAGCAGGAGCAAGGAAGGAAAGAAGGAAACGGGGAGGGAGAGTAAGAAAAAAGAAAACGAAGGAGGGAGGGAGAGAGGAAATTTAAATGAACAAGGAAGGAAGCTTGGATTCAGGGAGGAAAGGGAGCGAGAAAGAGAACGAAAGAAGAGCGTGAGAAGAGGCAAGCATTACAGTCTCCGGTCCACAGGGGAGAGATGGAGCATTCATCAGCACTAGAGAATCCCGAAGAGCCAGTGTATTGTTTTCTTGAAAGCCCCGAAGCTAAGCAATTCCAAAAATGTTTAGCAAAGCCCTTTTGGGAATGGTGAGATGGGGGGTGGGGAGGATAGGACATTCTCATTGCCACCGCCCGCCCCCCCGTCTCCCTGGCCCCCTCACATGAAGTGACTGGATTTGGGAGACCTAGCGGAAACCTTCAGGTCACCCAGGGAACTGCTCCTCTCCCTGGTCCTGCAGCGGCGAGGCGGGGTGGGGGGTGGGGGGGCCGTGAGAGCGCCGAGACGCGCGGGGCGCGGAGATGTGCAAGTGGCGAAGCTTGACCGAGCGCAGGCTGGAGCAGCCGCCCAACTCCTGGCGCGGGATCTGCTGAGGGGTCACGGTGAGTCTCTGCGGGTGCGGGTCGGAGGGATGCCCAGGTGCCTCGTCGCCCCCATGCCCGGGCGGAGGCGGGTCCGGAACCTCCCCCAAGTCCGGCCTCAGCCTGGAGCCCGCGCGCCTCGGGCGGATGCACCGACTGAGCGGCGCTCAGCGGGGCTCCCAGCCCGCCACTGCCACCCGGCCCCGTGCGCTCATTGGTCGGGATGTGTCGGCTCAGCAGCCTCCAACTTCTACCGAATCCCACTGGTAAGTCCCAGGAGAGCGAGCTGAGGGAGAAAGGTCCAAAGGGCGCGAGCGCCCAGGGCGCTGGGAGCCCGTGGGACGGGCACGGGGAAGGCAGAGCCAGCCGAGGGGAGCGGCTGCCGGGAGGTGCGCTGAGCAGGGTCCGCAGCTAAGGTCCTGCGCGATCCGAGCGCCCAGGACGCTGCGGCGGTGGAGGAGGCGTGCCCTGGGAAGGAGCCGCTACTGGGACCTGAAGAGTGAGGGGAGGGAGAGGGGCCCGGAGGGTGACCTGGAGGAGGGCTCTGGAAGTCACGTCAGGTTGGCTGCTTCAGGTTCATTTCCATAGTTCCCTGCGGCCTCTGCCTCGGGGAGTTATGTTTTGTTACCGAGATCCGCGCTACCAGATTGCACCGGGGCTGATTTGGGGGCTGGGAATTTGCCATTCTGCTGTACAGACACTGATTTTTTTTTTCTTCTTTTTAAAAAGCAAGGTTTGTTTTCATTTTGGTTTCTGTCGGATTTTCTCATTTGTAACTCACTTTTCTATTTTTACTTTTCTTAACCGGAAGATCTTTTCATTATCCCACCTCTTCATCTTGCTTTTAACCTGATTTCCTATTATATAATTAATGCTTAAATCTCACAAGGGTTGGTCGGTGCGGGGCTGGGGTGTCCTTTTGTAGATGAAAGTTTAAGACTTCTTAACTTCTTAACCCTGCTCAGCTGGTTTCAATCTATTTGTATTGTTTCAAAATAAGGGTAATTGCAACCAAATATCCCTCTTTAGCCTCTTGATCAAGTCGATTCCTCCCCCATATATGATTCAAATGGCAATTTTATTAAACTGAAAACTAGTACCTGACTTGCAGCGTCAGCATTTGGAAAGTGCTTATCGGCAAATCGACTGTATGAAGGCGTGTAGCTTCATTCCCTGCCATTTTTGTGGGTTCTAGCAGTTTAAAAAATTGTCTGGTAATTTCTTGGACTTAACGCTGTGTCTTTGGTTGTAGAGCAGCACTAACCAGGGGAGTAATATGGTTGGCACTGTGCGTCCAGAACTCCGTATTTCAGGCTGGGAAACACCTAAGTAATGTCTGGGAAACAAGAAGATGATTTATCCTGGGTACCTCTGTCTTCAGCTTCTGCAGACACAGTCTAAATATGGAAACTGTTTCTCCTTCTTCCTGTGCCTCAGTTTCCATAATACAAACTGTAATTGCAAAGCACGGCTTCAGGAACCTGCAGATATAAGTTAATGTTATAATGTGCTATGAAGATGAAAATTGCTTAGCTAAGTCTCAGTCTGTAAGTCTATGAGATTTCCTTTTTAACAAATCGGTTATCCAGGTTTCCTGCTTTGACTGTCTGATATAGTTATGCTTATGCTCAACTGGTATCAGAATTGCTGCTTTACATTGCTTTGAAATTCAGCTTACACTTAAAATAGTAATTTATTCTGTTGGTAATATTGTCGAGCTGAAATTTGCAGGTTCTTGTTATCTTAGACCTCCTAATTCTCTGTTCTCATCTGTGGCAGTGTCCACTTTTCCGTTTAAACTTTTTATTTAACACATCTTCAGTTGAAGTGAAATATTTTAAGAATACAGGTATGTTTTTGCATACCCTGCTTTATATGGGACTACAAGCGTCAACTTGGTATTTTTTTGTTTGTTTGTTTTCTTTTGTTTACTTGTCCCCCTTACTCCTCTATGGGATTGGGTGTGGTTAAGTTGGATATTCAGGTATTTGGGGTTTAGTCATATGTTCCACAGTGAGATTCCAGATATTGTCCCCTGATTTCTTAAAGAAAAATAGTGAACCTTCTAGAATTAACTGGAAATGAATGACAAAGTTAATTAGGAGATTAAACTGCATCATTTCTGCTTTTGCTCAATGCTTTTGAAAAAAGGCTACTAAGAGCAAAAAACTTCCTTTAAGAATTTACAGAGCATTTACAAGAGGGGGAGATGGAGGAGGACTTTGCAGGTGATTCAAAGATTTTATTGTTTTGATGCAGATTCTGTCACTGTCTTCATTTCTCTGTAACTGTTTCTGCAAACTTAGGTGCTGACCCATTAAGAGCCCAGCTGCTTCAGTACCCAGTCTCAAGGGTAAGGAGGAGAAGCCAAGGGAAAGTAACTTATAGGGAGAAAGAAATGCTTATCCACTAGTTTTGCTACTCTACAAGGCATGGAGTTTCTACAGAGCACCTGTAATTTAACCCTGAGGCTGTCCTGTTTCACCCCTTCACTTTACTTTACAGGGACACTGACTGCCATTTCTAAGGAAGAACTAAGAAAAAAAGAAGTCATTTTGTACCAGTAAAACATTTCTCTACGTTGTCTTCTGAAATATGCAGGGGGAACAAAATTCAGGAAAGGGAAATACTTTAGCAAATGTGCTTAACATTCAGATGTTCTTTAGGACAGTCATGAAACGTGGGGAGACTGGGAGAATTATTATTGTTTACCTCTCTGTAAGGTGTCCAAAGTATTATTAAATTTGTTCCCCTCTTTTCTTTGCCCAACCAATGCACTGTTAAAACAGGACTACAATCAATGCAATTCCGTATCATAACCCCAGGGGTGGTGAGACTAAGCCAGCATGCCTTACATAACCATTAAGTAAGACATTTTAACATTCAGGTACATTACATTCCACTTTTATTGAGCAGACACGGTTTTCATTGTCTAATAAAATATTTTTATTTGATAGTCTGTCCTTGCTTATAGCCTCATGTAATCAAGGGGACAGCATGTTTAAGACTTTGTATTCAGAACTTTAAGGTCTAGCTGTGGTTTGCTTATTAATAATTCACTGGGAAGGTTAATTTCTAGTTTTCTGCTGGGTCTCCCAGACCATACTTCAAATGTAGAATATGTTTCTTCTTTCTCCTATGCCTCAGTTTCCACAAAACACACCCTTAGGGAATTGTGTGTGTTCAACAAAGATCTTTAACTATAAGAGCATTTCTGAGCTGCCACTTCATCCAGGGACCAAATTCTAAGAGCAATTTGTATTGAGTTATAAACAGCTAATCTGCTAGTTTAAGATGTTCTTTTATACAGTCATGCAGAAAAATGGAAATTGTGTGTTCTAGTCCTTGGAGACTGACTGATAAAGTGTCACTAGGCCCGTGATGAAATTTAATATTTAGGCTTATATGCCCTTAATTTTCCCCCTAAATTTCTACAGTAAGATCTAAATTAGCTTTTACTGCATGATGATACAGCTTTATTTTGAACCGTGACCAAATGTGTTCTTTACAAAGAATATTGACGAGTTGTGTAGTCTTGAACATGTTGTCTGACTTCTCTGTGCCCCAGTTTCCTAATTCTTTATTCTATTCTGTGGCAGTGTCCACTTTTTGGTTTAAAGCTTTTAGCACATCTCCAGTTGAGGTGAAAGATTTTAAGAATACAGTTATGTTTTTGCATACCCTGCTTTATACAGGACTACGAGTATCAACTTGGTAACTTTTGTACTATTTTGTTTACTTGTCCCCCTTACTCCCCTCTTAAATGGGATTGGGTGTGGTTAAGTTGGATATGCAGGTATCTTTTGGTACAGTGAGTGACCATTTTCAGAATGTTGTCTAACCAGTTAATAGATACTGGTATCAGTAGTAGTAGTAATTTTGAACTGTAAAAATAAAAGTTGTTTTTATAACTAAAATAAACTACTTCATGTGTTCATTCCTTTCACTGTTTATCTATATTAATATTTCAAATTATTGCTTAGTCAAAACCTCAAGGTATTAGTCATTGGTTTTTGAGCTTATAAAGGAAGCCACTGGAGCAAGATATAAAATTAACCTTCAATAAAATTAGTCCAGAGTTCAAAAGGGTGAGTTTAAAACTTTCTTAATGATGGTGCAGCAATTATTTGCTTATAAACTGCTGAATTAATCCTACTTGAGTATTTAACCAAGTCTTACTGTCTAATTTTGCTGAGATTTTCAGTGATATATCAAAGCAAAACAAAACAAAACAACAGCAACAAAAAACAAAAGTTTGTGACTGAGGCCTGTCAAACTCATTTGGCTCTATATTCTTTGCATTCCGCAGCAAAATTTTGACTTCTCAACAGCAAAAATGTATTTCTATTTTAAAATAACTGAGCCTTTTACTTTTATCCAGCCACATTAAGCATTTGGACATTTTCTTTTTTATCTATTTGTTTTTCATTATTAGTATTTTCATTTTTTGCAGATTTTAGGTGATGGGCAAATCAGAAAGTCAGATGGGTATAACTGATATCAACACTCCAAAGCCAAAGAAGAAACAGCGATGGACCCCGCTGGAGATCAGCCTCTCGGTCCTTGTCCTGCTCCTCACTATCATAGCTGTGACAATGATCGCTCTCTATGCAACCTATGATGGTGCGTTACTCCCACACCTGTGCATCCATAAATGCAAAAGAGAAGGAAATCTTGCTCCATGCTTTTACCATCTATCCAACAAATGTGTTAAGGATAGAGGCACTTAAAGACTGACAAAGAGATTCATTTATAAAATGTATCAGTATGTCAAAACAATTAACTTTGAAGTACAGTGCCTTTTATGTTTGAGCTAAGTTATTAATTGCAAGTATATTTAGTGGGCTCATGCTTACTTATGAGGAATCTAAAGTATGGTTTTATTTGATTGAAATATACACAATTTTATGGCCAGCTTTAGTAATCAGTCATTAGTCAACTTTTGTTGCGTCATTGAAATTCTAAAGGGCTTCACAGGAATTTAACAAATTTAATTTGAGTCTTGGAAGTTTTTTACAATAAGGATTAAAAAAGATTGATTGTTTAATGGTTAAAAAAATGATTACCAAGCATAAACAACTGATTATTTCAATTTAATAGGCCTAGGGCTTAGTTGGTAGAGAACATATAATAACACATTTTTCTTCATAATCAAAATTTTAAATTTAGATTTTACCTATTTTATTTTCTTATATTTTTTCTAACCACTGACAATGATATATAATGTTCAGTTTTTAGTTCTTCCTTTAAGAAATTGCTTATTTAATTGGCAGTTTTTAAAAGAACAAAAGAAAAATAGAAATTTAAAAATGTGTGTTGCCAATATTTATGCGTATTCTCTCCTTTTTCTAGATGGTATTTGCAAGTCATCAGACTGCATAAAATCAGGTAAGAAGTGGTTTTTACGTGTAATAGTTATACAACTGATGTATAATATTTAAAATTAAATGCTAATCTTAATTTTCTTTGTTTATACTTTTATTCATTGTAGATCAATTATTTATGTGTCTGGCTCTATAATCAATGGAAATAAAAATATATTTAAGTAGTAGATTAATTAACTTGTCTACTCTGAAAAATATATTACTATTTTCAGCCCTGGGCTGTATAGCTGGGCAGTAGAAAACTATATCGCTATTTGTGTGGAGCTTGCCATGTAGTTGAAGAAAGAAAATGAACACATGAAATGGTAAGTTTCGTATCATTGTGTTAAATTTCTCAATGCACCTCACTAGGTAGGTGGGAAGAAGGAGAGGAAGGGAGTGAGATGTAGGCATGTAAGTCTAGATGAAGAAGTTAAAATTTGGGAAGAAACTTCTTTTTTTTTTGAGATGGAGTCTCGCTCTGTCCCCCAGGCTGGAGTGCAGTGGCATGATCTCGACTCATTGCAATCTCTGCCTCCTGGGTTCAAGCAATTCTCCTGCCTCAGCCTCCCAAGTAGCTGGGTCTACAGGTGCTCACCACCACGCCTGGCTAATTTTGTATTTTGGGTAGAAACGGGATTTCACCATATCGGTCAGGCTGGTTTCGAACTCCTGCCCTCAGGTGATCTGCCTGCCTCGGCCTCACAAAGTGCTGGGATTACAGGCGTGAGCCACTGCGCCCAGCCTTAAATTTGGGAAGAACCTTGAAGTAGGGCTAGAATTTGGATGTGGCGGTGCAGAAGAGGGAATTCCAAACACAACAGAAATAAACTATGTTATTGAGAAGTCGTAAAAGTGTACGCTTGATAGAAGGTCACATTATGGAGAACCTTGAAATTCATGTTTAGCCTTGATATTGTAATACAGGAGAAACAGATATTTTTGAACAGAGGAGTGATCAGGCCAAAGGTGAAAGATGATTCTGCGAATGTGAGGTTGGATGGATTGAGTGAAAAGGAGGGCAGGCAGGTGGGGGCTGCTTCTGTACTCCAAGTGTAAGCTAAAGAGGTTGGCCTGTGCTGAGATAAGAGTGCTATTGAGATAATGGGGAGGGACAATTGGGTGACTCAATAGAACTGACTTGCTAAATAAAATGAATGAATTGAGAATGATGCCAAGTTTTAAAACCCAAGGGACTAAAGAGAATGGAGGCAGCCCACACAGAAATAGAGAGGTTATGAGGTGGATGTGGATGTGTTTGGTCTAAGCCATTGGTAACAGCTCCATGAGAATAGACAGCAGGAAGGTAGAGATGAGGTTTGAGGAGCTGGAATCTGGATTTGGGATCTGTCAGTTTAGGAGTGATAGTGGAAGCCTTGGAAGTATTTGAGGTCTCAAAAGAAGAGAAGAGGTTCAAGGGCTAAACTTAAGACAACATCAATGATTAGAAGAGAAGAAAAATAAGTCAGAGCAGAAAACAGAGAAGCGTATGAAGCTATGTAAATCCCATCAATTAGAGTGTGGTGAAAATGGGAGTATTTCTTCTTTCTTCAAGAAGACAGAAGGTGGTAGCTGAGGGCAGCACCCTGGGATATGAACACAATGTTTGTGCCCTTTAACAAGAGATTCTAAACCTCCTTTCTAACATCTGTGTGTCTTATAAGAAATAAATAAGCTGCTCCAAATAATTTTAACCATTTTCTGCTGGATATTTTTTATTTTACTTTTTAATTTTATTTATTTATTTATTTATTTATTTATTTATTTATTTATTTATTTATTTATTTGAGGCAGGATCTTGCTCTGTCACCCAGGCTGGAGTGCAGTGGTGTGATCACAGCTTACTGCAGCCTTGATCTCCTGGGCTCAAGGCATCCTCCCGCCTGAGCCTCCTGAGTAGCTGGAACTATAGGCACCTGCCACCATTTCTGACTAGATTTTTTTTTTTTTTTTTTTTTTTAGAGAGAGAGGGTCTCACTATGTTGCTCAGGCTTGGTCTCGAACTCCTGACATCAAGCGATCCTCCTACTTGTCTTCCCAAAATGCTGGGATTACAGGCATGAGCCACTGCACCCAGTCTTGGATATTCTTTACTTGAGTTTTTGTTATTCACTGAACTTTGCAAAAAAATGACGAGAAAATATCTGGCAATTCTAGGTTATAGTCTAATGTCCTGAATCTGTGCCCTTTGCTTTTTTTTTTTTTTTTTGTATTGTTTTTTGATGGGTTTTTTTGCTCTGGGTCACAAGTGCAATGGCTAGACACCCTGAGATGTGATGTGGGGAGCGTGAGGGAGACTTGATTTAGATGTTAGCCATTTGCTGCTCAACATAGTAAGTTTTTCTCAAAAACAAAGTTTCTTTATTCCCCAGGGAAATGGCTGCACAGGTACCTTGGCTGGGGGATCTTCATGGTCATGTGCAAAAGTCAGCATGTGCCCAAGTTGTCAAAGTTAACATTTACTTCCTCCCCAGATCCTCCTATGCTTCCTCTCTCTACCAGCTACCCTATTATATGCTCAGGCTGTCCTGTTTTGGGAAACTTCCACTTACATATTGACTACTAAGGGTTAATTCCTCTGTCTTTAATACACTTGACATGTCTCTTTGGTATCTTAATCTATAGATTCTCTCTTCTCTCACTATTTTTCCTTTTTCTCTTCTTTTCCTTGAATTTTATTTTCGAAGAAACTGGATTTTTTGACAAGGTAGGCGTATTTCTATAAACGACAAGTGATTTTGCCTCAGAGATCTAGGCAGGTTTTTCCTCCCAAGAAGCAATGTGACATTCAGAATCTGGAATCTTAAATGTGATTTAATGTTTAGAGATATGATTTTTAAATAGTGTTTGGCAAGTCTCAACTCACTAAAATGTATTTAACCTGTATCCTTTAATTGTAGCTTAGAAATCAAACCAAATGTAAAACACCTTGCCGGATGTACCTTGGCAGAGAAAAGTATACAATAGAAATAACTTCAGTGGTAAACAAGGTTGCTGTATAGCTGTATATTTTTCTTCATTCTGCTCTGTTGGTTCACAAGCCATTCGAATACTTGTTCACATTGGTAGTTACTATTCTTCCTAGAAGAATAAATAAGATGACACACACTCTCATGGATACACTCTTCATACTCATAAACACACACACGCGCGCACACCCCCCCCCCCCCCCCACACACACACAGTCTTCTGCTGGTTAGGAAATCTTTTCTGCCACAGAAAAATACAACTATTTCTTTTAGAAGTTGTTGCAAATTAGGAAAACCCTAGAGGAAATCTTGGACAAAAGCAAGTATTAAAGAAGAGTGGCCAGAGTAGAGTAGATGGAAAGAAAAAGAAAGATGAAAAGAGAAGGCTGGGCATTGTGGCTCACGCCTGTAATCCCAGCACTTTGGGAGGCTGAGGTGAGCGGATCACCTGAGGTCAAGAGTTCAAGACCAGCCTGACCAACATGGAAAAACCCCATCTCTACTAAAAATACAAAATTAGCCAGGTGTGGTGGCGCATGCCTGTAATTCCAGCTAGTCAGGAGACTGAGGCAGGAGAATCGCTTGAACCCCGGAGGTGGAGGTTGCGGTGAGCCGAGATTGCGCCATTGCACTACAGCCTGGGCAACAAGAGTGAAACTCCATCTCCAGAAAAAAAAGAAAAGAAAAGAAAGAAATATGAAAAGAGAGATGTTGAAAAAATATATAAAATATCTTACCAGCAAGTCTATAGGTCACTTTAAGAGAGTGGGTGGGTTCAAACCTGAGCTCAGAAATTCTTGAGAATGGGAAAAGCAAGTATTGACACTCAGGGTGCTTACATTATGTGAAAGATGGCCCCAACTTGAACCTTTCTTCCAGTGGAAGGGAATGTCACAGCAAATGTACTTTTCTCTCTGATTCTTTGAAGTCAAGGAATAGAAGTCAATCCATACCAAGACAGAAGTAAAATATTGCAGAAGGCTGTTTCAAGTCTGTTTGGTGTTACATATTTTAAATCTGAGCATCTAGGATTTAAATATTTATGATGTACATAAAATGATGTTTATTTATACTTTAAATTAACTTGCCTATATGTGTAATACATCAGTATGAAAGATTATACCAGACCTAAAGTAAAACAAACACCACTTAAGAAATAACAACTTAAGGCAGGGATCAAAATGCTTCAAAGTATTATTCATCGCTTATTTACCCTATAAAGTTGTCAAAAACTTAGAGTTATAGAACTTGTATGTGATTTTGCAGACTTTTCCATGTAAGTCTAAATCCTGAAACTGATTTCCATTGCATTGTAACCTTCCTAACTTAGATTTCAAGGAATCTTGTGCTTTAAATCAGGGTTTCTCAACTCAATCACTATTGATATTTTTGTGCTAGATAATTCTTTGTTGTGGGTGCTATTCTGTGTATTATAGGATATTTAGCAGCATCCCTGGCCTCTACCAACTAGATGTCCAGTAGCAGTCCTCTCCTAGTTGTTTTGTGACAACCAAAAAATGCCTCTAGCCATTACTAAATGTCCCCTGCAGGCAGCACAGTCACTTGTGACTGGGTACCACTGGTTTAAATGGTCTCAAGATGTTATCAATGCTTCCCTCTTAATGGTAGGCAGGATAATGGCCTTTCAAAGATATTCACACCCAATTCCCAGAGCCTCTGAATATGTTGCCTTACATGGCAACATGCCTGTAATCCCAGCACTTTGGGAGGCCAAGGCGAGTGGATCACTTGAGGTCAGGAGTTCAAGACCAGCCTGGCCAACATGGTGAAACCCCATCTCTACTAAAAATACAAAAATCCAGGCATGGTGGCATGCACCTGTAATCCCAGATGGAGGAGAATTGATTGAACCCAGGAGGCAGAGGTTGAAGCGAGCCAAGATTGCACCGCTGAACTCCAGCCTGGACAACAGAGCATGACTCTAACTCAAAAAAAAAAAAAAAAAAAAGACGACAGAGAATTGAGGGGTCTGCAGAAGCATGTGTTAGAAGTGTGGTCCTAAATTATGCAGAGGCCAGAGAAGCCAAGCTAAGACATGATCAAAATACAGTTTACAAGAGAAAGTGGGACCACCTCCACCTGTATAGTCATGCAGGTTGTACACTGCATATTGTCGATGGCAGCCTTGACAGACAGGCTTGTAGAACATCAAGACCTGGATGAACCACCTCTCAGAACTGTCCACTCCTTTTATTTTAATTCTGCACATACCAAGGACACTTTTGATGATTACTTAATTATTAATACAAGGAGAGGTGGCATTCTGTTACTTGAAAGATATTTTCAGCATGGTGAGATAATGCACAGCAGTCCCCTTCTTATCCTCTGAGGATCCCCCAGGACCTCAGTGGTTGCCTGACACTGGACTGAACCAGTACTGAACCCTATATATGCTATATTTTTTCTATATACATTCCTATGATAAAGTTTAATTCATAAATTAGACATAGAGATTAATAAGAATAATTAATAAAAAAATAGAACAATTAGAACATTATTCCAGCATCACTATTCTTATGATTTGGGGCCATTATTAAGTACAATAGGGTTACTTGAACACAAACACTGTCATCCTGCAACAGTTGATATGATAATAATGGAGAAGTCTCCTTTGTGACTTTCATCATGCTACTCAGAATAGTGCGTGATTTAAGACATATGAGTTGTCTGTTTCTGGAATTTTCTATTTAATATATTGGACTGTAGTTAACCATGGGTAACAAACCATGGAAAGTGAAACCACAGATATGGGGGAGACTACTGTATGCACATGCTGATTTAATGATCAGATTTGTGTGCTTTGAGCTATGACCCTTGAACTGAAATGAAGCTTGCAAATGTCTGCCAGGGCCAGATCATGATGATGCCCTAGGTGATGTATCTTGGCAACAGCTAGCCTTTTCCTGGCTGCAACAAGGCATCTCTGCCTTCTTGCGTGTTAACACCTTGAAACCTCCATGAAGAAAAACAGCACAATTATGTAAATACAGGAAGGACTGATGGCTAACTCATGGGGGCTACTGGCCCTGTAGCAGCCTTTTAGTGTAGGAAATGAGGCTATTTCATTATGTAATTAAGTTTGGAAAAAATCCTTCATGGAATAAGAAAGCAGCAGACATCTTAGTAGGAAGAACACTGAAGCACACCTTTGTTAATTTAAATGTGGCATGTGGCAGTTTGCTTTGGGTGGCTTCCCTGACACAATTCTCGTGAAAATTGTGTAGGGATATTACCTTACATTTATCCAGTCAAAATTAGCATCTGTCAATCAAATCCTTTCCAAGAAAGGGAATCAATTATATGATAAATACACAAATATATAACATGTGTTTTTTACCCTCCAGGGAAACTTTAAGCAAGTAGTACACCATCATTTTTTAATGAATGGTCAAGAAATTGAAAACATACATAAGTTGAATTAAGCAGTTAAAGGGAAAGAAAATTAGCAATGCCTGGTAAGCTAAGTGGTACTCCAAAGGTTTATTTTATAGCTACAGAAATTATCTACATGTAGAGGGGGTGGACACAAACTAGCTTAGGCTGGGGTGATAATCCTGGTTTAACATTTAACATTTTAGAATAAGAGATATAGAAAGATTCCTCTATAGTTGAAGGATCCTGTTTTGTCCTACTCATAAGCAAATCCATGGGATAGCAAGGTGCTTTCTGGTGAGCCTTTGATATGATATGAAGCTCAAGTTGATAAAATAGATTAATTGAAGGAAATTGAAAAATACGCAGTTTAAAAAACCATAAGGAGAATGTTGCACAAGCTTTTGAATCCTGTAAATTTTCATTCTTTAAGACCATTCAGAAAAGGAGATTTTGTCGGGGGCCAGTGGTGGCTTGTTTTGATCCTATTTCTGAACTGACTGAAAACTAGAATACATTCTTTCTGTTCAAAACATCCTAGACAGGCCACATATTAGTCAGGCCTTCTCCAGAGAACAGAACCAATGGTATATGTATATAAAGTCTCAGTATCCAAAGGCCCAAGAACCCGGAGTTCTGATGTCTGAGAACAGGAGAAGGTGGATGTCCCAGTTGCAGAAGAAGCAGAGAAGTTCCCCTCCCTCTGCCTCTTGTTTTATCTGGGCCCTCAACAGGTTGGATGATGCTCAGCCACAATGGTGGTTGAGTGTGGATCTTCTCTACTCAGTCCACTGATTCAAATGCCACTCTGTTCCATAAACACCTTCACGGATGCACCCAGAAATAATGCTTTAGAAATAATGCTTTATCAGCTATCTGGGTATCTCTTAACCTGGTCAAGCTGATACCTAAAATTAACCACCACAGGCTACAGTGAAAAAGATAGTTCCAACTGTGAGGATGGGGGGAAACTGAACCATCATACATTAATGGTGGGAATGTAAATTTTAGTACATCTGGATCAACATGTTAGAAACATTTTGGAAAACAGTTTGACAGTTTTTACAAAATGTTAAATATATACTTTCCATACAACCCAGCAATTCTACTCCTAGGTATTACTTAAAATAAATGAAAACACATATCCTCACAAGGACTTCTTTGTGATTGTTCATTACAGCATAATGCTGTTTTTATAAATAATTTATAAAAGCCAAAATATGGAAATATCCTAAATGTGTATTAACAGGCGAATAAACAAAATGCCGTATAGCTATCAACTACGATGCCACACAGCAATAAAAAGGAGCAAACTACTGTTATGTGCAATGGTGTAGATAAACATCAAAAACATTATGCTAAGTGAAACAAGCCAGACACAAACTGCATATTGTAAAATTCAATTTATATGAGATTTCTAGAAGAGGTAAAACTATAGGGGCAGAAGACAAATATTGATTGCCTGAGGCTGGAGATGAAGCAGGGATTGGCTGCAAATGGGCATAAGGGGACTTCTTGGGGTAATGGAAGTGTTCTAAAACTGGACTGTGACAGATTCTCAGCCTTTTGGCTAAAGATCGAGTGTAAATTGGATTGTGGTGATGGTTGCGCAACTGTATAAATTTACCAAAAATTAATCAGGTGAATTTTATGGTACACAAATTAATAACCCAAAGCCGTTAAAAAAAACAAAGCAAACAAAAATTCACCTTCATTCTTTCCCCCATCTCTCCAATGTCCGTTTTTACATAGTTATCTCATGTTCTGATCTTATGCTTGCTATTGTATGTTGAGTCCAGTGAGCTCCATTTTTGCAGTTTAAATGATTATATGTAGTTTTCAATGTAGTTTTCAAATCTTCCCTAAATAAACTCAAGCTTTTTAGTTTGAGTGCGCCTCTATTATTTAATTATATTGGCAATATATTGATGAAAAGTCTCCGGGAATAGTAAATCAATTGGGAAGTTAAAATTATTTCAGGATTAGGTGTTGGAAGCCCTGTTTTTACCCCCTGGGGTTTCACTTACAGAGGAAGTCAAAGACATATGTGTCCAGGTGTACCAGCCATCTGGATCAAAGCCAGACCACTTGGTCTACCACAGAGCCGTTAGCAGTTCCTGCTTCTGGAAAAATGTGTTGGTTTTTCACACGGGTGCTGTGAGATGTTTCCCTTTTCACCTTAACCGATAGAAAGTCAAGAGCCAGGACGGGTGCTTTGGCTCACGTCTATAATCCCAGGACTTTGAGAGGCCAAGGCAGATGGCTCACAAGGTCAGGAGTTCAAGACCAGCCTGGCCAAGATGGTGAAACCCTGCCTCTACTAAAAATACAAAAATTAGCTGGGCGTGGTGGTGGACGCCTGTAATTCCAGCTACTCTGGAGGCTGAGGCACAAGAATTGCTTGAATCCGGGAGGTGGAGTTTGCAGTGAGCTGAGATCTTGCCACTGCACTCCAGTCTGAGTGACAGAGTGAGACTCTGTCTAAAAAAAAAAAAAAAAAAAAAATTGAAAAAACGAAAAAAGAAAATCAAGAGCCAAATTTGAATTTAACTTGAAATTGTAGGACTTCTTTGTATAAACTTCTTCATCAGCTTTATTCCTGTTCCTCTTTTCTTTCTCATACAATGTATATTAGTTTATTTTATGTATCCCTCTAAGGCCACTATGAATTATTTTAGGAAGAATGTAGGTTAATAATCAGATAAATAGAATATAAATTCCAACAACTGATATGTGCAGGAGAAGGGCTGTTAAATTATAAACTTTATTTCAAAGAGATGCAAGTGTTATGAGTAACGGAGGCACAATTTTTGGAAGCTTATTGCTTCATTTTCCACTAAGCCAACTTTTAGCATGGGAGATCTGGGATGTAAGTTTTGGCCACATCCTGTGTTATTGGTATGTGATCCTAATTAAGTCAGTTCAGCTTTCTGCATTTCATTTTCGTTATCTACAAAATTGGAATTAAAAGTGTCTCATTTTCCAGGGAAACAGCAAAGACTAACGACAGCCTATTTCGTGTTACATGTCCTTCAGGGAGATGCACCATAGGTATAATGCACAGATATGATTCATATAACATCTTATTTCATGAAAATTACAAATGCACTATTTAAAATTTTTTTATTGAGAATCAAATAAAAATCAAATCAAAAGGCAAACAGTATATTTTTAAAGAGGAAGTTGTAGCCAGAAAGAGAAAGAAAAGAGAGAATGTGGTACATTTTACATATTCACAAATAAAAATGTGTCATCCTTTATTAACAACATTTTATTTGATTGCTGTGCTCTGTCTTAGCATGGGGGTGACAGTTCAGGCTTTGAATCAATTAGAATGAGCACAATCAGAAATGAACACTTGAATCTGTGTTTCCTGTGAAGAAAAACCTACCAACAGGGACACCTTAGTTTGCAAACCTAGCTAATCTGCACTCACCCTTGCCATTACCCCTTTTCTCACCTCTGATTAATCCCTAAAAGTAAGTAAGTCAGGGGTCTGCATCAGGAAAATGACTAGATCCTTGCTATTCAATACGTGGTCCATGGACCAACAACAGCAGCAGCCACTGAGAATGTACAAAAATGCAGAGTCTTGGGCCCCGCCTCAGACCTACTGAATCTGCGGCTGCACTTTCAGTAGCCCCTTCAGGTGATCTGCAAAATAAGGTTGAGAAGCACTGAAGAATAGTGATTTTCAAATATGGCTGCTTATTACAATGATTTGGGAAGCTTTTGAAATGTATCCATACTACTAAACCTTCTGTTCTTCCTGGGCACACAAAGTTTCCATTTCTTCAGTGGAGTAGTTTCTGTTATGTGTTAGGAGGAAAAGCAATTTAAGTAAATGGATAGATGTTAAGAGGTATAGGAATTGCCTGGATATTTGCATTTTTAAAAGAAGGTACATATTGACCAACTGATTGCTTTAACAGGTTCAATTTCAGACTGTGTGCTCAGTGAAGGCTTTAAGTTAGAGAGGAGAGACACTGAGCCTGATTTTTCTGCTTATCATGGACAAGCTGAACCTGGAATGTCTTCCTAAATTTCCCCAGTGTAATGCAGGCATGATATTTCTGTAGAGATATTAGAACAACTTTTTTCCTCTTCCATTCATTCATTTATTCATTTATCTATTCATTAGTTAACTAATTTTTTTAATTTTATTTTTAATTTTTTTTAGAGACAGGGTCTCCTTATGTTGCCCAGGCTGACCTCAACCTCTCGGGCTCAAGCAATCCACATGCCTCAGCCTCCCAAGCAGCTGGGACTACAGGAACATGCCACTATACCTGGCATTCATTTTTTTTTCCACAAAAGCATTTATCAAGCAGCTTCTAAACACTGAACACTAGACATTGGAAATATGAACTAAAATACCCCCTGCCCTCAGGAAAATGAAAATCTGGTCAGTGTGACAGACATAAACAAAATTACCATATGGTTTGATAAGTGCTATGATGGTGATAAGAAGATTTGTGTGCTACAGGTGCCCTGAGAGAGGAGCACCTAAACCAGAACGGGTCTGGGAGTGGGCAGCTAAAGTGATAGCAATGAGGCCAGGAAAGCAGTCCCACATCACCCGCTAAGTTCTGAAGGATAATTGGATTGCCCAACCAATGGGAGCAGAGGAGAGCACGTGCATAGTCTGTATGCAAGATGGAGGCAAGAGCTCAGGAAGTTTAGGACCTACTAGTGGTTCATGATGGCTGGGATGTAGAAGCTAGCAAGACATGTTACTAGAGAAGTAACCAGGGCCCAGGTCACACAGGGTCTTATATGCCATGATAAATGGGTTGCATTAGCTCCTGAAGTCTATAGAAAATGAATAAAATTAAAATGCTGCAGCGGACATCTAAGAGATTTTAAATAGGGATGTGTCACATTGTCAAGATTGGCTGCTGTCTAGCTCAAGCCTGGTAAAGTGGAGGCAAAGATTTACCCAAACAAGGGAATAACATTTCAATGCCCCTGGTGTGTGAGAGAGCTTGGCAAGATTGAGAAACTGAAAGAATATCTGTAAGGCTGTCATAGAGGGTGTGTATGAAGATATGAGAGTGGAGGCAAGAAGGAGAAGTGTTCACTGTTGGCAAAAGAAAGAAGCACGAGTTAGATTTTGTAGTCTGTGTTAAAGTGAATGCACTTCCTTCTAGTAGCAGTGGGAAGTCACAGAAGGAAGGATTTTAAATGACGCATGACTTTATCTGAATTATTGAGAAAGATCACTGACTAGAAATAAAGAATGGCTGTGGGCAGGAAATTGGGCTACTGCACTTATTTGGATGAGTATTATGGTTGCCTGCATTTGAATGGCAACAGTTTTTGTTGTTGTTGCTGTTGCTTGTTTGTTTGTTTTGAGACAGGGTCTCACTCTGTCACCCAGGCTGGAGTTCAGTGGCACAATCACAGCTCACTGTAGCCTCAACTTCCCCAGACTCAGGCGATCCTCCCACCTCAGCCTCCTGAGTAGCTGGATTACAGGCATGCACCACCACACCCCTTTAAGTTTTGTAATTTTCTGTAGAGATGGGGTTTCACCATGTTGCCCAGGCTGAGAAATGGATAGATTTGAGAAATATTTACTGGGAAGTAGAATTTATAAGGCACAATGTTTCTGTAAATAGGTGAGGTTGTGAAACGGAAGTGAGGAAAAGGTAAATCAAGTTTCTGGCTTGGTAAATTGGGTGATAAGTCAGCCGTTCACCAAGCTAGGGAACACTGAAGCAGAGCTTATTGGGTGATAGGCTGGGACCAATGCAGTGAAGAGTTCACTTTAAGATAGTTTAAATTTGAGAATACTGGTACATATTTGATGTGGTAGAGTTCAGGGAAGAAGGTATTGGAAATAAAGATGCGGGAGTCATCAGCAAGTGGATGATATGGTTGAGATTTCCTAGGGAGGAAATGGAGAAGAGAATCCAGAATTGCATCACATAAAGCAACATTTAAAAATGAGAAGAGGAAGAAACTCCAAAAGAAACCGAGAAGAAGTAATCAGAGAGGTAGAAGGAAAATCAGTGAAGTGTAAAATCACCAAAGCAAATGGAAGAGCGGATGTCAAAAATTAGAGAGTGATCGTTGGAATTAAGCACAGCTGAGAGGTTGAGTAGGCTAAATGTTGAAAGCAGAAAGGAAGACATTGAAGATTCAGGTGAAGATCAGGTGGAAAATTGATGGATTTTGTCCAGGGGAAGTAAAAGAGGATGTATATCCAGAGAAAAGAATATAGGATGATTCCGAGATAAAGGATGGCCTCCTCCTCCCCCTTTTATTTAATGCTAGGGAGAAAGAAGCCAAGATGGCTGAAATGCAAATATGTTTGGAAGCTGGGAGGGACAGGAAGTTGAATGGGTCATCATCCAGTTGCCCCTGTGAAGTAACAAGCCAAAACCGCCCCCCCCCGGGAGTGAGCTGGTAGAGAAAGTAAGTAAGCAGAGTATGAAGACTGGAAAGGGTCCATGTGAGAAGTGGGCCATGCACACAGAATTGATGGCTCTGTTGAAGTGGAAGGCTATAACTTGAAATGGCATTAAACCAGGCAGTTGTGAGGTTTCAACAGCATCACTGATAATACTTCAACAGGTATTGTCAGCACTGTTTTAGATGCTAAGGATACCTAGCACCTAAATGCAGAGTGAACAACACCATGTCCCTGCTCACAGGAGCTTACAACAGTAAAGGAGACAGTAAATAAACACACACACATATAAAAAACATTATTAGATAGACTAGAGTTGGAAGGGAAAAGGAAGGCTGCTGGATCAATTCAGGTTAGGCTCATTTGCAGGGGGCAAGGGAATGAAATACTTTGGTGAGATGATGGTTTCAGGGATGGCACCACAGGATGTACGCTGGATAGAAGATATAAAAGAAAGGTAAAGTAAAAATAGAGTGGCTGGCCGGGCGCAGTGGCTCACGGTTATAATCCCAGCACTTTGGGAGGCCAAGGTGGGCGGATCACCAGGTCAGGAAATCAAGACCATCCTGGCCAACATGGTGAAACCCCGTCTCTACTAAAAATACAAAAAAATTAGCTGGGCATGGTGGCACCTGCCTGTAGTCCCAGCTACTTGGGAGGCTGAGGCAGGAGAATCACTTGAACCCAGGAGGTGGAGGTTGCAATGAGCCAAGATCACACCACTGCACTCTGGCCTGGGCAGCAGAGTGAGACTGTGTCTCAAAAAAAAAAAAAAAGAGAGTGGCCATGGGGTGAGAGTTTTCAGCAAAGTCGAAGAACAGGTGTAGAGGGAATAAAGAAATGAAAAAAACAAACAAACAAAAAACACTTCTAAGAATCAGAAGATTCTTATTGGAGAGGGGGGTTACTCGAGATGAAGGTTTCAGAGGTACAACTGTTCTGGGTGATGAGAACATTAAGATGTCATGAAAATGTGTGGACTAATGTGAAGTGAAGGTGAAAGTTAGGAGAGTTCCGATGGTCAAGAAATTCTTAAGCTAGAGTGTAGCAGAGGTTGTCCTCAGGGTCTCTGATGTTACATTTCAAGATGGTAGAACTTATGTGGAAGGGCAGACTGCACAAGGTGCCAGAGTCTTAAACAAGCAGAGATGAATGCCTCTGGAGTCAGCAGAAGACAGAGATAAAGTAGGTGAGGTGGGGATGGTTGACTGGCAGAAGCTTAAATAAGCAGAGTGGACAGTAAGGATTTGGCTATTGCACCAAGTGATAACAGAAAACTAGTTTTGCTTTTCCATGTTGGGGCAAGGTGGAGGGATATGCCACCTGATGAGATTAGTTCATATGGGTTAGTATTTTCAGTACACGTGTTGTCATATGTAATTATCACTCAAAAGGGTAAGCAGCAACTAATAAGAAGAGGTGCTGGAGGGCCACCTGTCTGGCATATAGTGTGGGATTCCATTTGATAGAATTACAAATGAATTCATTTTTACTCATTTTTATCTTTTCACTATCCTAGATAAAAACTCAAAATGAATCAATGAGTTCTTATCCTAAAACAATATGTTTTGTTTAAACATTTCTCAGCGGTATAATCTTCCTTTAATCTTACATTTCTTCAATCCAGAGGAGTCCAACTACAGTGCCTTCACTGTGAAGCTAATGAAAAGGGAGTTGGTCCGCTGCGTAGACTAGACTAGATGATTGCAAAGTTAAATTGAAGTCACTGAGCAGGTACCCAATAGCCAGCAGTGGATTTGTTTCTCTGTTCTTGATGCTTAAGTAAAAACAAGCAAGCCAAGTATAAAATGGTGGATATGGCCCAGGCCATATCTTCTAAGGAATTTTTGTTGTTGTTGTTAATCAAGGCTTCCCTGAACTTCAAAGAAATTCTTATTTAAAGAACTCCAAATCATTAAAGACTTCTAATAAGATATACTTGAGGATCCGGTAGTTACTTAAAAATACTCCCAGAAAAAAAAAGCTTTCGTTACATTCTTTGGCTTAATTTTCTGGAATAATGAAATTAGCTGAATGAAATTAGGATGTTTCTGATACTTCTGCCAGTTTGACACTAAATGAATTATTTCCAAAACACATGTATGTAGCAATTAATGATATTACTAACTTAGAAGCCAAGAAGCAAAATAGTAGTAATTGTGTTTGTGACAGAGAAATAATTTTTTTCTTTATATATATATATATTTTTTTTTATTATACTTTAAGTTCTAGGGTACATGTGCACAATGTGCAGGTTTGCTACATATGTATACATGTGCCATGTTGGTGTGCTGCACCCGTTAACTCGTCATTTACATTAGGTATATCTCCTAATGCTATCCCTCCCCCCTCCCCCCACCCCACAACAGGCCCTGGTGTGTGATGTTCCCTTTCCTGTGTCCAAGTGATCTCATTGTTCAATTCCCACCTACGAGTGAGAACATGTGGTGTTTGGTTTTTTGTCCTTGCAATAGTTTGCTGAGAATGATGGTTTCCAGCTTCATCCATGTCCCTACAAAGGACATGAACTCATCCTTTTTTATGGCTGCATAGTATTCCATGGTGTATGTGTGCCACATTTTCTTAATCCAGTCTATCATTGTTGGACATTTGGGTTGGTTCCAAGTCTTTGCTATTGTGAGTAGTGCTGCAACAAACACACGTGTGCATGTGTCTTTATAGCACCATGATTTATATTCCTTTGGGTATATGCCCAGTAATGGGATGGCTGGGTCAAATGGCATTTCTAGTTCAAGAAAACCTAGGCAATACCATTCAGGACATAGGCATGGGCAAGGACTTCATGTCTAAAACACCAAAAGCAATAGCCACAAAAGCCAAAATTGACAAACAGGATCTAATTAAACTAAAGAGCTTCTGCACAGCAAAAGAAACTACCATCAGAGTGAACAGGCCATCTACAGAATGGGAGAAAAGTTTTGCAATTTACTCATCTGACAAACGGCTAATATCCAGAATCTACAAAGAACTCCAACAAATTTACAAGAAAAAAACAAACAACCCCATCAAAAAGTGGGCAAAGGATATGAACAAACACTTCTCAAAAGAAGACATTATGCAGCCAACAGACACATGAAAAAATGCTCATCATCACTGGCCATCAGAGAAATGCAAATCAAAACCACAATGAGATACTATCTCACACCAGTTAGAATGGCCATCATTAAAAAGTCAGGAAACAACAGGTGCTGGAGAGGATGTGGAGAAATAGGAACACTTTTACACTGTTGGTGGGAGTGTAAACTAGTTCAACCATTGTGGAAGACAGTGTGGCGATTCCTCAGAGAAATAATTTTAATAATGTTTGAGTGAATCAAATATACAAATAGTATTGTGATGCAATATATCCACAATCATTAACTCAACTATGAATTACTCAAAGCACTGTAGATAATAGGCTAGCAAGGATCTGACAATATGTTGAGAAGAAATGAGGCAAATGAAACCTTGAAAGTCACCTTAAAGAAACTCATATCATGCAAATATGAATCTTTTAATAGCTACTATAAAATAGTAGAACTGAGTGCTGTGGCACACACCTGTAGTCCAGCTACTCAGGAGGCTGAGGCAGCAGGATCACTTGAGCCCAGGAGTTGGAGATTAGCCTGGGCAACGTAGCAAGACCCCATCTCCAATAAATAAGTAAATAAGTTAGTAGCAATGGGTGCTATGAAACTTTTTGAGGTAGCTTGGATATTTGTCCTTGCCCAAATTTCATGTTGAATTAATCCTCAGTGTTGGAGGTGGGGCCTGATGGGAGGTATTTGGATCATGGGGGCAGATCCCTAATGACTTGGCCCTATCTTTACAATAATGAATGAGTTTTCATGAGATCTGGTTGCTTATAAGTGTGTGGCACCTCCCCACCCACTTTCTTCCTCCCGTTCTTGCCATGTGAGATGCCTGCTCCTCCTTCACGTTCTCTCGTAAGTAAAAGCTCCCTGAGGCCTCCCAAAAAGCAGATGCTGGTGTTATGCTTCCTGCACAGCCTGCAGAGCCATGAGCCAATTAAACCTCTTTTGTTTATGAATTACTCAGTCTCAGGCATTTGTTTATGGCATTACAAGAACAACCTAATACATTTTGCATGGTGCATATCAACTATGGTAATAAAGTGAAAACAAAGAAGTGGGAAACTGAAAAGTTGACAAATTTGTTGAGTTCCATATGGAACTCCAGCTGTAGGATCAGTCCCATTCCAGGCCCAGGCACTCACTGGGGCCAAGGTCAGTAGCCCAAACATTCCACGTCCAGTCAGCCCTACTCCTGGTGATCTGCCTCTGACCCCAGCTCTAGTAAATGGGTTTCTGCCTTCTCCCGTGGGGATCTCACTCCTGGCTCATTCCCCACTTCTGGAAAATGAGTTTCTTTTTTTCTTTTCTGTCTTCTGGGACTGAAATCTAGCTTAGCTCTTAACCTCATGACCTTTTGCCAGACCATGGAGAACTGAAATTTCCTTGGATCAACACACACCATCTGCTGGTCATAGCTGCCTCCTCACAGCTGCCTTGGGTGCCCTCCCTGTGTGACTTCTTTCTGTTGCTTGTAGCTGGGAACTTCTTCTGTTGATGGTCCTTTATAGTCTAACTAAACCGGGATTCAGTCTCACTGGGCTAGTCAAACCACTTCTACCAGAGCCCAGTTTATGTGAATTATGAATGTTTTACATGGAAAAAAAATGTTTCCTCATTTACTGAGGAAGGAACAGCTTCACTGATTTTGTAGGCCAACACAGACAGCCAAGGATCCTGCTTGTCCTTCACCTATCAGCCATCACACCTATTAATTTTCTAAACCTAAGAGGGGGGAATTGGTCTTTTGTTTTGTTTATTTAGTAAAAGGAAATCTAATTATATGTTAAAAGTTAAAAAAATTTTAGATCCTGCCTATATGACTTTAAAATGAGCAATAAAAGTCATTTTTTATTCAGGGATAGTAATAGGAAAAAGAAGCTAGTATCAGAATGTTTTAAGATTCTGATACAGTGCATGTGCAGGTTTTAGTTTACAAATAGCAGATAGTGATGATTTACTATAAGAAGATGTAATTAATTGAGAATTAAGGATCCTTTTGGAGTGTCCATTATGGGCTAGTCATTGTGCTAGGGGTAGGAATTAGAATCCTTTCCCTGGGTGGGGGTATACTTAAAATTATTGCTTTTGTATTCTATGGATTACCTTGAAATATACTTTGAGTCATTTCTCAAAAATTGTGCATACGATACTGATCTGATAACTCATTGCACTGTTGATCTGAGGCTTCATCCCCTCACCTAACCACATGGTCATCCATTTTGCAGTCCACAAGAGCCCTTCCTGGATTCATGGAAAGAACTTGCTCGCACTTGGGCTTGAGAAAGCATAAGTCAACTTGGCAGGGCATGTATTAACAAGATGATTTATAACTTTGCAACCAGCCAGAACCATAAAGACAGCTTGAAATAAAAGCAAAGCTGTTCTCATGAGATGCCCATGATGAGGGCTTCTAGGGCAAGGCTGCCATTTCTTACAACCTCAGCAAGAATTAGGTCTCTTTCCCATGATCATTTCCCTCCACTTCACTGGGCAGGGTGACAAAGACCAGGCCTCTGCTCCCACCAGTCAACAACAGGCAGGGCTCCCGGCATGCCAAAACCTTGAGACCTACCTCTTCCTCCTTTATCCCTTCTTCAGAGGGTAGCCTACCTGTCCACACTGGCAGAGAGTCACTCTGCAGTCCAGTCCTCTTTCGGTTGCCTCTTTTGTCAAAAACGTCACCTACTTTCTCTGCCTGGGACACAGCTCAGAACCTGACTCAAATATTTGTTGAATGGCCAGAGGAATGAATGAATTGCCCTCCCTCCTCTATCTTCGACTGGTAGCTCCTCCTTCATTCCCAGAGCACCCTATACACTTTACCTATAACTCATATCCCACTTGTTATTTGTTGTTCAATGTCTGGTTTTTGTCCATGAAAATGTAAGTTTTGACTGTTTCTATTTTATTCATTATTCTATTTCTAGCACCCAGCAATGCGTAAGTTACCAATAAATATTGATTGAATAAATATACTCTCAGGTTCCTTATCTTGAAGTCACAAAACTATTGATGCCTATGCAAGGTGACTTGTAAGCATACCTAATACACAAATATAACTGCCACAAGGAAACGTTTTCAGTCTAGCTAGGTCCTGCTTATGTAAGTCAGATTTCTCAGTTCAGTATTTCTGTATCAAGCCTCCTAGGTTTAGCCCCTTTCTGTCTAATCCATCTTCTTTGCTACCAATAAAGTCAATTACTCTCTTCTCAGTTGTCTAATTCACCTTGCTAATTCTACCCTCCTAAGCTAGAACTAGGTTAATGAGGAAACAGTTTCTGGATGTGTTTCTCTTTCCTACTATTTTTCTGTTTAAGAGAAAATTTCAACTAATTTTCTACTTCGGTGTAAGCATTTCCAGCTCTCTAGGAGCAAAGTCTCTATCAGTCTGGTTTTTCTTTTCCAACTGTGGTTTGTTCTGAACTCCTCCCTTCTCAATAATTTATTTCTTCTCTCTTTTAACACTCTGTGTTCTTCTTCTCTTGAACACCATTGTTTAGCTAAGTGTTGCCGTTCTTCAACGACCACCATCCTCTAAAACTCCTCTGTCCCTGCTCACTTCATTCATAACACACAAATTCAAATTCCTAGCCAGCTCACGCATACGTGCATAAACTCACTTATGGAAGGACATTACAAGAGACTCCTTACCTCTAGGTTAGGAGGAGCTTTCCTTATCAACTGAATAAAGTAGGAGCTTTACTTGTCAACTGAACACTGAGTAAGTTTGAGAATTGAAAATGAGACCTGAGCATCACAAAACAACCTTTCATATCTAGATATAGTTACCATCTAGGAGTACACGTGCATTATAAAAGAAATGGTCTCGTTTAAGATGAAACCCTGCAAGTTCTGTGAGGGCAGGGATTATGTCTGTTTATTACACCGTGGTATGTTCAGTTCCTAATAGTGTTGGGAATATAGAGGCCGTCAATGTTTGTTGAAATTAAATGAAAAGTTTCAGTCTTTTCATGCTTCACAAGAAGAAAATCTTTTGGAGAAACCCAATGATTTAACATCATCTTCTAGATCTTCTATGATAGAAAATAACTATTTACTCATAAAAAACATAAACATATGGAGCCAAATACTGCCTTATGCGGATCAAATGTTTGGTTTATTAATAGTTACTAAATTTATTAGTGCCCTCTAGAGAAGAGCCTTTTTAGAATTTGATTTCATTTTAGGCAGCATTCGAGAAGCACCGTCGACTCAGCTTTCCTCTGGCTGTTGTCTTTTTGTACCACTCCCTAACCAAAATTGATGCAAAGGCAGGATGCTTTGAGTTACTCTCAGTAATTACATATTATTGAAGTCGGCTGGTTATTCTTGACCGACAATATGATCCAAAATAACACAATGTTTAAACAGAAGGAACATGGGTGTGGAGCTCCACTGCGCCGTCTTCAGAGATGTCTGCCAGGGTCCAGGGAACTTGGGATCTACCTGAAGAGTGTTACTAAGGGAACAATGCAGCCTTTTCATGACCTTCTATAGCTTTAGTTTAAAAAAGGAACATTATCATCATTTGCTAACATTATAACCAACAGCAGATCTGATAACTCATTTTAAGTGATATATTATATTTAAATTGCAGTATAATCCCTAAAAGCTTTTTGCCAGCAGAGTCTTTCAGGATTCGAAATGCAAATTGCACCTGAAAAAGAAAAAATATTTTTAGACTTCTGGCACTTTAACTTAACTGTAACACAGTTAGAGTACTTTTTATTATTATTATTAATAGAATATGTTTCGGTTGCGAATTCTGGAGGAATCCCTACTGGAAAATAATTGCCAGTCCTCCCTTGGCTCTGAGCCATTCATTGAAATGGGCTATGAGATAAGACTGAAGAATTTCACTAATTTCAGGAGTGTCAACTGAAGATTATTATTGTGAATCCATTAGACATGAGATTTCTGTGATTATCTCAATGAGTTCTAAAATCCAGGGCCAAATGAGGTGAAAAAAATTTATATGACTATATACATGTTATAGAGCAAATAAAATTTTAATTGGGTGTCAAGAAAAACAGTGGTTGCTCTATAACTTAATTTGAGTTCCTCTGCCTCTCTGTAGAGTTTCTGAAAATTTTTAAATATTAATTTGGAGTTAAGGCAGAATGATACTGTGGAAAAAGCATCAGCTTAAAATTAGACCTAGGCTCAGCTTTAGATGAATTCCTTAAATTTACATTGGTGATCTTGAGTTTGTAATCACCCCATACCTAGATTTTCTTAAAATGGGAGTACTATGTCCTACTTTATAAAGCAGTTCTAAGGAAGAAAAATGATTAAAACCCAAGGCAGTTTCACATAGTATAAGATCCCAGACGCTGGCCACCAGGCTTCTTAAGTTCAAACCACAGCATTATCCTTTGCCAACTATGTGAACTTGGGCACAAATTACTTACCCTCAATTTCTATATTTGGAAATGGGGACACAAATATAGTTACCATACAGGGTTAAAAGAAGACAAACATTAAAGAAAGCATTTAAAAAACAGCCAGCATGAAGTTGGCACTTGGCGTTTGACATATGTCAAGCATTGGCTTCTATTGTTACTATTATTATTATTACATTTAAGAGTCTTTGGCTAAACCTAAATGAAAATCCTATAATTTACATTGTATATTTAAATCTGATAGTGAATTTATCGGATAGCAAATGGATTCCAGGTTGATTATTCATATGCTCATGCCTATGTGTGTGTATGCACATTTGTTGTATGTATAAGACCTATGCATTTAAGATAAATTAGTCATATGTATATATGAAATATAGTTATAAACTAATTACTCCTCAAACTAGAACAGCAAAAATGGGTCTCCTTACTTAAGAGTACAGCTGTACAGAGTAAATTCACTACGCTTGGAAACTTCTTTCATATCTATCTGTGTAAGTCTGCAGCTAGTTTCTGAACAGTTGTATAGTGATGGTTTCTTGGTACTCACCAATTAGACGAGTATAAGTCATGACCTTGGCTTTCTTGGAACGTAACCAGTGGTTGACAGGGAGTGTTTGAGTTAAATGATAAACTAGCAGTCCAGTTTACACTCAGCCTCTGGTATCCCCCACTCTCCATCTTTCTTCAACCAAGGCATCACAAAAGCAATTTGGGGGCAGGGATTTTCATTTAAAAATGGAGAGTGGATTGTGGAAGCATCCTGAGTGTTTGTAATGAAAGCCATTTGGTTTTTATTAGCATTAGAGTCTACGTGCTTGCTAGTTTTCAGTCATTTTCTCTTCAAGAATGGTCCCCCAGATTCCAGTTTTCACATTGCTGCCTTTTGAATTGAATCCTTTGTGACCCATTGTGATTACATTGCATTTTCCTTGTGTTCTTTCAAAAAGTTCTGGCTTTCTCTGAATTTTGGTTGGGGGGATGGTGGGAGGAGGGTGGCAGCAAGGGAATAGGTCACTTGTACTTTCAGAATGTTGTCAAAAGAGATTTTTAAATTGTCAAAAATTGCCTAGAAGTAATACCAAGCTTAGTGTCTGCTAACAAAGCAAGCATTTACAACAGAAGGTTCAGTCAGAAATGGGTGTCCTAAGGTCTTTCCAAAAGAGCATTTGCTCCTGGGTTCCCCAACATTTCTCTGACCTCTGTTGGACACTTCTAGAACAGTTATAAATCAGGCTAATTATAATGATGTTAGGATACTGGTGTTGTGTGTTTGGGGTTAGGAAGCTGAGAGCTTAGGCAATTTGAAGACAACAAGCTGAAAGCAGCTTTGTTCATATACCATTCCCTAAACCTTAATTCAGTGCAGATTAAGAATAGTCAATGGAGAGACTGGGCGAAGTGGCTCATGCCTATAATCCCAGCACTTTGGGAGGCTGAGGCGGGTGTATCACGAGGTCAGGAGTTTGAGACCAGCCTGGCCAACATGGTGAAACCCTGTCTCTACTAAAATACAAAAATTAGCCTAGTGTGGCAGCGGGCGCCTGTAATCCCAGCTACTCGGGAGGCTGAGGCAGGAGAATCACTTGAACCTGGGAGGTAGAGGTTGCAGTGAGCAGAGATCACACCATTGCACTCCAGCCTAAGCAACAGAATGAGACTCTGTCTCAAAAAAAGAAAAAAAAAAAAGGAATAGTCAATGGAGGAATTTTGTCATGGCATCGGGGGTATATACGTGGTATGTTTGTTGTAAATAAATGCCTAACCTATTTAAAACGTGGCTAATTTATAGTGACCAAAAGTTTTTAAAATAGAGTAGTAATTGAGAAAGAAATGATTTGTATCTTTTTTCCACTTAATTTTCTTTCCTGTTTTGTACATTTTTCTAGATGCTTCAAAAAGACCCAAAGAAAAAAGGAATATAAGCACAGTCATTACTCATTATTTGTGGATTCCGTGTTTGCTAATTCACCTACTCCCTAAAACATATTTAGTGCCCCCAAATCACTACTTGCAGCTCTCTCACAGTCATTTACAGACATGCACAGACTGGTGAAGAAACTTTGAATCTTTCTACACACATGTACTCAGCTGAGATTGAACAAGGAAACTATAGACAAGGATCCTCTTTGTAGTCCATTTAGTCAGCATTTTTTGCATTTTTGTGCTTTTTGATGATGATTTCACTGTTAAAATGGTCCACAACCATAGTGTGGAAGTGCTATCTAGTGTTTTGAAGCACAAGAAGGCTGTGATATGCCTTACAGAGAAAATATGTTCAATGGATAAACATCGTTCAGGCATCAGTTACAGTGCTGTTGGTGTGAGTTAAATGTTAGTGCATCAACAAAATATATTAAATAAGGTGTCTTTAAACAGAAGCACACATAAAACAAGGCTATGTATTAATCATCTGTGTGACCAGAAGCTCACAGGAACCTAACCTTGTATTTCCCCTAGGGTCAATGATTCAGTATTCACTAATTCAGTGTAGTGGGGACTTTATATAGAACAAAACTCATATAAATAACTAGAATAAACCACACTTGTTTTTTAATTCCTGTGAAATAATTCATATGGGAAACCATCAAAAACCTGCTAAGTAATGATGAACATTAAAAAGTTAAACCCGGCCGGGTGTGGCGGCTCACGCCTGTAATCTCAGCACTTTGGGAGGCCGAGGTGGGTGGATTACCTGAGATTAGGAGTTCGAGATCAGCCTGGCCAACATGTGGAAACTGTGTCTCTACTAAAAATACAAAAATTAGCCAAGCGTGGTGGTGGGTGCCTGCAATCCCAGCTACTCGGGAGGCTGAGGCAGGAGAATCACTTGAACCCGGGAGGCAGAGGTTGCAGTGAGCAGAGATCACGCCATTGCACTCCAGCCTGGGGGACAAGAGCAAGACTTCGTCTCAAAAAAAAAAAAAAATTAAACCCATATAATAGTACTACAGCACGAAACTTTATGCTATCTATTTTGTTCATTTGCTGTTTGTGACTATCATATTTATGTCAACTTTCCCCTGTTTTATTGACAATTTCCCCAGGAGCACTTGGCAATGTAGAAATTTCTTTAAACCCCCCCGCCTCCACCAGAAAACAAGCCTCCAGGGAATGTACATATATAAATATTAAAATAGTTGTTGTGTATAGTGCACAAAATCCTATTTGCAGTTAGCAAACTATTGGTAATGTTGGAAAGCAAGGCATGCAGATAAGAAAGGGGAGATCTTGTGGCTTGGAGGCCATTCAAAGGCAGACTTAGGTTGCGTCTTCTTAAGGGAGACATGTAGTGGGGTCCTGTGTAACTGGAATTTTGCCATGTCTAATCGTGTCTAGCAGACCGATGGAATGCTGTGCCTCAAGTTTCTTCTGAGAGGCCTATGAGCCTCATGAGATATCAACAAAAATGTTCCTTGGCCATCAGAAGAGAGAAGTGATTTTGAATATAGTACAGTTTTTGCTATTATAATCACTCCAAAACCAGGCCTGTTGGTGCTTGTGGTTCTTGAGAGAGGAGGCCATGGGGGTAAAATTCAAGAGACCTGTTTACCTATAGGCACAAGAGCCCTCCTCAAGACTTGAGACAATGAAAGATGAGCAAGGGAGGTATTTTCCCTGCATCATCCAGCTTCAGCACCCAGCGGGAACTGGATCATGGGTGGTGTCTGGGTAGGAGGCTGTGGAGGCTAAAGTCAGTGGAGCAGAGTGGAAGCCTTGGGGTCGTAGGCTTATGCATGAGACACATGTGAGGTTCCCTGCAGCACTTTGCCAGCCAATTATAAGAGACTGAAGTCACTGCAAAACATAGGTTGCCATGTTGTAAGCCCATTTGCATTTGCAGACTGAAAAGGCAAAAGGAAATATTCCTAATTCAGTAAGTAAGGGACTATACTTTTTTGATATTGGATCTGTTGGTCCTCATTTCCATGTTTCTCGATTGTCTAATGTGGTGGTTCCCCGTGACTGCACATTAGACCCACTCTAAAAAACCTTAAAAAAATGTCTGGACCCACTCCAAAGATTCTGATTGAATTGATCAGGAGTAGATTCTGGGCATCCGTGTGTCTAAAAGGCTTCTCAGATGATTCACATGTTTAGCCAGGGTTGACAAGTACTGCCCTAAAACATACTGCTGGGATTTTTCACACTCCATTTTCCAATGTGCTCTGAAGATAGCTTAGGCAGGAACCCTGCTACATGGCCACTTCAAAAAGATACACCCCTGGATGGGCCTTTGAGTGCATCCACCTGGCGTGGCCTCCATGCCACTTTCCTGTCTGGTTACTCCACTGTGAAAAATTCATCTGTGGACTCTCCAAGTCCTCATGCTGTACATTGTCCTGCCTTTGTCCCAACAAGAGTTGTTGGTGATAAGTCCGACAGTGGGGAGGCTGTGACTGCAGAGTGGCAGGAAAGAGAGTAAGTAAAGGAGAAGGCAGGCTAAAGGAAGAGTAAAAGGGTACTTTAAAAGGAGTGGAAAGGAGGGCCGTGCAAGGTGCTGCTTCTCACATGCCCCCCACCAGCCTTCTGCATCCAAAGCAGGGAGGGAAGAGTGTGGGCTCAGAGCCATACATGCTTAAGTGCAAGCCTTGGGGCCCTATAATTTACTAGCTGCTTGATCTTGGAAAAATTACTTAATCTTGTACAACTAAAAAGTGGTAGAGCTCTAGGATTCAAAACTGGTCTGTCTGGCTTAAAAGGGCCCAAACGTTTTTCCCAGCATACACTACATCTCCCAATCCATACACACACAACAGACTTTTCAGTGAGGAATACAGTAATTAATAACTTCCCAGATGGTAGTTGAACTTGTTTTTAAATTCCTATAGTCAAATAAGTTGGGAGAATGTTACAAGAAGATTAGTTAGAAAGAAAATGGTGTCATTTATTATCAGCTGGAAACATTCAGAATTGTCATTTGTAAGAAATAAGCTCATTATTAATAGAAGATTACTTCTCTTGTCTTTGTGTGACCATTCTCTTAAATTAAAAATAAATTTTTTCCCTTATTGGAAAAGTAATGTATGTTCATCTAATGCAAATTGGAAAATAAAGGTAAGCAAATAATACAAAATTAAACACACTCTTAATCCCTCCACCCAGATCTAACTGCTGTAAATATGTTAGTATATATCCTTCTAGATTTTTTATACAGATTTTAAAAAATCATAGTATATGCTGTTTCACTTTACAATATCTGGTCAACAACATTCCATGTCAATACATTTGCCTTTACTACATTATTTTTTTATATCTGCTTATTAAGGTGAACAATTTAGTCTGGTTTTAAACCACATTTGTTTACTCAGATGTCAGAGACCCACAGATAAGGAAACATCTGAAGAGCCCAGGTGTGGCTATGTGGAGAGGTTGAGTAATTCAAAACAAAGTACAAAACATAAAAACAATTACAACCAGTTTGACAGTTGTACGTCTGTTTCCTACGGCCTTCTACCCTCAAGTCTACCGCTGACTTCAAAGAAAAGTCAGCACAGAGGAGGTCCAGAGGATAAGGTGCAAAACGAGAATCAAACCCACGATAAGAGATTAAAGGAAGGTTGATCAAAGACCCAGCATAAAAGTGCTAGCCCGTGACTTGCCTTGGCCCATGGCCCCAAAATATTCATCAGAACAGAGAGCGCTCTTTGAAGTGATTGGATGCATCCATGCTCAGACAAGCTCTCTGGTCAAAGGGAAATTTTTAGAGTGGCCCTGGAAGGAGTTAGCAAAGTTGCCTCTTCCTCTCTCTGCTCTGCACATCCCTCACAAACTGAGTGTTATTTCTTTGGTTTGTTGTGCAGATGCAAGTAATTTAACTGTACTTTTTGCCTCCTGGGAGATGTGGGAAGTACAGTTGCTTTTACAGGATGGAGAATTTGCACTCATGATCAGAGAACTGAAACCTCCAGCCACCCTTTTTATTCAGAGTGTTTAAGGACCGGTGGTATATCCAAATAGGCAGTAGGGCTTGTTCATGCTCTCCTTGTTCATTCTGTTTGTTCATTACTTGTTCACTACTTTTCTGAGTAGAGTTTATTGCTCTGTGGTGTCGTGACAGAAGCCATTCATTTCCCCAGGAAGGGGAAGAAAATGGAAGTGCCCCCTCCAAATGGCATAGCCTTCACAACATTCAGTGTAAATGTTTTTAAGTATCTTAAAAGAGAAGAGTTATATATTGCTAAGTGTGTTCTTAGAATGTCTGTAGTTAGTACTTCTTTCAGGCTCTAGTTTTCTGGTTTTTCACTTTACATAATAATCCTCTGTGTATTTAGGATCTTTATTTTTCACCTCTCCCATTATCATATTTTTATTTCCTTCAAAATTCAAGGGAATTGCTTTTTCTCTCTACCTTTTTTAGATCAGTTTCCTAGTCTTTAACTGAGGTGTTAAAGTTGGAGTTTTTACTGGCAAGTCTTGACTGAGCACAGTGTTAGGCTCTGTGAGAGAGAATATGCATTTTCTATTTTTCACAGAGCCACAGCCCAGGTGAGGAGATAATGAATTTGCATGCAAAAAATGAATATGTTGTGAGCTGATACAGACTTTTGTCAGGCCAGTCTTTCATAAAGAAGTATTTGGAATGGGCTTTGAAAATGCCTGAAATTCCAAAATGAAATAATATGAAATAATATTTACTAGTACGTGCCAGGGCTGGGTAACATGGTCAAAGTTACAGAGGCAGAAAACCATAAGGTGTCTCACAGAAACTGAATATACTCATTTAACTGTGACAGATGGTTCATGTGAGAAAGTAGCAAAGGAGAAGCTTCATTAGTTCTATTAGTGTTAGAATGTGCTATGGAATCTGGATTTTCTTATGATTGCAAAAGGATGGTATTGAAAACTTTGGAGTGGAAAATGACATTCTAAAGTATTTTGAGAACATGAATCTGCCTGTGGAGTACAGAATGGGCATGGGTAAGAAGAGGCCTGGAGCCACAACTTTGTCAAAAGGGCACAAATAGAGTCTGAGAGAAAGAGGGCTTGAGACAGAATGGAAATAATGGAAAGATGGAATGGACTTTGGAGGCAATGAACCGAGAACTAATCTGACCTCTGTGGGGAGGGGAGAGGAGGTGAGTGATGGGCTGTAAGAGAAGGTGGTAAGAAGACTCATAGATGATTCAGTCACACATAAACATAATTGCACCCCTGTTACTTAGGTGCTAGGTGATACAAAGAGATTAATCACATCAACAAAATGGTTAGGTAGACAGAGTAGGTATTTACAATGAAAACCTCAAAGTAGTCTCACATTGAAGACAGAGTGAGGCAATGAGCTCTTAGGAGTCAAGAGAAATATTCCTTGAAGTTGGGAGTCACAGAAGCATCAGGGAAGAGATGGAACATGAGCTGAACGTTGAATGATGGGTATAATTAGGAAAGAATGACAGGGACAATCAAAGCTGTGGGATGAGGAGTTTAAAGCAAAGGCACAGGACTAAGCAAATACAAGGAGTGTTTGTGACACATTGACGAGGCCCATCTGGTTGGAACAGAGTTTGCATAAAACATCAAAAAAGGAAAAGGGGAAGGTAGGGTGATACATTTAATCTGGTAAAGGTTTAGAAACCAAATTAAGGATTTTATTTTTATTTCTGAGATAGTCTCTCTCTGTCACCCAGGCTGGAGTGCAGTGGCGCTATCTTGGTTCACTGCAACCTCCACCTCCCGAGTTCAAGCGATTCTCCTGCTTTAGCCTCCTGAGTAGCTGGGACTACAGGTGCCTGCCACCATAGGCAGCTAACTTTTGTATTTTTAGTAGAATTGGTGTTTCATCATGTTGGCCAGGCTGGTATTGAACTCCCAAAGTGCTGGAATTACAGGTGTGAGCCACCGTGCCCTGCCAAGCTTTTATAATTTAACCTGGGAAATGTCAAACCACAGACATTATTCAGCAAAGTTGTGGCCAGTGTCAAAGAGTCTTTTGGGAAGTTTGGTTTGTGAAAGATGTGTAGAATACATCAAGATGAAGAACTGAGTGACTTCTAGTCAAAAAGGAATGATGATATAAACCAGGTACCAGTCAGAATGAGAGGTATGGAAGAGGGGCAAAGGAATTACCAGTAAACTAAGGGGAAATAGAAATACAGTTTTACCTAAAGTTTCAAATCCAGGAGGCTATGATAGCAACTGTGCTGTATACTAAGGCATAAAAATCATGAGAGGACTGGTTTGGTAACAGTCCTGAGCGTTTTGTTTTAAAGAGCTGGGTCCTGAGGTTCCAGACAAGCAAACATGTCAAAAAGGTGGTTCAAAGTGGGGGCTTGAGGCTCAGCTGGAAACCATGTTTACCATACCAAGTTTAAAAAATCCACACAGCTCAGCAATTGTTTGAAGTTTTTAATTAATTAATTCAGAAAGTGAAGTATTTTCAAAAGCTCATCTGAGAGGTTATATTCTCTTGATACAGGTGAAGTCTCAATTGCTCTTTCGTTTTCATTGCAAAACAGTTCAACTTGTATGAGACTGAAAGTGGGGAGGGCAGGAGCAGAACTTTCTCTGTTCCGGGTGTAGACATTATGGGTATTGGGCCATATTCTCCTCTTCATTGGTAATAATTCCTATTTTATACATCTTTCTGTCAACTGCAGCTCCTAGCAGAGTCAGTGTCTTGATTGTAAATACTCAGTGTTGGTTGATTTGCATTTTCATCATAGTCCTGAAAGATAAAAGTGGACCTAAGAAAAACTAATAAGCTTACAGCCAGTTTTATAATGACAGACTCTATATAAACAAATGCAAATTGGATGTCAAATTTGAATTACAAATTTATTTGAGCAAGGTCCAGGAAGTAATAACAGTGGCTTCAGATCCTTTCTAAAATGATAACAGTTCATTAACAATCTCCCATGACTTGGAGTCTCAGACACATTCAAAAGTCACCGCGCTTTGAAGAGCAGAGTTGGCAACTAAAGTTATCAGAGTAAAGAATGGCATACTAACCTCAGGCGCAGGATGGCCAACTCAAAGTAGACCTCTATTCTTCGTTCTTCTGAGATAGGAACTAGCCAGAAACTTAGTTATTAGGGGGTGGGGTGAGAAGGCTGTGGGACCCAGGGTGGAAGGACCCACACAGTTCAAAATAAAACGAAACAACTATAGTGAAGGAAAAGAGAACTATACACAGATAGTATTCCTCATCCCCCTGAATTGACTCATATAAAAAAGAAAATGGAGCATCCGACAAATTGATGCAATCAAAAGGGAGCAATAAGCCTTTTTCTCTTTTTAAGCCTCTTAAGAAATAAACCCATCATTTTATCTAGCGTTTTCTCTGCTCTTGCAGCTGCTCGACTGATCCAAAACATGGATGCCACCGCTGAGCCTTGTACAGACTTTTTCAAATATGCCTGCGGAGGCTGGTTGAAACGCAATGTCATTCCTGAGACCAGCTCCCGTTACGGCAACTTTGACATTTTAAGAGATGAACTAGAAGTCGTTTTGAAAGGTTAGTAGAGATTGTGTCTGTGCATCAAAGATTTCTCTCTTAATATGTTCATTTTTTAAATATACAATTGTTAGCCATTACAAAGAATGTCACAGAAGATTAAAAAGTTAATAATCCTTCCAGGATTTGTGTACCACCACCAAGTCACTCTGATAGTGGCAGACACTGAAATTAATGTGTTGACATCTCTTAGCATTCCTGCTTTCATTTGTAGGTATGCAAATAATAAAGCTGTATCATCCCTAGAGATGGCAGGTTTGGTTTTTTGTTTGTTTGTTTGTTTTTTGAGATGGAGTTTTGCTCTTGTCACCCAGGCTGGAGTGCAATGGTGCTATCTCAACTCACTGCAACCTCTGCCTCCCAGGTTTAAGCGATTCTCCTGCCTCAGCCTCCCAAGTAGCTGGGATTGTAGGCACCTGCCATTACGCCCAGCTAATTTTTGTATTTTTAGTAGAGACGGGATTTCACCATGTTGGCCAAGCTGGTCTCAAACTCCTGACCTCAGGTGATCCACCAGCCTTGGCCTCCCAAAGTGCTGGGATTACAGGCATGAGCCACTATGCCCAGCCAAGATGGTAGTTTTATGCCATTTTACAGAAGAAAAAAAATTAAATGATTGGCACAGAAACCTACTTCTGTAGTCTCCCTACCCAAACCCTGTGTTAAAGTCACTGTAAGATGTTGCTAAGATTTGCCTTCCCAGCATAGGTATATTCTAACCTGGCTAAGACTGTCTCCCTGGGAAGTTAGGAAATCTAGCCAAGTCCCTCCTATCCTCTGTTCTCTGTTCTCCCCTCTTCTAGAAGTTATTTTGTAGAAGAACAATTTTTGCTACTTTTTAACATTGAAACAAGTAGGACAATTCAATTCATTCATTTGGAGCATGAACAGTACAGTCACACAAAGATAATTATTTTCCAGCCATCAAAAGGACTATTCATACTAAATTCCAAATTCCTCTGTGTTATTGTTTTCTTTTTAATCTCAATTTCAAGAAAAGTAACTGTTACCTATGGCAGAGCCATATGCATCACTGTTCATAAAAAAAAAAGATAATCTAGTCAAAAGGACTTTCATCTAAATTGGCTGATTAAACTGACTCCCAGTTCTGTGCTAGGAATGATAATCTGGTAAAGGGTTTGGTTTTTCCTATAATGTTTTGGAACTGGGGGGAGGAAATGAATGTACCTCCAGAAAAGCGAGGTTTTTTTTTTTTAACTGAACCCACCTTGCAAATGTTAATTACTGCAAATGAGCAATTATGTTTGCACAGTGCAAATGAGCAATTATGTAGATGTATTTTATTAAATGTCCTATTTCAGATGTCCTTCAAGAACCTAAAACTGAAGATATAGTAGCAGTGCAGAAAGCAAAAACATTGTACAGGTCTTGTATAAACGAATGTAAGTGCTCTTCATTTGATTTCATTAGGAGTATACATATATTGGTGCCAAACTATGCGTAGATTTCTAATTGAATTTATGTTTGTTGTTTTCAAAAGCTGCTATTGATCGCAGAGGTGGAGAACCTCTACTCAAACTGTTACCAGACATATATGGGTGGCCAGTAGCAACAGAAAACTGGGAGCAAAAATATGGTAAGGCAATTTTCCTACTAAAAACAGTAATTTCCACATAAAATCTATGTTATTATAATATCATTAGTGAACTAAACCTTCTAAAGATATATTTTATCTTTTATTGCTTTAGGTGCGTCTTGGACAGCTGAAAAAGCTATTGCACAACTGAATTCTAAATATGGGAAAAAAGTCCTTATTAATTTGTTTGTTGGCACTGATGATAAGAATTCTGTGAATCATGTAATTCATGTAAGTTTGTGTGTCAAATAACTAAAGTTACCTTTAAATTGTAATAAAACTTCCACACACGTTGTTATTGATATTCAGAAATAATGCTATTTTCAATTGAATTGAATAAGCAAGGAGGTAGTATATTCATGCTCTGTCCCTGATACCTGGAGTCCCGATTTTGAAAGTATTTTCTTAATGCCGTGTTTTAGACATTCACCCCTTGCTTCTGCTACCTCTATTTTAGATAACTCTCCCTTCACAAAACAAATGATAAGAAGGGCTCCAGGCCCCTCCTATTCAGAAAAAGTTCCTAATTTCTTTGTGTAGTACTTGAAAGGAGCATGCTTTGGTTTATAGAAGTAATGCAAGTCTGGAAACCAAAAAATAATAATTGCTTTCAAAAAGAACACAGAAAAGGGATTTTAAACACCATTTTTTTTCCTTACCAAAGAGTATCTGTACTTTTTTCTCAACTAAAGGTAAATAAAATGCCTTTCTTTTAAAATGGATTTATTGTATTTTTACAAATGTAAACAATTTGATTTAGGTGTCACCTAAGACTAGATTAATGAACATGTTTGGAATATACTGAAAAATTTAAAGAGTTTTTCTTTCTTCCTTTTTTTTTTTTTTGGTTTCCTGTACAAGAAATTATGCAAAAACATGCAGGCTACTGAATCACCTAATCATATCTGTCACTATTGCATAAATCTTTATGGTCATTTTTGTTAAAATCATGAAAGGAATTGAACCCAAATCTCCTGCACTGGACTCTCTCTCTTCTGAAACTTTCTCCTTGCAGGATCACCTTGAGGACCAGGGGGTGGGGAAGGATCAGGGCCCTTCGTGTGGAGATATCTTCTGGCTCTTTACATACCAGTTCTTTGGGTTATGTTTTCTTTTGTATTGGCCTAGGCTTTCCACAGCTGCTGGGATTCTCTCTTTAACCCAGAAATGCTCTGTTTCGCCTCCACACTCACGTTGCCGTGCAGTGAGTAGGAAACAGTCTTGCAAAGCTGCAAGTATGCCCAGGTAGCTCTCACTTGGGTGTTAAAGATGGACCAGACGCATTAGCGCAGAACTGAGTTTCCTCTTTCACACCCTTAACTGCTCTCTGGGTCTACTGAGGTTCTTCTGAGCAGAGCAGCTTTGGGGAGAACCAAGGAGAAGTCGCCTCCATTCCCTTAGGGTAGAGAATCTTGAAAAACATTTTCTGGCACAAGTTACATTAGCTAAAAGATTCTGGAGTTACCTTAGAGGTTTTCCACTTCTCCTCCCCTTCTCCCCATCCATCCAAATCAACTTGAAGAATATTAACCCACTCCCACCAATGAAAGGGGATCCCAACTAAGGATGGAAGCAGATGAGAATGTTCCCAGGGGAGCACATTAGACTCTCAGGAAGCTGGGAAATCTGTGAATGTGTAATTTAGAAATTTCCACGTCCTAGAATCTAACATATTTTTGTTCACCTGCACCTTCTGCTCTGCATTAAAAATCCCTCTTAGTAAATCTTTTGTTCACTTTCTTTTGTTTTCCTTAAATATCTGCAGCACAGTCCTCCAGATTATCTAACTGCCTGTTGGTATAACACTTACAAGTAGCATAGAAACCATTTCCTAACTAGGTATTTACTCAGTGTCTGATGGTTACCCCATAAACAGCAAGAGTAGGATCTTTCACATACATAGATAGGCATGCTTATATTTTGCTAACTTTTCTATATTCACTGAATGATTTATTTTCTTTTATGTATATTTTTTATAGATTGACCAACCTCGACTTGGCCTCCCTTCTAGAGATTACTATGAATGCACTGGAATCTATAAAGAGGTAAAAAGAAAAAGAAAATAACCAAAACCAAACTACAGAACGATCTGGTGTAAACTTATCAGTAATGAAAAAGATAAAGCCAAATTAAATTTAGCCCTCTGATGTTTTTCATTCATGACAGGGACTTAAAATCACACATAATAGTGAGCTGTCTTTGATAGAATGAACATTCTCAATAGAATGAATGAAGGTATTTTAAAAAACTAGGAAACTTGAAATTCCTTATTTGTATCTTGGATTTTGGTATTTAAAACATATGATCGATTTTGAAAAGTTAATTTAAAATATTTTAATCCACCTGTAAACTGCATTATTTAAAAAATGAACAGATTTATCATGGTCTAGGGTGGTGCTGGTGAGGACCAGATGGTCAGTGAGAGATACACTCTGCAGCATCCTTCTAGAACCATCTGATTTGACTTTCAGAGAACTATGCAGGTAGTGACATTGGGCTCAGACAAACTTTTGCAGCTACCTTGTGACTCTAACATTGACCAGGTAGCCAGTGGGCATCATATCCCATAGTGGACGTTTGGATGTTCTGGAGTGCTTTCTTATTGTCTCACAACCTTGCCTCCCTTGGGCTGATGTTCACGTGCTCTTCTTTTTTTTTTTTTTTTTTTTTTTTGAGATGGAGTCTTGCTCTGTCCTGTCCTGTCACCCAGGCTAGAGTGCAGTGGTGTGATCTTGGCTCACTGCAACCTCCACCTCACTGGTTCAAGCAATTCTCCCAGCCTCAGCCTCCTGAGTACCTGGGATTACAGGCGCCCGCCATTGCATCCAGCTAATTTTTGTATTTTTAGTAGAGATGGGGTTTCACCATCTTGGCCAGTGTGGTCTCGAACTCCTGACCTTGTGATCCACCCGCCTCGGCCCCCCAAAGTGCTGGGATTACAGGTGTGAGCCACCACACCTGGCCCACGTGCTCTTCTTACAGAAGTAAGGAACAACAGGAGACAAAACTAATAATCGTACACATTATTAGATATTGGGGAAAGGTGTTGGTTCTACAAAGGTTTGTCTTATAATTATTTTGTAGCTCAAAAGTAAGTTATCTTTGATGATCCTAATGGCTCACAGTGTAGTGATGTGACTAAAATTACGTTTTAGTTAAAATTACTAGCTAAATATGTTTATGATTGGCATTTATTTTGCCGAATTATGAAGTTCAAATAACATGGAATGAATTCACTGTAAGGTACCTTTTTGAATGACTGCACAACACTGAAATGAAGAAAAAGATATATCATCAAAGGCCACAATTAATAGCACAGATAAATACATGGGTGTGGGATATTTGAGTTCAGTACAATTTAATTACTGTGTGGGGTACAGCTACTGGCTTTAAGAGCTATGCAGCTGCTTTCTGTTACAGATTTGAAAGTGATTGAGGAATTTTGGTTCACTATTGTACATTTTTATCACCATGAACTGGGATGCTTTTCATATTTAGGATTGTGTTCTTATATCAAATTTTTCAAATCCTACGATACCTATTTTTTTTTACATTTTAATTCTGATATCAAGGTATACCTGGCAGTCAATGTGTATATTTAAGGCAGTAAAAGTTTTTTTTTTTAGTTGTTAAGATGTTGTATTTTTGCATTTTATACTCAATGCTGTCCCATAATCTCAAACGGGTCACAAACTGGCAGTCTTTGGCTTGAATCTGATATGGAAGCATTTTTGTTAAACCTGTAGTGTTTTCTTTTTTTTTTAATTTTGAATTAGTTGCCAATATTTTTCAAAATTGAAAGATTTCATTTGAGAATCCAGATTTCTTAGTAAATCAGTAGAATTGGAGCCCCTAGCTTGCATTCTTATATGGCAGCAGTTGGCCAGAGTGGTGTTGTGGTTGCTCCTTTTAGAAAGGGCATTTATTGGCCGGGCGCGGTGGCTCATGCCTGTAATCTCAGCACTTTGGGAGGCTGAGGCGGGTGGATCACCTGAGGTCGGGAGATCGAGACCAGCCTGACCACCATGGAGAAACCCCATCTCTACTAAAAATACAAAATTAGCCGGGCATGGTGGCACATGCCTGTAATCCTAGCTACTTGGGAACTTGGGAGGCTGAGGCAGGAGAATCGCTTGAACCCAGGAGATAAAGGTTGCAGTGAGCCAAGATCGTGCCCTTGGACTCCAGCCTGGGCAACAAGAGCAAAACTCCATCTCAAAAGAAAAAAAAAAAAAAAGGAAAGGGCATTTGTTCTCCAGGTTTGAACAGTCCTCATCAACATGATTCATTGATTTATATTGACTTCTCGGCTCCTGTAGGCACTTGATTTTGCATATTAGTCTGGTCTTGGCTAAGCTACAGCAGTAAAAACAAAAATACAGTAGCTCAAACAAGAAAAAGTTTACTTCTGTCTGTCATGCCAGTCTGGAAGTAGGCAGGCCGTCCAGATGAGGCAGGAAGCTCTGCTCCATGGGAATGCCTGGGAGCCAGCTTTCTTTGATTTTGTTGCTCTAACGTCAACCTCCTCTGGTGTTTTTCTTAGTCTATTTGGTCAAAGTTGGTTCACCAGTGCCCTGTTCACATGTCAGGCCACAGGAAGAAGAAAAGAGGGAAAGCGGTAGACAAATACTTAACTTTTACGTAAATGGTGCAGAACTTGCATACATTCCATTGCTTAAAACATTGTCATGTAGCCACAACTAAATATAAAAGAGGCAGGAAAATGTAGTCTTGAGCAGAGTGGCCATGTCTGTGCCTTGTTAAAACTTGGTTGGCAGAGAGGAAGGTCGTATCATCTAAAAGATGAGGAGTACATATACCAATGTCATTTAGCAGACTCTGCCACAGTTTACATCCACTGATCTAGGGAATACTGTATTTGTGATCAAATAACACAGTGGTGATCAAATCTAGAATCAGTAATATGTTTATAGAGTTCATGAGTGAGAAATCTGAGGCTCAGAAGTTTGCCCGTTGACTCCACAGAACAGTAGTATAGTGGCAAACTTTGGTCCCTCTCTCTTCTTCATTCTCCTACATTATTACAATTTCTTAAGAGTTGGTACTTCATACTAGTAGAGTTCTTTGAATGAGCAAATAATAGAGGAAACTAACCAGCACTGGCACTTACAGCCCGGAAGTTATTCTCAGCTTAAATTAGGTGCTCTTCAACGATCTGAATCAGACTAGCAAACACGCAGCATGCTTGCTGCCTTGCTCCTCTTCCATCACTATGTACTTTTGGTGACATCCTTCTTTCCTGCTAACCTGAGATCTCAGAATTCTTCTTAAGGCAGTGCTGCAAGCTGTAAGCAATCTCCTTTCAGTGGAAGAGAGTTGCATATAAAGTAAAAGCTACGTGTCATCCCAGAAATGGGTAATTATCTGAATATTTCTGCACCCTCTCCCTCTTTTTAAATCCATTCTTTTGGGCATGGGGGTGGGAGTGTGGGTAGTTACAGTAAGAATTCCAATGTTATCCTTATGTTTCCCGTGATATTTTCTACTCTCCTAATCCCTACCACCTGCAATCCCTCAGTTTCCCCTGCATTTCTAGCAAGCTATCAAATAAAAGTTAATTCTAGTTTTTCCACTACTCTGCTATCTTTGAAAGATGTCAACCACCTTAAGTATTTCTGTCTTGTGTCTTACTGCTTCATGAACAAAAAATGGTGCGAAGTGTAGAATAACAAGTTCACCTTCAGTAGAGGAGTTATAAATCTGGAAAGAATGTTAATGTCAGTGTATCATTGGCCTTCAATGATTTTCTCCCTTATAGGCTTTTATATATGCTTTTCCCTTTGCCTAGAACTTGCCCCCCACACACACCACCTGCCTACACTCTTTCCTCTAATATAGTTTTCCTAGCACCCAGGTTTCTGTATACTTTTTATTTAATGTCTTTTTTTTCTATTAAACTGTAAATTAAGTGGAAGCAATGCTGTGTCTCAATGCCCTTTGCTCTTTTTCTAATACCTACCTCAGTTTCTGGCCCTTAAATACTACAGAATCAGCAAATGAATGATTGAGGGGGAAGATGGCAGGGAAGAGCGGAAACAAAAGAAAGAAGAACCCAATCTTTTGGAAGCCCTTCTTGTTTCCTTCCCTTAATTCTGGGAAACATGAGCTCTAGGGCATCTACAGCTAATAGCATACATTTCTTGAGCATTTTACAAATTCTGTGTTCTCTTTTCTGTTTTCAATCCCCAGTTACTTCTTTGCTAAACTCAGTTTGCCTGAGGTATATTTATACAATCAATGGGTATCATACATTTGCAGTTTACATTATTTTATTGAAAATAACCAAGAGAAGTTTTGAGAATTGGCATAGGGTCACTAACTTTTTTTGTCAAAGAAAGATGGGCTTAGACCAGAGAAGGCTGGCTTCCTTGCCCATCACTTTAGCCTATAATTTTAAAACTTTAGTATGGGGTCTACCTTCTGCAGATATGCCTCAGAGGCTGAGGATCAGGGAGGGTCACATTCCCTCTTCAGTCAAAAGTACTCTAATCATAGGTCTCCTTTATCAGATTATTAACTCAGCCCATTTCCCCAGGGCTTCTTTGATCCTTCCTTCCAAGATATCCAGTTCATCCAGAGGTATCATCTTCCATAATCTTAAAACCAAACTTCTTATCGACTATGAAAATAGCCCCAACAATTACTAAGAAAGATCATTTCACTTTGTAGAAGTCCTTTATTTTTTTGCTTTGGATACCCTCATAATGGAATTTTTGTATTGTAATATTTGATTATTATTATAATCTAGAAAGGAAAAGTGATACAGAACAGTTGCATCACCTCAGAAAAGGTCCCACATTCACTGTGTCTGCTCTTCCTAACAAACTGTTCTCAAAATGTTCTCATCAAGGAGCTTCTTGTGCTATAGCTTTGTTAAAGAGATGGAGCCTGAGTTCCGAGGTATTCTGATTATCTGAAGAGATTACTTCATGACACACTGCTATCTCAAAGAACAGAAGTAGGGAGATTCAAAACAATTCTATTTCTTACAGAGGTACAAATTTCTATGCTAGGAAAACAATGCGAAAGATACACATGGCCCATAAACATAACCATTCCCATTCACAAATTTTTAAATGAAACCAACCAGCAACCTCATGTGAGAAAGTTCTTCTATACTGATTCACTGAGAGAAATGAGGACCTTAATTTTCTTAAGAAATCACCCACCTTCAGAAGAGTCTGAATTCTGTATTGGGGGTGAATTGGAATTGGTCTCAAAGCTTCCCTTTCTCTACCTTCTTAGCTTATCAAGAGCAATTGTTATCTTACTTTGTTTTCCTTCATAAGGAAATCTGAAGATTAGGAATCCAAAATATTTGAGCATAATTAGATAATAGATATGTTTATGCTCTGTACTGATGTTTGTCTGAGAAGGGGGAATAAGTGAGGTTAGTGGTTTCCAACCCTACGGACTACTTTGTGTGTGCCAATTACAGGGCTCTGTACAGAAACACCTCACATATACACACACTTCAAAAGCCACTATGATTTATTTTTATTTTTACTTGTGTGTTTATACATCAACAAAATATTTCTTTGAGTAGAGCATTTCAGGACTAAAAGAAAAGTAAGAAAACCACTCAGGCTACAGTTTAAGAGCATAACGAGGAAGGGAAGGAACTGGAGAGTAGAAGCTATGGGGTATACTGCTACAGGGCATGGCTAGGGAGAAGAAGCCATATATATATATATCAATCTCAGTAGATTGATATTGGAAAATTGATATTGGAAAATATATATATATCATATATATACACCATATATATACACACATATGTATACACCTTACATATATACACATCATATGTAAGGTGTATACATATGATATATATATATTTTCCAATATCAATACACACATATGTATACACCATACATATATACACACCATATATATATACATATGGTGTGTATATATGTAGTGTATATATATGGAAAATATATATTTTCATATATATAGTGTATATATATGGTGTATATATATAGAAAATATATATATACACCATATATACTATAGAAAATATATATATATATATGAAAATATATGGTGTGTGTGTGTGTGTGTATATATATATATATATACACACACAACATATATATATATATGATGCTTTTTGTTGATGAGGTGAGAAAACGATAACAATGATCATCTTGGGCACTTTGTTGACTCAACAAACTGGTACTGCTCCAGTCTCTTTATCCTTACCGATGTATTTAAAGAATATAGAACTTCGATATAAGGCAAGCACAAGAACTTTGGATGATGCTTCTAGTCTGCTAAACTGGTCAAGTTTCTCAGAAAACTGGAAGCATATAGTATCACTAGCTTCTGGGATGCTCAAGTATTTAATATAGCTACGTAGAATACACCACTTCTTTTAATGAATTCCATTACCTGGTAACTACTCCAAGGTAACTGATTAAAACATGTCTTAGTATCATGACTATCTTTCTTCCAAATTTATCTAGTGTCAGAACTTAAGGTTACTGCTGTGCTAAATCCCTTGCACGAGATGTGATTCTACCTTAAGGTTTTAATTTTCTTTATTATGATACTTCCAGATATGGAAAATGTGAAATGATCATAATTGTCATGATTTGGGAAGGAAGTTTTTATATATATATATATATATATATTATATATATATTTTTTTTGAGACAGAGTTCACTCTTGTTGCCTAGGCTGGAGTGCAATGGCGCATCCTGGGTTCAAGTGATTCTCCTGCCTTAGCTGGGATTATAGGCATGTGCCACCATGCCCGGCTAATTTTTTGTATTTAGTAGAGATGGGGTTTCACTATGTTGGTCAGGCTGGTCTTGAACTCCTGACCCCAGGTGATCCACCACCTAGGCCTCCCAAAGTGCTGGGATTACAGGCGTGAGCCACGACGTCCAGCAAATCAACATGTATTTTAACACTTAAAAAGTAGATTGGCCAGGATAGTTTTTAAACCCAAATTTAATTTTGTGTGTGTGTGACTGAGAGAGCAATTAGTTATTACAACAGAGGCCAGAGTCAGCTCTCATTTTTGACAGTCATAAGGTAGCTTTCTTGAAGCTTTGAGATAGCAAATCAATGATTCTTTATGTGAAGAAGAAGCCACCAAAACATTTATGTAGCCCTTTCCTTAAAAAAAAAATTGGAAATCCTAGTATTCATAACAGTAGTTCCAAAGGTGATCATCAGTTTTAAACAGATAAAATCCATATAATAGCAGTTTTGTGGGTTTTAATATCACACACTACCAATGAGATGGTATTTACTAACACCCAGCGCCATGGATAGTTACTCTAAGTAGGACTATGTTCATTTTGCAGAATCAGGTAATGATATTTATAAATTGCCTCTTTAGAAATGAGGCTCTTCCTGCCTGGAAAAAGCCCAATGTTTGTTAGATTTGCCAAAGAGGAAGAGAGCAAATGAATGCCATTTGACTACTGTCCTTCAAACTTTAATATCATTCCTAATGAATGACAATCAAGATCCAGGCAGGAACAGAAGCTCTCCTGTCAGATTGATGTCTGGGTAACCTAGCGAGCCAACTACCTACGGATCAGGGATTTTATTTCCAAAGATTCTGAGACACCCAGCTCTTACCAATGTTCTGTCTTCCCCATTCTAGGAAGAAACTCCACTTAATGTGGAGCATGAAGTGACTGAAGAGTCACAGAACTGTGTCATTCTTGGCCACTGATGTTGGGGAATATTTAATAGTGCTACACAAGAAGTTTGCTGGGGGAACACACAGGGAGACTAAGCAGGCTCTATTATTGGCTCTCAGCTTGAAATTATTGGTAAATAGATATGCCACCAATTTTTATACATTGATTTTGTATCCTGAAATTTTTGTGAAGTTGTTTATGAGTTCCAGGAGCCCTTTGGCAGTCTTCAGGATTTTCTAGGTATAGAATCATATCATTAGTGAAAAGAGAGAGTTTGACTTCTTTTCCTATTTGGATGCCTTTTCTTTCGTTCTTTCGCCTGATTGATTGATCTAGGTGGGACTTCCAGTACTGTGTTGAATAGGAGTGGGCAGAATGGACATTTTTGTCGTGTTTCAGTCCTCAAGGGAAATGCTTCCAGATTTTGCCTATCCAGTATGATGTTGGCTGTGGGTTTGCTGTAGACAGTTCTTATTATTTTGAGGTATGTTTCTGCAATGCCTAGTTTACTAAGGGTTTTTATTATGAAAGGACACTAGTTTTATTGAGACTTTTCCCACATCTATTGAGATAATCCGATGGTATTTGTTTTTAATTCTGTTGATGTGGTGAAATTGATTAGGATCTTAATGCAGATTCACAGATGAAAAATTGTTCTATTGAGTAGCAAATCCGTGGATAGCGATCTCAGCTAGATAGTCACAGCATTACAGAGTATCCATGAAAAGAACTGTTTACTTAGCATTTAGTAAAAGTCATAGAATACCAGTATATAAACCTCTGGACTTACAAATTGATAATAATTTTGTTCATTTTTCTTAAGTTCTTGCCTGATCAAATATTTCTATTTTCCTATTAGTTTTAGGTTTGATTAATGGATCACTGTAAATTCAGATGCACCTTTGCACTCACAGTGAATATAAGGATGTCCCTTTCACTTCTAATTGTTCCGTAAGGATGTAAAATATTCTTAAAACTGTGAAAATGTTAAAGCACATTATAGCACACTTTACAGCCTTTCTTTGTATTTACCCTGCAAACAAGTCTTTGAAGCATAGAAATATCACCTATCCATAATCACAATTGACTGCTTTACTAAATTTTAAAATGAGGTGGAATCGTAGTGTATTTTAATTGCTAATAGGTAATAATGGCTAATAAATAGCAATTGGTTCAAACCTAACAAAAGTGGAACTCTATTTCCTAGTATTCTTGCCACTTTGAACTTGAATGAGGCATTTATATATTCTGTAAAGGGTTAGTAATACAACTATTCTATAGTTTACTTTTGCAAATTAAGATGTGTGTGAAGATAAAATATAAATAATTTGAGTTATTAGAAGAAAACTAATATTTAAATCTATGGTATTTTATAGTGAAATTTTACAGTAACAGAAGCTATTTATTGAATTAACTAAAACCTACAGGTGTGTGTTGGTGGAGCTCCTGACAACACAGCTTCATAAAAAAGAAATTGCTTGACTCAAGGAGACACATAAAAAGATGTCCGATTATATTAGTGGTCATTTTTCCATGAATAGTTGAGAAAATGACTATGAAAAAGAGATTTGGTAAAGAAATGTATTATTATGGCTGGGCACGGTGGCTCATGCCTGTAATCCCAGCACTTTGGGAGGCCGAGGTAGGCAGATCACAAGGTCAGGAGTTTCAGACCAGCCTGGCCAACATAGTGAAATCCTGTCTCTACTGAAAATACAAAAAATTAGCTGGGTGTGGTGGTGGGCGCCTGTACTCCCAGCTACTTGGGAGACTGAGGCATGAGAATTGCTTGAACCCTAGAGGTGTAGGTTGCAGTGAGCTAAGATAGCGCCACTGCACTCCAGCCCAGGCGACAGTGTGAGACTCCGTCTCAATAAAAAGTAAAATAAAATTAAAAAAGAAATGTATTATTATTCATGGAAAAAAATAGTATATATTATTGCTTATCAAGTGCTTTGCAACTCGTTCTACTCAAGGCAAAATAACTTTATTGAAAATTGAAAATTACAGTCTCCATAACCAAATGGTTATATATTACTTAGTACTTTCAAAGTGATACCTCATTGCTCTCCTTTAGCTCTAATTCAAAGATATATTGACTGTCTAAGAATCTGTGCAGGTCATTTCTTTAAGTATTTAGAAAAGGATTTTTATTTTGCCAAGGTTATCTATTACCAAAAATTAATATTGGAATGAAAATAAATTTTAAGTACCCTGATGAATATTTAGAGCTTCTCCAACAGTTTAGTGCTATTTTTTCTTGCAGGCTTGTACAGCGTATGTGGATTTTATGATTTCTGTGGCCAGACTGATTCGTCAGGAAGAAAGATTGCCCGTCGATGAAAACCAGCTTGCTTTGGAAATGAATAAAGTTATGGAATTGGAAAAAGAAATTGCCAATGTAAAACACATTTTTTTCTGATACACTGAATAATGTCAACCGCTTTTTTTTCTTTCCCCTCTCTATCATACTTTAAGAGTAAAAGCTACAGCACTTTAACCAAATAGTAAAAATGCATGGCTTGGTAATAGATCATTGACTTCAAAAGGACCTTTGAAACTAAAGAATTTTATAGTAGACTGGGTTCTTGACATTTAAAAGACACACTAAATTGGACAAATATTAAACTAGAAACACTTAATTGCCTATTATAAGTGGATTCCATCAGAATTCTACCATTTACAGTCAAACTGTTGTTAGATGCCCTTCAGACTCAGGGCAAATGCAAAGCTGTTTTAGTTTTGATATATATATAGAATGTTACTTTATTTTAAAGTTTAAAGTGATCACAGAGATTGTCTCTATTTCTTTGCTAAGAAGTATTAACCCCTGAACATAGCCATGTGGCAATGTGATACTAATGAGTTCAAATTGTCAGGCTGCTGAGCTGACGGAGGATAAGACAATAATTTCGCAACAAAGCCCAAGGAGTATATTCCTGAATTTCTTCTGACTCTAAATCAACCCTTCGAGTCTGAGTTGGCACTTTCTTCCCTGATGATTCTTTGATAGGGCACTGCAGTCTCAAGTGAGTGAACTCTGAGTCTAAGCAGCATCCAGTTTATTGATTAAACCCATGGTCAGAGTCTGTCTAGGACCCACAGAGTTCTCTTTGTCATTGCAAATGACAACCTGTCTCCCTGACTCCCTATCTGCTTGCCCCTGCCATCTAAGCTCATCAGAATCTTGAAGAGTCAAGATCATGGAGGGCAATTTTAGCTTTCCTGGGGCTATGTGAAACCAAAAATCTCCTATCAGAACCAGGCTGTTCTTGGAGCTGCCACTGAATGAATGGCATTTGAATGGGTTATAGGTGGTTCTGTGTTGGAAATAGACTTGCTAGAGGAGAAGTGTTTCCTGCTCTGGGTTTTTGCCACTTGCACCTTCCCAGACCATGCTCTCCTTTGACCAGTGTCAGCTCTGTAGTGTTGTGTCTTACCTCAGCATTATGTGTCTATATTTTCAGTCTTGTATTAGACTCTTGTATTAGATTGACATGAGGCCTTAGCCATCTTTGAATCATTTATGCATCTCTAACAAAATCCAGCATAGTATTACACATAGGACATGCTCAGTAAATAATTGTTTTCAGTAAATGAATAGGTAAGTGACCTAAAGGGGAAACTGGAGCCATTGTCACTAAGAAATAATTCCAATTTTAAACCTTTACCTTTTGTCTCTTCTCACTTAAAATTGCTTTTACTCATTTCAGCCACTAGTTGGGGAGTTGTTATTGCAATTTTTTTTTTTAATTCAGTGAAAGAAATAAAATTGGATGCTGCTGAATGTAGAGCACTAAACTGGTCTGGCAGGATGCGAGAATGGTCACAAAGGTCCATGATGTTGCCATTTTCAGATAACATGCAACCAAATCATGCTCTGTACTTGGAATTTTCTGTGTTACTTGCCATAAATTCTTGTAGAAACTGTTGCACCTTTTTTTTCCTTTCTGAATTTTAACTAGGACACCGAATGGTAATGGTGAAGATGGGAGAGAGAGTATTTAAGAGAGAAATTAGAGATGACTATATCAAAGAAAATTAAAATATGAAACATTCACAGACACCACTGAACTGGCCATTAGCCATAGCTCATAAATATTGCCTATATGGCTTGGCAGTTGTCAAAATATAGGAAGATTTTTGAAAAATTTTAAACTTGACACCACAGCCAAATCTCAATAATCCTTACTAAATATACTCTAAAAATCTCTTACATTTCACTTTTTTTGAAATGACAAAACAAATTACAAAAACAAGTACAGAATAGGACTTAAATTATGTTGTATCTATCCTATATTTTTACCCTCATATTTAGTTATATTAATTATTTACCCTCATTAGTTACCCTCATATTTAGTTATATTTTTCTAAAGAATTCTTAATTCTAAAATAATGGATAAAAATTAAATCCATAGGCTACGGCTAAACCTGAAGATCGGAATGATCCAATGCTTCTTTATAACAAGATGACATTGGCCCAGATCCAAAATAACTTTTCACTAGAGATCAATGGGAAGGTAAGTGGTAAGTTTTTTGTGCTCTCTTATTGTGCTATTTTCTAAATTATAACATTGAAATACTCTTTCTAAAATTCATCAAGTTTTTATTTATTGAAATAAATGGGACTTCAATTCCTTTTTTTTTTTTTTTCAAGACAGGGTCTCGCTCTATTGCCGAGGCTGGAGTACAGTGACACAATCTTGGCTCACTGTAACCTCCACCTCCCAGGCTCAAGCGATTCTCCTGCCTCAGCCTCCCAAGTAGCTGGGCCTACAGGCATGCACCACCACACCTGGTTAATTCTTGTATTTTTAGTAGAGATGAGGTTTGGCCAATCTGGTCTTGAACTCCTGAGCTCAAGTGATCCGCCGGCCACAGCCTCCCAAAGTGTTAGGATTACAGGTGTGAGCCACCACTCTCAGCTGGTAAAATTCCTTTTAAGGCAGCTATACAATAATATTAGAAACTCCCATAGGAAAGGGTTTGGAAAATACTAAAACTGAAAATCTTTCTGAGAGGCCATTATATAGTCATCAGACTTGGACAGTCACACAATAAAAGCACTAGATTTCCTTTTAACTCCAAAAAAGGATAATTTATTCATAGAACTTCCCATGTTCTCATCAAGGCCATCTACAGAGGTGTTCAGAACAACAATTCAGAAATAGCACACAAATAAAAAGAAAATCTCTCCCATAGATTCCATTTATAAACAGCAATTGACTTCTTTTTCCTTACCTAGTATCCAATCATCTCTTTTTGTGGCTATGCATTTATTCTTGTGTATTAGTTGATGCACACAACCAAGAAATGAAGCAACATCCATAGGAAACTCTACAAACTACCACATTCAGTGATGACATTCTCTTTGGCACTAATTCTAGTTAACAAGGACTTTTCCAAAGGCATAAATTATTGAGTTAGACATCTTACATAGAAGATACCATCTCACACCAGTTAGAATGGCCATCATTAAAAAATCAGGAAACAACAGGTGCTGGAGAGGATGTGGAGAAATAGGAACACTTTTACACTGTTGGTGGGACTGTAAACTAGTTCAACCATTGTGGAAGTCAGTGTGGCGATTCCTCAGGGATCTAGAACTAGAAATACCATTTGACCCAGCCATCCCATTACTGGGTATATACCCAAAGGACTATAAATCATGCTGCTATAAAGACACATGCACACGTATGTTTATTGCGGCACTATTCACAATAGCAAAGACTTGGAACCAACCCAAATGTCCAACAACAATAGACTGGATTAAGAAAATGTGGCACATATACACCATGGAATACTATGCAGCCATAAAAAATGATGAGTTCATGTCCTTTGTAGGGACATGGATGAAACTGGAAATCATCATTCTCAGTAAACTATCGCAAGGACAAAAAACCAAACACCACATGTTCTCACTCATAGGTGGGAATTGAACAATGAGAACTCATGGACACAGGAAGGGGAACATCACATTCCGGGTACTGTTGTGGGGTGGGGGGTGGGGGGGGCGGGGACAGCATTAGGAGATATACCTAATGCTAAATGACGAGCTAATGGGTGCAGGAAATCAACATGGCACATGGATACATATGTAACAAACCTGCACATTGTGCACATGTACCCTAAAACCTAAAGTATAATAAAAAAAAAAAGAAAAAAAAAAAGAATTTTTTAATATAATAAGTGTTTAATAAATATGTTTTGAAAGAACGACCTAAACCACCAAAGGAAATGAAGAAAAGTGTATAGCATGGTACCCCATACTCAGTAAGTGATGTATGCTTGTGTCTGTGTGTGTAAAATACAAGCTAAGATATTGATAGTCTTTAACATTATCAATTCCCATTTAGAAAGACAAGATTTCATCTTTTGGCAACTCCATACTTAGCTTCTGAAGTATAAACATGGCATGCCTGTAGACCCAATATTGATAATTGAAAAGATGCTATTTTCTTTGATTTCATAACATCACTGTACCACTGCTATAACAGTATATTTTCATCTATAATAGGATTTCCACTGAGATGTGTTACTGTGTTTGAATGAATTATTAATATCCACTTTTAAAAGCTAAACACTTTATATACACATTTCTATTTTTGCATAAACCAAAAAAGCTTCATTTTTAAATTTAAATTTAAATTATATTTTTATTTTCTGTATTGGTTAGACAAAGAAGATGACATTAAGCCTAATTTCTAGGTATATGTTCCTTAAGCTTAAAGGCTTTGTTTTCACTCTTAAATGGTTGGTTTAATTATGCTATGTAAATAATCATGTTGCAGAACTAGTTTTTATTTAAAAACTGATTGAAACAATTGAGAAAGAATCCCAAGTGAATATCAAACTGATCAATGTGATAATTATGTGATGCAACTAACACCTTTTAACGTCCAACCCTCTAACTATAACTGAATCTTGGAACCAAGAAGAGAAATCCACAATTTCTGAATGTTTCATGCCTGCTTTTTTCCAGCCATTCAGCTGGTTGAATTTCACAAATGAAATCATGTCAACTGTGAATATTAGTATTACAAATGAGGAAGATGTGGTTGTTTATGCTCCAGAGTATTTAACCAAACTTAAGCCCATTCTTACCAAATATTCTGCCAGGTAGGTATGTCACAGTCCCCATGTCCTCAAAGTTTGCATTTCATATCACTCTTCAGAAGCTTTGCAGCCTCATCTTTTCTGTTGCTGGGTGGTGGTTTTTTTTTATACAGAGATCTTCAAAATTTAATGTCCTGGAGATTCATAATGGATCTTGTAAGCAGCCTCAGCCGAACCTACAAGGAGTCCAGAAATGCTTTCCGCAAGGTGAAGAAAAAATCTCTCTTTTCTTAAGACTTAAAGCATAAAGTGATACATGGTTATGAAGGCTTACCATGTACACTGCTAGGACATGGTGAACTTTGCGAAGGGGCAAAATGCCAAAGTTGGTTATCTTGCACATATTTAGGATATGTTGCCAAGGAAGATAAATCTTCGTGGGCTTTACCATCTTATGATGATCTATGTGGCACCGCGATTGCTTTGTCTTGTAAGGAGTTACATTTGGTTATTTAACCAGTTCATGAAAGAATACTGTCTTGATTCTTTTTTGTTACTGTGTTAAAAGTAATTTCGGGGTTATCTATTTTAATTAACTTGATTTTCAGATGCTCATTGCACACTGGACATATACACAGATGGACAATATTGATGTGGGCAGTCTATTGAAAGTATCCCTACCTGAAGTTAAATAAGACCTTTTCTTAGCCTACACCTATGTTATTTAAACAATCACCATTTTGGTACTATGGTGAGAGGAGTAGGCAGTAGGGATTGAGGAAGGAGAGACTTCAGGAAACATGTTAGTTGGAGTTTTGGAAAGAAAATAATGTTGATTGATTAAAATTTCTAGTTTTTATCCTTAAAAAGAAAATGAAGACATCTTTTTAAAATTAAAGAATGCAAAAATGTATTGTGCTAAATCTCCCTTACTTAGGTTATCCTGTTATTCTTAAATTTATACACATACAGGTTCTGTAAGTACTCAGAGTTCAGCTAAAACCTTGAAAAGCACTAATGTGTTTTCTCATGTACCATATTTCCCCCATTACATTTATTGAATATGACTTCACATTTATGTTTGTGCAGTAGTTACAATGTTGTATTTTTTTCTAATGCTTTCTACAATGATATAAACTTGTAATAGCAAAAAGTTCTACTGGGGCATCTGCTGAAAATATGCCTAGTTTTCAGATCATATATAAGTAAGCAATCCATTTGGATTACATTTCATCATAGACTAGGAACATGTGCCTTGTGAGGAGAAGTGATGAATATTTCAAGAACTTAGACGAGACATTTGTGAAATGTGTGCTCTTAACATGCTCCAGACCTTTCCTTCTGGTCAAATGCCATTTCCTTTTTCTCTTCCGTAGGCCCTTTATGGTACAACCTCAGAAACAGCAACTTGGAGACGTTGTGCAAACTATGTCAATGGGAATATGGAAAATGCTGTGGGGAGGCTTTATGTGGAAGCAGCATTTGCTGGAGAGAGTAAACACGTGGTAATGTTTTCAGAATAATACACTGTCAGTTATACAGGACACTATCAGTTTGTTCACATTGATGAGCAATTACAGTTCTCCATCATTTGGCTAAAGTTTTATTAATTTAGGCAGAGAACCTCTGAGTCATAATATGCCATTGTTTCCCAATAAATCTTCCCTTGCCTTCCCCAAGAGTCTAGTTACGTTTCTGCTCCTAATACTGTCTAGTCCAAAACCAACTCACCATTTTCCAGAAGCAGTGTATCTGGAGTACCCAGTAATATGTTCTATTGATATAGTCATTTATAAACTCTTCTATTATCAAAATTGCCCCAAAATTAATATTTTCTTAAGAACATAGATAGTAAAACAGGATTTATTTGGAGTATAAGAAATGTGCTTTATTTTGCATTGTTAGGAAAATGAAGACAGTGGAACTTAATGGTACAGTGAAAGAATTTATTGAAATGTTACTTTATGCTTAGCTAAACCACTAATGGTAATGACAGCTCTAATATTTTATGTTAGTTCTTCCAGTATGATAGTACATTCTGAAAATGATTTTTACCTTAATGCATCTATTAAGACCTATTTAATCAAGAGTGTCGATAATAGCAATATTGCTTTTGAAATATAATGGTCCCATATATCTGTTAGTTTAGGTCACAGTTTGTCTATAAATTTATGTTTATTAACATATTAAGTCATACAAAGATAGCATGTAGTTCTATTTTTAAAAGGCTGTGTTACAAAGAATGAATTAATGACCTATATTTGTTTTCTGTTCTGATTTGAGGTTGAGGATTTAATTGCACAGATCCGAGAAGTTTTTATTCAGACTTTAGATGACCTCACTTGGATGGATGCCGAGACAAAAAAGAGAGCTGAAGAAAAGGTAAAGAGCAGGCAGCTAACTAGCAAAGAAAAATCTGAATAGGAAAAATTAACTTTAAAAACATTTAGGAAAAAATATAATCAAAGATTGCATAAAAACTTGCAGGCTCCTTCAATATGTAATGTTTTCAGAAAGAGTTTTTGTGGATAAAGATGTATTTCTACAATTTTAATCTTTTATCTCTGCAACCAATACCCTAGCAAGGTGAAAATATTAAGTTTCTGTTCAAGCAAATGTAAGGTGGTGCATTATTGGTGCATTATAAGATCTATAATTAAAGAGATGTTGAAGAAGCTTTTCTATAACTATTCCTGCCCACCCGTAATGTACAGCTTTTATTGAGACTTTTACTGTCTTGCATAAGAATAAGTCTAGGATTTCTCAGGAAATCTTAGGTTTAAATTTACTGTGATCATTTGTCTTTATAATTATATAATAACTAGGGGGAACATGTCCTGTGAAAACTGTGAACATGCTTTATGAGCAACATTCACATGCATCCTGACTAATCTCTGTAGTTAGGGTGGCAGAAAATGCAGACTATTTGGATTGATAGAGGAGACCATAATAAATGTATTTTAATAAGATAATCAACCTCTGGTCTAGTTTTCTTTTAGAATTAAATCACATGGAAGGACTATCTTTTTTCAGCTCTCAAAGAGCCCTGAGTGGGTTAGGCCTAGAACCTCAGCCCCTAGTATTGCTATCTTTCCATCACTCTGGCCAGCTCTTCAGACGTTCAGGTTGGATTTGCTCCTTTCATGTCACAGCTGTGCATGACATGGTTCTGCTTGGTAAAGCCAGTTGGATTGTTCTGGATCAGCATTTTCAAAGTGGTGTCACAAAATACTGGACATGCAAGTTGTTCCACAAGAGGCTTATGGTCAAAAGAGTTTGGTGAACACTTCTTGTAGGAAGGCTTCCCTCATCTCACCCTAGACTGGGTTACATGCTCCTGGGGTGTGATTTTATTATCATACTTGGGAGTTAATATTTATTTCACTGCTTATCATTGCTGTTTACAATAAGCTTTTTATGGGTGGGGGCGGGGGTGGCAGAAAATACTGCCTAGCATTATATCCTCAGCCCTTTACAGCATATCTGGCCCTTGGTAGACCCTTGAAATATATTGAGTGAATAAATTGATAAATTAATTTCCCATCTTGGACATTTATAATAACTTATGATTCTAACCTTATAATCTAACCCATTTTCAATTGTAAGAAGTCCTGCAATAAAGAAACTTGCTTAATATTTTTGCTACAGTATTTATCCAAAGTAATTGACAATAATTTTTTTGTGTGTTTACTACCTTATACTTTCTGTAGAATTTGTATCCTTTAGAACACTCTTTAAGGAAATGTCTTACAGTAAATAAAGTATCATTGAGTGGGGGCTGGTTTGTCATGACTGATGGAAAACCTACAAGAAAATGGGTTTGGCCTCAGTGACTTCAGTGATACATATGAGGCCTGATCCACTGACTGGGGAAACCCTGGGCTCATGTAACAGATTTGTAATAAAACTGCATCCATTTGATGGCAAACCATGTAACTCAGAAATACAGGCTAAATCCCCCATGAAAAATTTAAATTAATTAAAGTATTTAAGAGTGATATGAAGTGGTAGAATCAAAAGTCAAGTATCATTGAGAAAATCAAGAGAGAAATAAAATAAAAATAGAAATAGCAAGTAGTAAACAAGTGATAATGAAATAATAAAATAAGTGAAATAAACCATTTTAAAATAATTAAAAATGAACTTTAGAAATAGTGGTAAATAGGCCAGGTGCAGTGGCTCACTGGTGTAATCCCAGCACTTTGGGAGGCCGAGGCAGGCAGATTGCTAGAGCCCAGGAGTTTGAGACTAGCCTGGGCAACATAGCGAAACGCTATCTCTACAAAAAATACAAAAATTATCTGGGTGTGGTGGTGCATGCCTGTAGTCCCAGCTATTTGGGAGGCTGAAATGAGAAGATCACTTGAGCCCAGGAGGTGGAGGTTGCAGTGAGCCCTGATTGTGCCACTGCACTTCGGCCTGGGCAACAGAGCAAGACCTTGTCTCAAAAGGAAAAAAAAAAAAAAAGAAAAAGATAGTAGTAAATACATGATAACTATGAGCTGGAATAACAAGGAAAACCCTGTTTTCCACTCATCTAATTAATATCATTTATTGAACTTGAGAAGGTAGGTACACTGACTTTGGAGAATAAAGGAGAATATAAAAACTCCAGGAACCAATATTTAGGAATAATATTAGCAGTAAACCTGTAAGCCCATATCTGTTTTCTCAGCCAGATCAATGAGGCAGAAAGATAATTATAACCTGCTAGAATGGAAGCTCTAAATATTACTCCTTCTAAAAAATTGAGAAAAAAAAACCTTTGAGAGAAAAAGTTCATAAAAGTACAAAATATGTGGTACAATGAGTTTTGTCACTTTTCATGTTGGTTTTCTTGAGAAAGCTGCAGCCTATAAGGATAAGGCATTAGAAACTCAATTTCAGACCCTATTTTCATTTACTCTTGAACATCCCAGGAAAGAGCCATTGCAAAGATCTCTGTTTAAGTATGTTAGACTTTTTATGAACAGTACTGTTTTATGAACAGTATGGATCACGTTATTCAATTGCTAGTCATGGGCAGATTATAAGTTTGTATCTGAAAGTTATATAATCATCTTCACCTTCAATATTATAATTTTCATAGGCGTTGGCGATTAAAGAAAGGATCGGCTATCCTGATGACATTGTTTCAAATGATAACAAACTGAATAATGAGTACCTCGAGGTAAGTCTCTATAAAGACTCTGGACTACTGATACTTAAGGCTGGTAGTAGTGTCGTTTTTAGCTATGAGGTGCCTGAAATTATGTGAAGTAGCCCAAAACCACAGGTTGTATTATATAAAGCCTTCAACACTGGTGCCAGAATGCTATTTGTTTTAGCCTTTTTGTTTTCATTAGCCAGGACTATATTTGGTTATTGTTCATTTGGTTTCCATATATTCCATTTTAAGAACAGTAAGTAAAATCTGGTGTCCTTTAAAGAGTATCAAGGAAGGGACAGACATCAAGGTGTTGAACAACAGGCAGCCCTTCAGGCTCCTTACCACGTTTTACACAGGCTTCGAGTTTCCCTCCACCTTCCAAGTTTTCCTCTACTGGATAAACCAATTCATGCCTACTGTATTTTAAAAACAAAACAAAACAAACCCTGATATTTGAGAACTGAAAACTATTTTGTTCTGCCCTGGTAATGTAACAGTTAAAAGAACAGAGTTGCTTAAAGTCACTACAGTGCTGATTTCAGACTCAACTGAAAGTCCTCTTGCTAACTTTGCGGTCACCACAACTACATGATCCCCTGGTGACAGCCAGGTGATCCTTGCCCAGGTCCTGGGATGACAGTGATTCCTCATTCATTGATTACTAGTCTAGCATGGGGATTTGCAAGCCATACTGCCTTCTTCTCTCTTTCCATTTGCAGAAGAAACTTGACTTTCTCTGTTAAATGAGTTGGTTACAGCTTGCAAGCCCCAGGGGTCCTTACAGCAGGAGCATAGTGGCTATGAACATAGACTCAAAACCAAGTTCCTTGATTCTAGATCCCAGTTCCACCACTCATTTAAACTTGGGCAAGTGACTAAATTGTATCTCAGTTTCCTTGACTTTAAAATGGGGATAGGAGCCCTTTAGTTCATTGGTATTAAATGAGCATAATATTAGATTCTATTAGTATAATAGAATTAAATGAGTATAATGTATAACTTAAAGTACTTAGAATAGTACTTGGCACATGGTAAGTACTAAAGAAGAATGTGCTATTATTCACATGTGTTATGTGAAGATTAATATCATTAATGTGAGGTTTGTTTGACACTTGGTTTTATTTGATTATTATAAAATAATAGACTGAATTTGTGATTTGGCTGGAGTACTGACCTGTGATATACTAATAGAATTAGGGTAATTGGAACTACATCCTTTTTTGGTAAGTTTTTTAATGCTCTCTGTTGACTTTATTGACTGATATAATTTAAGAAAATCCCTATGTTTTTCAGCAAAAATTTTGAAGATATCAGTTTTAATATTTCTCCCCAAATCTTTTATATAATACAGTTGAACTACAAAGAAGATGAATACTTTGAGAACATAATTCAAAATTTGAAATTCAGCCAAAGTAAACAACTGAAGAAGCTCCGAGAAAAGGTGGACAAAGACGAGTGCGTATATTCTCGTTTCTAATGTGCTCATTTAGAAGCAGGTCTTTCCCTCCTTTCTTTGTTGGATTAAGTGAAAGAGCCTCAGTTAGAAAAATATTAAAAAGTACAAAGTCTTCTTTTTACTGAGAACTTCTAAAAGCATCTAATTATGGTATACTAAAGATATGGATCAAAAATTTAACCAGATTAAAATACCTTTCTCATTAAGGTATCCTCAAATTTACATTTCTTTGGTTTCACCTTATATCATTGCCTATCATCTCAATTTATTTGTGAACAAGTTTCTCAAAAACACTTTAGCTTAAGTAAGCCAATTCATAGCTCCTTTAAGCCTTCTCTTAGGCCTTACTCTGTGTCCAGAATTTTCTTCTGCTGACAGCCCCACCTTTTTTCTATCAGTCAATCCCACAACTCCATCCCCTTCATAGATAGTTAATGTAAGACTTTTCGAACCCTGTGGTAATCAAATAGGAGATACCAGGAACCATTCTTATTCACAGTCTTCTTATGTTCTTAATCTCTGCTTATTAGTGACATCAGTACTTCCTAATAACTATTAGTTTAGAGTTTATTTTTTCTATTAAATAGATATAACTAACATATTTATCAGCATGTGTGTTTATGCACCTAAATTCCTAGAACCACTTATGTTGACTTTTTCTCCCTAGGCCCTTAGCCCCTAAAGAACAGGGGCTATTCCTTTTGACCATAAAGTCTCAGCATCTAGCATACTGAAGAATCTCAGTTAAAACAAAATTAATGAGTGAGTCAGCAAGTGAAAAATAAATATACTAACTTGATTTGTGTGGTCACTAACACATTAACATGCCAAAGAGATGCTTGTTTCATTCATGCATTCATTTATCCTTTCATGCATTTATTAACATTTTGGAACACAAAGTCCACGTGTCATTGGGTACTGGGAGAATCAAAGGTGAACTTTGATTACATTACAAGAGCAGAAGGTAGACAAGACATGATGTAATAAACTGCACCACCAGGAGGGAAATGTCGTGCCAAGCAAAGTACAAAGTGCTGTGGGCTTATTTGATGATAAGACTGTTCTGTTCTCAGTAAACCAAGTACAGGTTGGACAAAACTACTAATGGAAATGCCAATACATTTCAATCCTTACTCAACATGTTGAACTCCTGCAACACTGACGTGTCCTGAAAGAGAGAGCAACTCTTTTGCTGACTTCTAAGTTTCTATTGGAACAAATATTGTGTTGTCTGATGCTAAAAATGGGATTGCAAATATTATAGAATGTTTAGTGTCCCATCTGAGAAAGAAGGAGAGTGAATACACATGCTTGGCATTATAATCAAGTTACCATATCCTGTCTCTTGAAACACACAAAAAGTTATGCAAAATAATTATCTGGGTGAATTTATGATCTGAGAAATTTCTTATAAGTCTGTATATTTGTATTTCTTTAAAAATAGACATACTAAGATTTAATAATTGTTAGCACTATAAAATATCTATAGACAAATACTGTCAAATATTATTTCTGAAATGGCCAAATTAACCAGTACCCATAGGACTTCAGGAAATTTCTTCATAATTCTAGAAATAGTTGTTGAATTATTGCTTGATGTTTTCTTTTGAAGTTAACGTAGTGCCAGTTTCATAATCATTTTGTCATATAATTTACACTGTTCATTCCCTTTCATCATATAGGCTGATTTTCTCTGCATTCTTCTCTTTTTAAGATAGTTAATCAAAAGCCAAAAGTGTATACAATATTTTAATGAATGTTTGGTCAATAGCACACATGCTTCAGTAGTACTTTTTGGTCCTCCCCATGAGCTTCTGATGATCACAAATGCAATATGAATTCTAAGGTCTTCTCTGCTATACAGAGCCAGGTTTCCTTTCTTTCCTATAGTCTGCCTGTATACCAGAGGTTCAAAACTCTAGCTGCACATGATAATCACCTGCAGAACATTTTAAAAAATACTGATTCCCCAGCTCAAGCACCCTAGAATGTGATGTAATTGTTCTGTAGCTGGAACCCAGATACTGGTATTCTTTTTAAGTACCACCCACCAAGTGAGAACCCCTGAGTTAGTGTTATTTCCTTTTTGTATGATATCATTCCTGTTTGTATTCAATTTTATGGAATTTTTCACAGGATGATGCCTTTAATTTGGCAATTTACATTTAAAATTTATTTTTATCTTCCAAAATAATCAGAAACCCTCTGACAGTAATTGCATCAAATCATTAAGACTGAGCCCTATAGGATACAACATGATTGAAGATCCTCTCATTTTATTAAGGTTTCTTGCAGGGAAAGTTACTGACTTATTTTGAACCTGCTTAATAGTAATAAAGTTGACTGGACATGGTGGCTCACGCCTGTAATCGCACCACCACAGTCCAGCCCGGGCGACAGAGCAAGAATCCATCTCAAAAAAAAAAAAAAAAAAAAATGTAATAAAGTCATTATTCTTTTTTCTTTTGTCTTTGTTGAGCACCAAGTTCAAGTCCTTGCTGTATATGTTTAGACAGATAATTTCTGTTGCTTCTACTTGTTCACATAGCCCATAGTTACATCTCAGAGAATTACATTTTCAGATGCTCAAGATCCTCACTCCCAAAGTCTTGAAAGAGAAATACGTGTGCATACCCAAAATTGAAGGGACAGAGTTGAGACTTTTGCAGGGTTGTATTGTTGGGCACTTTAGAGAAATGATGATGCATTAAATTTTCAAGGCAGCAACTAATGTAAATAAATTCAATTAGCCAAATAGTAAACTTCTAGACACTTTTTTCCCCAATTCACATGCTCTCACTGGGCAAACTCATTTTACTTCTCGACATCTTCTATCATCATCATGTGAGCTGAATATTTGTATTTGACTCAGATCCATTTACTAAGATTCAAATCCAGATGTCTAGATGCTTATGAAACATCTCCATGCAGGTGTCTTACTGACCCTACAAACACAGCATTTGTCATTTAGGCAAAAATTAATATCTGCCCATTTTCTAACAACCTCCATTTTACTGCTACCAAGACAGAAACCAAGGACTCATTTTAATCATCCTAGACTGATCCCTTTCTGTTATTCCTGACATCTATAGTGATAGTTAATTCAAATCTCCATTTTTTTTTAAAAAAAGTCTGCATCCACCAGCTGCTATTTAAATATTACGTAGGAATGGGAAGAGAGGGGATCTCCAGCTCCCCATTCCCATGGTCCCTTCTGTAATTCAAACATTTCTCATTGTTCATTGACTCATTTAAATTGTTATCCTACTTTTTATTACCAATCATCTTATATATCTTCACTTTAACCTCCACACTACTACCTTAGAAATTTTTTTGAAGACACAAATTGGCATGTTATTTCCTAATGAGAACACTTCAGTGTATCCCTGTTGCCTGTCTCATGATGTGTGACCATTTTGAAAAGAGAACCAAGGCTCTTCATACCTCACACTAGCTCTCGAGAGTTCCTTCACATTCACCCTACACCTCACCATTGTCCAAAGCTCCAGCCGTGGGAATTTCTTCCAAATCTTTTCTCTGTCTTTCCTATGTCCTTGTCTCTTACCCTGGACCACTCTTTATGCCCTGGTTCATCTAACAGAAACCTACACATGGTTCGATTAAACTTTAAGTGTCACCTCCTTCCTCACAGCACCCCATTGCATATTTCTCTTCACCTTGGGCTGTACTACACTTTGCACATTTTCGTCAAAGTACCAGTACATTTTACTATATTTAGTTGGACTAGCCCCTCTTGAAAGCAAAAACCAGATATTTGTGTCACCAGAGCTTAAACACTAATGAACAGAATGTAGCTCTTCATAAATGTTTATGGGATGAATAAATGATAAAATTGCCAATTTGTAATGATGATAATAAAACTAACTCAGCTGCTAAAATAAAAATGGTCACATCTGGCTGGGCCCAGTGGCTCACGCCTATAATCCTAGCACTTTGGGAGGTCAAGGTGGGTGGATCACTTGAGGTCAGGAGTTTGAGACCAGCCTGGCCAACATGGTGAAACCCCGTCTCTACTGAAAATAGAAAAATTAGCCAGGCATGGTGCCATGCACCTGTAATGCCAGCTACTCAGGAGGCTGAGGCAAGAAAATCACTTGAACCCGGGAGGTGGAGGTTGCAGTGATCAAGATTGTGCCACTGCACTCCAGCCTGAGCGACAGAGAGACACTCTGTCTCAAAGAAAAAAAAAAATGATCACATCCAAACATTTCACTATCATGGCTGGTGAAGATACACAACATCATCTTTAACAAATTCAAGAAATTGAGGAAGTCAGGAAGTCTGCATGTGAGACACCCAAGTTAATAATTTAGCTAAAAGGGCCTCCCTCTGCTCTTATGAGTGGCTGGCACCTGCAAAGGACAGGGATTTACTTTTTTTTTTTTTTTTTTAAGATGGAATCTCACTCTGTCACCCAGGTTGGAGTGCAGTGACACCATCTCGGGTCACTGCAACCTCTACCTCCAAGGTTCAAACGATTCTCCTGCCCCAGCCTCCCAAGTAGCTGGGATTACAGGCATGCACCACCATGCCTGGCTAATTTTTGTAGTTTTAGTAGAGACGGGGTTTCACCGTGTTGGCCAGGCTGGTCTCGAACTCCTGACCTCAGGTGATCCACCCACCTCAGCCTCCTAAAGGGATTTAAATTTTAATTCATGTGGTTTCTGATGCCTAGTATGTGTTTCCAAAATCATCTCAAACATTATGTCTTTTAAGGATTTAGCGCCAGTTTGTAAAGAATTTTAAACGTGT
>NW_026652288.1:70515817-70601066 GCF_009828535.3 Hylobates moloch
TTTTTAATGATGGCCATTCTAACTGGTGTGAGATGGTATCTCACTGTGGTTTTGATTTGCATTTCTCTGATGGCCAGTGATGATGAGCATTTTTGCATGTGTTTTTTGGCTGCATAAATGTCTTCTTTTGAGAAGTGTCTGTTCATGTCCTTCGCCCACTTTTTGATGGGGTTGTTTGTTTTTTTCTTGTAAATTTGTTTGAGTTCATTGTAGATTCTGGATATTAGCCCTTTGTCAGATGAGTAGGTTGCAAAAATTTTCTCCCATTCTGTAGGTTGCCTGTTCACTCTGATGGTAGTTTCTTTTGCTGTGCAGAAGCTCTTTAGTTTAATGAGATCCCATTTGTCAATTTTGGCTTTTGTTGCCATTGCTTTTGGTGTTTTAGACATGAAGTCCTTGCCCACGCCTATGTCCTGAATGGTATTGCCTAGGTTTTCTTGTAGGATTTTAATGGTTTTAGGTCTAACATTTAAGTCTTTAATCCATCTTGAATTAATTTTTGTATAAAGTGTAAGGAAGGGATCCAGTTTCAGCTTTCTACATATGGCTAGCCAGTTTTCCCAGCACCATTTATTAAATAGGGAATCCTTTCCCCATTTCTTGTTTTTGTCAGGTTTGTCAAAAATCAGATAGTTGTAGATATGCGGCATCATTTCTGAGGGCTCTGTTCTGTTCCATTGATCTATGTCTCTGTTGTGGTACCAGTACCATGCTGTTTTGGTTACTGTAGCCTTGTAGTATAGTTTGAAGTCAGGTAGCGTGATGCCTCCAGCTTTGTTCTTTTGGCTTAGGATTGACTTGGCGATGCAGGCTCTTTTTTGGTTCCACATGAACTTTAAAGTAGTTTTTTCCAATTCTGCGAAGAAAGTCATTGGTAGCTTGATGGGGATGCTCATGGGATGAAAGAATCAATATCGTGAAAATGGCCATACTGCCCAAGGTAATTTATAGATTCAATAAAATATTTAATTCTAGTGACATGAATTTTCATTTAGAGTTCGTAGAGCAAACATAAATCTCTAAAGAAAAAGATGTACAAGAACAAAAAAAAATGAGTCTCTTGTTTTTAGACTTGATGTTATTTTGTTAGTTTCTCAGGACAGAACTTTCTGTGATATAATTGTGATGGGTGTTGCTAGTGTCTGTGAATCATAACTGTTGAGCCCTGGAGTTAACTTTTTATAAAGTACAAAGAGGAATCTCATTGATGCGTCTCTCTTGCTGTTCTGCATCAAAATGAAAGCATACTGACATTGACAGGAGCCAAGTCAATAAACATTTATTGAGCAGCTAGCTTGTGCAGAACACTGTGCTAAACAAAATAGATGATAAAGAGGAGAACAAGATGTTGCCCTTTACTTGGGAGGCTATGATCTTAAGGGGCAGATGATTAAAAATTAAATCTGATGAAAGGCAGGGTTTGGTTGGTGCTATTACCAGGAAACAAAGTGCTAGAACAGCACTTTTTTCAAACCACAAAGCTTTACTTATTAGTAGAACACAATTTTTCAAACCACAATTAAACCTTTACTTATTAGTAAAACATTCTCTGGGATCAATATGTCAGCATTTAAATTAATATTGAGGTGAACAGAGGATTCACGAAAAACAAAACAAAAATGATTGGCTCATTTCTGTCTGCCCCTTGGTTGCTTCAAGCATGGTGTTTTTTTTCCTAATCTGGTCCACTTGGATGGTGGCACACCTCTGCAATAAGTGGAACCCCTAAAGCTGGCAGCTCAACATCTGTGACTCCGTGGTGCGTATAGAAAGTTCCCGAAAGGCCAGCACCACCAAAAATGGCGGAGCAGTTGGCACCCTGGGAAGTGACGCTGTAGTTTTGCCACTGCAATGAGTGCCTAATAATCTTTTAGTGTTCCAGTTCTGCCATTCACTACCTGTGGCCTTTTAAAGGCCCTGCGGTTTCCTTATTTATAAAATGAGTAGGCTGTGCTAGACCGTAGAATGTGTCTAAGGTTCTTTCTGGCACTAAAATTCTGTGGACCTTACTGTGAAGTTTTCATAAGAGCCAGGAAGTTTTCCTCCTTGGCTTCTCCGCATCAAATGACCCAAGAGAAAAAAACACATTCTTGAGTGGCAGAGAAGTACCTCGTTTCTTTCTAAAATATCCCTTCTGATTTTTCCACTTCACTGTGTTTCTAGAACCAACCTTCTTTCTAAGTTCTGTATAGTTCAACTTGAGTATCAAAGGAAAAATAATTATGCAGAACTTATATGGGTGAATATGATGGCCCAGCAGTGGAAAGTTGATAGTCTCTCGAGGGTGGGCAGCACCGGACACTTGAGACAAAGGACTATCCATAAATGTAGACGGAGATGATTTGTAAAAAGGATTATTTGACTCAGCAAGTATTGCCAGAAAGAAGAGATACACTAAACTTGAACAAATCACTTTAATTTCCCAAGGCAGTATCTGCCATGGCATCCTCATGTTCTGCACATGTTGTAACAGATGAAAATTTTAGATTTTTATGTTTTATGCTTCCATTAAGCCAGCAGAGTCTTTGCAGATTTTCATTGTGTTTTGGGGTTGTAAGAAAAATATGTTTTATTGGCAAAAAGATTTCTGCTTTTTAGTCAGCATTTGATGAGGGATTCTGTTTTGTTTTGTTTTGTTTTGTTTTCCAGAGGGGGAAGGGGAATTAGAAAAGGAAGCTGAATAATTTAAAGGTTGAAATTTTAGGTAGTTCTTTTTTAAAAACAAAACAAAAATATCATCTTCAAACAACACAATTAAAAGGTCCTAAACGTCCATTTAAACTGGAAGAACTTTGCAAAAGAATTCTGATACATTTATTTCAGTGTCATCTCTTGAAAGGACAACATTCAACGGTGCCCAGTTTCTGATAGCCACCACTCTCTACAACGTGCATAGCAATGGTGCCCTCTGCCCTCCTAGAGTCACAGGATGAAATGGGTCAGCACTCCAGGAGCTTGGAGGACCCAATGATATACCAAGGCCCAAATAGCTGAGTGCCTACTATGCTCCCACCACTGGTCTTAGCCTTAGGATTCAATTAAGAACAAAAGATGGAATATTCCTGCCTTCATGGAATTACCTTCTAATGAGCTAGGTAGACAATAGTCTTATGTCAAGTTATGTAAGTACTGAGGGTTATATAGTATGGAATAGGTTTCAGTTCTTTCCTGGAAGTTCTCAGAATTACTTTAAATCAGGAGAAAAGTCACCAAAGAAAATTCTGACAGAAATGATCCACCCACCCAAGTGTCTCCAAAATTAGGAATCTCTCCGAAATAAAGCATACCAAGTGTGTATGCACATATATGTGCATGTACACATATATAAGGTTAGCAAAGACTAAAAAGATTGTGCCTTGTTGCCAAACAGAACTACACACAAACAACTGGTAACATCTAGGAAAGCAGTAGTAATTTTCCATTACCTTTTGTTGAAAGAGAAGTGGCGTCTCCCAGTTTAGTGTCAGAATGAGAGTCCTAGCCTCAGACAGATTCAGGTAAGACACCCATAGTACTTCAGTTATGTTAACAACCGTATGCAGCAATAGAAGTTCTTTGGTCCTACTGTGCTTTTGCCTTTGGGTAAAAAGTTACACTTATGGATCATTGGTAAGAGCCTGTGCTGTGGAGTCAGGGGGTCAGGGGAGTAGACCTGAGTCAGAATTCCTGCTTTGCCTCCTAACCTCTGAACCTAGATTTTTTTCTTTATAATCTGGTGATAATAACTTCACTTTTATTCTGCATGGTTGTGTTGTACGTTGTATGACCTAGAACATAACTTAGGTGCTCATTAAATAGTTACCAGTGTGACATAGTAGTAAGAAATGGTCATCTTCATTTTTAAAGAGGATGGCAAGAAAATGGCATTAATCCCTGTAATGAAATTTTGTGTATGGTGCAGATCAACAGCTTAGGAGTAGGAGAATTGATTGGAAGGTGAGCAGGTTCCTATTCTTAGTTTAAATATAATTTTCCCAGTTATATAACATAGTTTGTAGGTGTATTAGGAAAGAGTTTAATAACCATATTGTGCCTCAGTTTCTGTACCTGCAAATATATGGATGGTTTGAAAGATAAATAAAAGTATATGGAAAACTTCGAAGTCTTGATGAGAGAATATTGATAAATGTAAAGGATTAGAGTGATTATTGTGATTACAAGATAAGAATTCTTTCCACCCAGGGGAGAGGAAGACACAGAAAAACTATCGTATTGCACTGCTGATTTCAAAGGAGTTGCTTTGAGACTACTAAATGCTGAGAAATTGAACACTGGAAGTAAAGGCTCACTAACAATTTTGTTGTTTTCAGTTTTTAAGTTACATAAGAGTGGGTGAAAAAAATTTATTCTAGGTGCTTTTGCAATCTAGTGGGCTTATTATAACCAAAAGGTTATAGGATCAGTCTGTTGTCTTCTGCTTTTCTTCCCAAGTATAAAAATTATTTCTGCACACTTTCATCAGCACTAAGCTTCTTCAGGGCAATCAGAGATAGAAGAGAAACACCTGGTTCCTCTGTCAAGTATATTTCAGTTCTATTCCCCACCCACATTGTTAGCTCAGCTTTGAGGGCCATACTGCTTCTAGTGGCCCCTCTTTGTTTTACTGCCAAATGCCCCCAAACAAGAATAAGCTTACCTGACAAAATTACATCTCATAAATTAAAAATAAGGTTTCTTCCTTCCTGCTTCCCCACTCTTCACTTTATACCACATACATCCCCACATTTTTATGCATACAGACCACCAGAGGAAGGATGAGAAATGGAAGAACAGTGGTTCATCTCTCAAGTCTGATACTGCTCTGTGGAGGCTGTTAGTGTTTGGCCTCTGCACTTTAAAGGTATCTTCAGGTAACCTACACTATCTATTATTTTAGGGCAAGAATCGCCACCATTTCACTTTCTCTTTGTGAATTTTCTCTTCTCTGTGCTGCCAGTCAGGGTCAAATTTGGACTGCATTCAAACCAAAAGAACTTACAGTTTTTGTTACATCACTGTTTAGTTGGCCCTGTTAATTTAGCTTTTATATTAACATTGAGAGATATTTTGTGATTGATCACAAGTATTAGACATTCAGTCTATAGCTGTTATCATCACCTTATTTAAGATGTAATGATGTAATCACAGTACTGCCAATTCTGATTATTACCAGGGACAAAATGTCCTGTGCTTTTGGTAATTCCTCAGACTGGTTTGAGGGCACATCAAGAAAGATCTCAAAGAAGAAAAGGCAAATACTACACACTAGTGCTGCGTAAACCCAACCACCATAATTCTAATTTTATTTGAATGTTCGGTGGTCATAAATAGCTACCTATTTTCTTTAAGGTATAATTCACAGTGGACATTTTAATATGCAAGACGCTCCCTGCTGGAAATTTGCAAACATAAATCAAAATGCAATCTTAAAGCCCTCAATGTAATGTAACAGAAGAGCAGAAAAGCACTAAAACAAAAGGTATGACATTTATTTTTACAAAAGCAATAGACACAAGATGGATAATATATAAACTTCATTCATTTGTGTCCTACTTTTGTGATCTATTGTTATCTGAAACATTAATTTCATATATCCTGTTCCTCTCCTCTGTAACAACAATTTGAAAACAACTTGGATTGGCACCTTTTCCATTTCAATATTAGGATTTTTGACTAGTCTAGAGCCAAAAAATATGCAACCTGTAAAAGCCCATGTAGAATTCACTGTCACTAAACCAGAAGTTCGCAATTGAGAAACTGAACCCTAAAACCACTGGGACCTAGATACCTGTTAAGTTAACTTTTATAGCAATTAAAATTTTAATAACTATAAGCTGTTTACGTAAAAAATTTGCTGCCATGTTTGCTATGAAAATGTCGAGGACACGTCAGAGTTACCTCTTTCAAATCATGCAAGGAACAATGTTTCCCACTAGGAGTGGTAAGAGCACATTTTCCATTTTGACCTTCTTGCCAGACAGCTTGGAATCATATCTGAGCCTGAATTATAGTAACTGTCTGAATATATATAAACATAGTCATAACATATTTCCTAATCATGATTTTTGTTTATTTTCTTGTATAATACTTCGTAGTCACATAAACGCAATCTATTTGTTCTACATAGTTTCTGATCTCTCAATTTTAGTCTAATATCCCTGGGTTTACACATACATGTTTTTCTTGTGAGTCACCACAAATTACGTGGGAAGCAAATAGAGTTTAATTAAAATAAATAAAATTATATTGTTGTAATCATCAAACCTGCAAGAAATATTAAAATACTGATGACTCGGCTGTGACGAAATTAAGGAGGACTGATATTATCAGTCCCCCCCCATCCTGTTTAAAAATGCTTTCTCGATTTAAAACAACAGCAGTAACAAACTGAGGAAGAAACACATTGATCATTCTTCTCCATCTCCAAGCTTATTTTCTTCCTAAAGAAAAATTCACAGAAATGTTAACTAAATTTTTTTAAGTCCCAAATCCTTTATATAAAAAGTCTTAATAAGTTGTTGTAGACAAAACCCATTCTTAGAATTTATCAGTCAGTTGTTATATATTGCCCTGTGCTAGTTATTTTTAAGAGATCAAAATAAAATTCACTTCTGACAGCCCAAAATAGTTACTGACATTGTAACTAAAGTGACGTTGTAACTAAAGCCTACTTCTTACAGCTCACCTGGCAGAGCAGGGTCTAGAAACAGTTCTGATGTAATCTAATTGTGCTAATTACTGTACACCCCTTCTGTGAGTAGGATAATTGTCATACTAACAGTTGCCATGAAAGTAGAACAACTGCAGTGAAGCCATTAGATAATGATCTATGACTACCTTAAATGCATGCATGTGTGCTGACATTTAAGAGGTTATCTGAAGTCAAGCAGTATCCATTTTTCCAATGAGCAAGTAACGATATATGTAATAGTCTACTAAGATGAGAACTTTAGTCTTGTTGCACAAAATTTCTTAACACATGATTATTAATATGCAGTCTTCATAATATCTGAGCAGAGAGACATGGGAACTTTGGCTCTTATCCTCATCCCTCAAATTATCATCTGGGAGCTATTTTTTTCCATTTTCTCATTCAGCCTATAGTTATTTATGCATTTTTCTCATCTCCTCAACTAAACTAGAGTCTCCTCAAGTCAGGAACTGTATTTTATAAAATCTTTAGGTTTTATACAGAGCCTTAGACATGGTATAGACAGACAGATAGACAGACAGACAAATCTACGTAAGATAGATAGACAGACCGACAAATCTACTTAAGAATGACCTGGGTTTCATTTTAAAGTCACACAAAAATATATCTTTGTTCAATTAGCTGGAATGTTGTATTTTTTGAAAACACTTTTAAATGGCAATAATCTGTGACATGTTACTCTAAGACAACTACTTGAGATATCTTAGTTCCCAAAAAGTTTCTTTGTAAACCAGGAATTAACTATTTTTAATATACCTGCATCTGAAGTTTTAATGACCCACACTTCAGTATTCTGTCAACTGCTCCAGAATGGTTGTCATAGTTACCTAGTATCAGGAACATAAAGCTAAATAAATTTCAATACAATCTTAACCCATTGCAGTTTCTGAAGTGATACATTTTAATAGGTTTCACAACATCAGAGGCCTCCATAAAAATCCATGCAAATAAAATAAAAGATTACAGACTTGAATATATGCTGATGTTTTTCAAGAAATAGAAATGCCTTCAAATGAGCTCTCACCTAGTGAACTAATTTTAATTTGTTGATCATGTTTCAAACAGAAAGTTAAGATTCGTCTAGGAATAGTAATAATGCTTTAATTGTGTGAGTGGGTTGAATCAGATAATGCAGTATTATTTGTAATGAGTTCTTATGTTTTCTACAGGTGGATAAGTGGAGCAGCTGTAGTCAATGCATTTTATTCTTCAGGAAGAAATCAGATAGGTAAGGTGTATTCTTAAATAATTATTTAATATTTCTCTATTGTTCCCAACATGTAGCACATTGTATGACCAATTACAATACCTATAAACAAGCACAGCTGAGGCTGACTTATTGATCTATTGAATACATTTCTTGAAAGTACATGCGGCCGGGCGCGGTGGCTCACGCTTGTAATCCCAGCACTTTGGGAGGCCGAGGCGGGCGGATCACGAGGTCAGGAGATCGAGACCACGGTGAAACCCCGTCTCTACTAAAAATACAAAAAAAAAATTAGCTGGGCGTGGTGGTGGGCGCCTGTAGTCCCAGCTACTCGGAGAGGCTGAGGCAGGAGAATGGCGTGAACCCGGGAGGCGGAGCTTGCAGTGAGCCGAGATTGCGCCACTGCCCTCCAGCCTGGGCGACAGAGCGAGACTCTGTCTCAAAAAAAAAAAAAAAAAAGAAAGTAAATGCATCCATGTACCTTCTTTCACTATAATGGGAAAATTCAGATTAGTACAAATCATGTTAAGTAGTTTTGTTTCTTTTACAATATTCTTATCTATATCTAAAATGGTTTATCTTATTTCTAAATATTTTTATTTTATTTCTAAGTACCTTTTTTAAAGTCCCTTGAATATATCTATATAAAGTCATATTGACTTTAAGACTCATTAAGCATTAGCTTCTTCAATAAGGTTTCAAGAGCCAACTTTTCACAGATCCAGTCCTCCTGGCAATTCTGTATGCTGGCTCTGTGAGAGATGATCCTGTTATATGTCATCTTCATTCAGGAAGGCTCCAACGGTTTTAGAAAGTTGGAATCTCAATTATATTAGATTGAATCATATGAAATTGTATTTACCTAGCCACAATTGATCAAAAAAGAAAAAAATTTCATAAGTTCACTTATAGTATTATTACAGACATATACATAGATTAACACATGAATAAATTATCGTATATGATGAATAACTGAATGACATAATATGACAAAAATATTTTCCTCTTCTTGGGAAGGCCTGGACATCTCTGAACATACATTGGCTCACATATGTCACTTATCACATACATTGGCTCATTTTTTTTCAAGGGGCTTTTAGCATTAGAAAGGTACTCAACTGACTCAATACTGCCAGAAATATTCTAAACAAATAGTAGAGCAAGCTTCTGTAGGTGCACTCAGTTCTCCAGGTGTGCTCAGTCATGCCCTTCATTTCTAAACGTGGTCTAGAATTAAGAGAGAAGATAATCTCAGCATTATTCTAAACCATTCTTCTTATATCTCAGAGTCTGTTGTAAGCCTCATTTTTATTGAATTCTATTACCAATTAGATTAGAAATTATAAAAAATCTTACAAGATATTTATCATTGGCTAAAAAAAACTAACCTTAAAATAAATTGTATATTTTTATGTTAAAGTTTGATTATACCTTCCCCCGTTGCTTTGAAGTCTAAAAAGAGTTAGGTTAAGAAGTTACCTACATTTTCTTCTAGTATTTTTATGATTTCTATTTTTGGAGTAAAACCTGAATCTATCTGGAATTTACCTTGGTACATGACCTGAAACTGCATTATATAAAGTAACCAGAAAAGATTGTTTTGTATAACATATAAATAATAAGTAAGATATGTTTACTCGGCTTAAAATTACTTAGCTCAAAGTCTAAGCTAATGTTTTCTGGCTAGGGAAATGATTGCCCAAACCCATACCAGAACGTGCTTAATAATCAACTCCTCAGAATCTTTGCAGTCAGTCCTTTATAACATATTATTTGAAACCATTCAGTCCTTGTTTTAAAATGCCTTTATCTCTAGAGAGTCTTCACTTTGAAGCCCTCTTTTTAATATTCAGTAGTTCTGTCAGTGTCTAGTTCATTTGGTACTGAGACAAACGTAATAATTATCTTTCAATGGAATCCCAAGTCAAATCAAGGCAACTTAGACCCCTTAGTGCTGCATTAGAGCAGACTAAGGGATGCAGCTTCCTTTCAGTCCAGCCCAGGGAGGACCCTGGATCCTATCGGACCTGGTGCTGGTGCATCCTCGGTAGGACCACTCTGGCATGTTCAGTCCTTCAGCCCTTCTCTAGAGTAGGCTCAGGCATTTATGCCAAGACAGGACCTTGTTTGATTCTGAATTACCCCAAGTCCCTGGAGGTGGCCCAAAATTGGCCCACTTCAGGGATTCCCCGATCAGAGAAGAGCTGAAAATATTTTCATTTTGAGTAGAATGTCCTGAAACCAAAGAAGCACACAGAAAAAGGAAAAAGAAGGTAAAAGTGGCCCAATAGTGGTCTATTTCACAAAATAGACAATAATCCTCTGGTAAATCAAGAATTAGCTATAATAACAATTCTGAATATATCAAAAAGACCTTTTCCAAGATCCTTAAAATAAGGATCCAATGGAAATATAAAATAAGAAAACTTGTTAACCTCTTTTCATATGCTTGTCTGCTTCTTGAACAGCAGAAGCAGATGAAGGGAAATCCTTGAAATGTACACTTTTTTCTTTCACAATTTAAATCTTCAAAGTGGGGATTGTCTTAACTAAAAATAGTTGAAGAGTCAAATCTCCATCTTTTTTCTTGATAGGAATGTTTATGTGGGCTGGGTGCGGTGGCTCATGTCTGTAATCTCAGCACTTTGGGAGGCTAAGGTGGGTGGATCACCTGAGGTCAAGAGTTCGAGACCAGCCTGGCCAACATGGTGAAACCCCATCTCTACTAAAAATACAAAAATTAGCCTAGTGTGGTGGTGGGTGCCTGTAATCCCAGCTACTCGGAAGGCTGAGGCACGAGAATCACTTGAACCGAGGAGGCAGAGATTGCAATGAGCTGAGGTCATGCCACTGTGCTCCAGTGCTCCACCCAGGCTGGAGCCTGGGTGGCAAAGCAAAACTCTGTCTCAAAAAAAAAAAAGAAAAGAAGAAGAAATGTGTATATGTATATAAATACACACATACCTACCTATATACATGTCTTCTGCAACACTGTCTTAATGGATTTGGGATAATGTCCATTATAAAATTAGGGTTGGTATAGAGTAGCATGTGCCACGTAAGTGAGCCCCTCCCTCCACACACACATAGACATACGAATACTCCAAATTAGATTGCATACACTTTCTCATGGGATTGGTCATTTTATGTTGTTATGTTAAAAAAAGAACTTGTTTTGTTATATAGAGACTTACCCATATCAATAATTTCTACTTAATTCAGTTTTCACCATTTTGTTAGAACTTACACATGTAGGCTACATTCCAATTTGTATGCATTCCTACTCTTCATATCAACAAAAAAGTCAATTTCCAAGAAAGAAGGCAAACTAAAAGTGCTTAATCCACTGTTCCTCTTCCTTGCATGTTTACTTCATGGAGTTCTAGAAGGCCTCCGTGCCATGACGTTAGGAAAGCTGCACTTCAATGTTTTGTCATATGGTTCTCTGTAAGTTCTAGGTGCTGTTCAGTCATCTTATTAAACCTTAAAATCTCAATCAAGGAAATGTTTTAGTGTATTCTCCTTTTTCATTAAAATTGCAGAAAGGATCTTTTAAATCAATTTTTTTAATTTCTCGAATGTGTAAGTTCTTTGGTGTGTTCAGTCTGTGTCAAATATAAATACCTTGAGATAGTTAAATTTTCTAAATTGCCTTATTTATTCTTAGGAGGTTTATTTTCAGACTTGAAAATTAAGACTGTTTCCAAACATATTGTTAGTCTATTTAATATGAAAAGAATGTTTAGACTATGCATGATGGCTCATGCCTGTAATCCCAGTAGTTTGGAAAGCTGAGGTGGGTTGATTACTTGAGCTCAGGAGTTGATACCAGCCTGGGCAACATGGTAAAACCCCATCTCTACCAAAAACTACAAAAAATTAACTGGGCATGGTGGTGCATTCCTGTGGTCTCAGCTACTTGAGAGGCTGAGATGGGAGGATTTCTTGAGCCTGAAAGGTGGAGGTTGCAGTAAGCCAAGGTCACACCACTGCACTTCAGCCTGGGTGACAGAGTAAGACCCTGTCCCAAAAAAAAAAAAAAAAAAAAAGAATGTTTAATTACTTTTCACCAAAAAAATTACTTAATTGCTGCCTTAGGCTTCATATGAAATATTCTAAAATTGAATTGCTAGCAGCCTTCAAAAAATAAACCACAGAAGTTGTGCTGGGGAGGCAAAAAAAGGGGGAAGAGGAGTCACAGTCTTTTGCTTCATGGCCCAATGACTTATTTAATTAACTAACTTGTTGACAATCATGAACATAAAAAATGCACAACTAAGCAGTTGGTTATAAACAACAGTTGTGACGCCTACTAGGTAACAGCAATAAGGCTAATGGAGAAAATCCTCCTTACAGAGATTTAGCTGACAAAGTAAGAGGGGAGGTCATAATTAGCAAAGTTGAACTTGAAGACTAATATTTAATAAGAACCATAAAAGTCTTATCACTTGCCTGAAGAATGGCATATCAGGGTATGATTAAAGCAGCAGGATCTTTGTAGTTAATATTTAGTCTTGATAGCACATTTCATAACAGCATTTTATATAATGGGTGGATTTTAATCAAAGTACATAGTGTGGGAGATAGTATTCACTTTAAGTTAATAAAGTACTGCACATAATTTTTATACTTTAAGCTAAAAATAAGTTCATGGCTCCGTTTAGCTCAGGCTGCTACACGTGAGGTATAACTTTCATCAAAATTCTCTAAGGACAAAAGTACTTTTTTGTTGTTGTGTCATTTGAATGGTAGGGCAACTTTCCAAATTTTTGTAGAGGTCTGGAGAGCAATTAAATTGCTCAGATGCTTTTTGAAGTCTTCTCTGTAAATATCTAATATTTATCCCTGAAGCCCATGCGAGATTACATTGTGTTCAGCCCACCTGAAAGACAAAGAAATAACATGTGCTACCCTGTGTTAACTAGATCTTAAATTTCTTAAGGTCAGGGCCCTGCTTTTATATTCTTAATGTCCTGCATAGCAATGACCCAGGGCTTTGCGCTTAATAGGTGTTGATACTGAAGGTTTTTTTTTTTAATTACAGAAAGTAATGTTTCAGTTATTCAGTGGATGCTAGAGTCTTAAGCCATTAAAGATAGAATTACTAAACTATGAACATATAATTAATTTAATTTTAATTTCTTTCTAAGGCCAAAGATTAGTTACATCTAAATAACATGACCCAAAATTTTATTAAACAGGGGAAATATATTCCAAGGGAAGATACTCTCCATCTTTTATTAGTATTTAAGACACATTATTAGTATATTTCAGAAATAGTGAAGTATATTTCATGAGAGTATATATTATAAGAGAATACTGGAATGGGGCAGGGAAGGGGAGGGTATGATGGAGGTGGAAAGGTGGGAGAGAACCCTGGAGCCATAGGCCAGAAAGATGTGTTTAGCTAGAGAGCAACGGTAAGCCTTGCAAAGATTTTTAGCAGGGGAATGATGATGCCCAGAGTTGTCTTTAATCTGCCTACAGGATAGATTCAGAGAGTAGATTAGATTTAGAATAGATTGTAGTTGGGTGAGACAGAAAGTGGGAGACCGATTAGGAAATTAAGTCATTCCTGAGACAAAGAATGAGAGTATGTGTGAACAGTAATACTGACAGGAGGAGATAAAGATGCTCCTGAAAGCCACCTCACCCAGCCTCTGCCTAAGCAGACTTGTAAAAGACTGTAAAAGAAAGGAGACATCTAAGATAAGTAGAAACATTTACTTTTGCTGATACAGACCCTTCAAGTGCCATTAGCAGAAATAATACAAAGAGCGAGGGCCTAGAGGGGAAAATGAATTTGATGTTTGACGCATTAAATATAACACGTTTGTGAGACATCTGAATGGAGAAAGTTAGCAAGTTAATGCAGATGTCAGAGTAGACATACTGAAAACTACAATTCATTTATTTATTCACTAAACTCTGTAGGACACATTAGTAAGTTAGGGTGATCATTCATTTATTTATCATTGATTATTCATTGATTCAGCACATTTCCTGAGCCCTGATTATGTTCCAGGTACTATTCTAGTTTTAGGTATTGTTCAATTTTAGGCATTTAGATAATGAACTAGAAAAATGTAGGAAATTAAAAAATAAACAAATGTATGTACAGACACACAAATCTCTGCTGTCAAAGGGCTAATATTTGAGGAGCTGGGGTAGGATTAGGGCAGACAGGAAAAGGAAGGACTGTGATCATAAAGAAATAAATAGAATATGAGGTAGTCATAAGTGCCTTGATGAAAATAAGGTAAGGTTATGTGATTGAGGTATACCTTCAATTGAGTGGCAATATTTATTTAAGATATTATTGTAGATGGATACAATTTCTGCAATAACATTAAAAATAATATTGGTGTTATTGAGTAACTATTTCTTCCAAATATTTATAAGGCGGAAAGGACCTTTTGAATGCAGGTTATAACTTCCCTTCATTCCAAACTCCTTACAGCACAAAACAATCTTAAAAGAGATTGTAAAGTGAATCATGATGATAAATCATAGATTATAGCGCCGCTCCAGGGTGAACTCTGTTGTTATCCATAATAAAATGCCTGCATTGGTTTCTATTACAGAAGGTTTTTGTATATAACTAAGTGAAACTGACATAGTGAACAGCAGCTTAGCAAGCACAAAGCCAACCCCAAGCCTGCCATCACTGAATAATGCCATGGTGGCATGCGCCTGTAGTCCCGGCTACTCAGGAGGCTGAGGAGGGAGGACTGTCTCTAAGAAAATAAAAATTTTTTAAAAATTATGCCACAAACAATCTCTAACTATCTTCTCTCCTTGTAGTCTTCCCAGCCGGCATTCTGCAGCCCCCCTTCTTTAGTGCCCAGCAGTCCAACTCATTGAACTATGGGGGCATCGGCATGGTCATAGGACACGAAATCACCCATGGCTTCGATGACAATGGTAAAGTGCAGTTGACATTTTCCTTTGGCTGAGGTACATGCTCATAAATTTGATTAAGAGTTATTATAATTTATTACTACAAAGCTACATTTATTCAAACATGTATCATTTCTCTAATTTTCACCACACTTTCAATCTTCCCTTTAAATTATTGCTTTAAGAGATGAAAAAATTCTCACAGTGAGGTAAGCAATGTGTGCTTTACACTCTGGCAGAATGAAGTCAATATTCCTATTAGGAAAATATTATGGTGTTTGTCAGCAGCAGTGATAATGCTCGGTCTTAGTTTCCTGATTGTATATGATGTATCTTGTCATACTCTTAAAGGACAGAAGGACAGGCTGCATGTCTGTGTCTTAAAATCAGATATAAAATCAGAAAATATTGTGTCTCCAAGTGCTCATAAGACTCTTAGGCTGCTTTGGGTCAGAGACTTTTTTTTTTCGTCTTGTACCTACTACCTAGTTCAAGTCTTTGCAAACAGTCAGGCACTTAAATGCCACCCTAAATGGCAAAATTAATTTAGAGTTTCAATCAAAGCTGAATTCCTGAGAGGAATAAAGGCATGAAATATCTAAAGAGGTGATAGTTAAATCTATGACAAATTTCGTTCACAAATGGAAAGAAAGTAGAAAGAGAACAACAGAGAGAAAATTCTTAATCCCCATTTTAGAGAGCCAGAGAAAGAAAAAGAGACAGAAATGTTAGAATTCTTAAAAAGACTTACTAAGTGTCTATTAACACAAACTATGCAACAGTCTTTACAGGTGGGTTCTAATACTGTTTCTGTTTTCCAAGTGGAAAAAAATAAAAACACATGAAAGATTTGCCCAAAGATACAAAGATAGGAACTGGTAAAACTAGGAGGTGAGTTCAGGTAGGTTGGCTACATAGCCCTTTTCTTAATCGCTACATCATAGACAAATATGAAAAAGATGGTAATATTGTGTCAAAACACATGATACATATAAATGCAATTGGAGCTCAAAAGGGAGAAAGATCGATGTAGTTTGTGGTTGGCAGGGAAGCTATAGGAGAAAAAGACTTTTTTTGTGTGCTTGAAGTAGAGGGAAACTATGAGCCCACAGTGTCCTATGAAGGGTCCAGGAATATAAAAATGCCAGAATAAAAATGTTGACCATTTTAAAAATCTCAAAATATCAAACTAAACAGACTTGGGTCAAGTAAAAACCATTCAACAGAACAAGGCGTAACTTCAAGAATATTTTGTCTGGCGGCCTCTTCTGAGATATCAAGAGCCAAATGGGTGAAATGTCTGGGTCAATGCTGAGACGCATTAGCAAAGAAAGCTCTGGCAGTCCAGGCTTTGCCAACTCTGTGATGAGGAGGGATGACAGTTTCTCTCATCGTCTGCCTAATTTAATGTTCTGTCACACAGCAGTATTTCAGTCCTTGCACTTTGAATTAAAGATATCTTATAATTCTTGTTGCAATGAGTTCCCCTTTTACTTAAATAAATATATTATAGGCAGAAACTTTAACAAAGATGGAGACCTCGTGGACTGGTGGACTCAACAGTCTGCAAGTAACTTTAAGGAGCAATCCCAGTGCATGGTGTATCAGTATGGAAACTTTTCCTGGGACCTGGCAGGTGGACAGCACGTATGTCATTAGCATTCTCTTGAAAAGTTTTAGACATGTTCAATCTTAAGTGTATTATTGGTGTTGTTTTTTTTTTTTAACAATCCTAATAAAGTGACTTTTTTAACAGCTCAATGGAATTAATACACTGGGAGAAAACATTGCTGATAATGGAGGTCTTGGTCAAGCATACAGAGTAAGTAAAAAGATTTTCTTTCCATTTTAGTGATTTAGAGTGTTTCTCATATTTAATAATTCATTTAAAACCTTTTGCAAAAAAAGAAACTCGTATAATATAAGCAGTAAATGATGAATAGAAAATGGAAAAAAATATACGGAGAAAGAGTTGTGAATATGCTAACCATAAGGGTCAATACATTGATGTGACAGAGCTGAACACTTAAGTTTGCAAAGAGCCAAGAAGAAGAGAAAACGTAGAATATTATATCAGCTGAAATGAGGAGAGAGCAAGTTCACAAAGGAGGCAACATTTTTCTAAGAAATAATCTCTGGAATAAATTTTTTTAGAAGAAATGTCCCATAAGAAGGATTATTTCAGGGTCATTGACTAATATAGGAAATAGGACCTTCAGTTTTGTAGCAGGTGAAGTAGCATTTGGGAACAAAAATCAATGTAAACCACAGGCATATTAAACCATAGTTCATATATGATACAGTAAGGGACTGACGTGGTATGGTTCCAGCACATGGCCTTATAGTCAACCACACTATTACACACAGAGGACTATTAACAGTGGAGCATCCCTTAGAATACCATTTAGCCTTCCATTCATTCTTGCATTCAATACATATTCACTGAGGCTTAATAGGTTTGGCACTATTCAAAGAGCTGGAGATAAAGCAACGAATGCTTTATGAAAGGTCATTATTTGAGGATCTGAGCAAGGGTTAAAAAATAGTCTGGTGGATGCCATGTGCATAAGAAAAGGCAGGGAATTTCATAAAAGGGTGGAGGAATGATGGTCTAGGAAGCAACAAAGAGGAATGAGGATGATTTTGAGTGTTTTTCTCAACTATGAAGTAGCCCATATGTAGGAGAACGAGCAGCATCTACTTGAGATGTCACAAGGAACAAGTTGTTCCTAGGCTAGAACTAGGCTTCTCTAAGACAAGGATGGATGGAATGATCAGTGGAGTGAATGAGGTGTAGAATCATTTGTTCATTATAGAAATGTTTGGATTAGAGTGGAGGAGGATAACATCAATTGTTGGGTCAGGGAAGAGGAAGCACCGGAGAAGTGGAGGAAGAGGTGACTGATGGGGCCTGCAATTTGGCAGTGACCAAAGATGATCAGAGTGCTTGGCAGATTAAGTTAGCTACAAGGTTTCCAAAAGAATGAGTCCAACCAGTTCCAGGGGCATAGTAGATTGCTGCTGCTTTGAATGTTTAGTACTTTTTTTACTCGATGCCAGACATTGTACATTTTACCTCTTTTTTTTTTTTTTTTTTTTTTTTTTTGAGATGATGTCTCATTCTGTCGCCCAGGCTGGAATGCAGTGGCACGATCTCGGCTCACTGCAACCTCTACCTCCTGGGTTCAAGTGATTCTCCTGCCTCGGCCTCCCAAGAATTGGGATTACAGGCATGTGCCACCACGCCTGGCTAATTTTTGTATTTGTAGTAGAGATGGGATTTCGCCATGTTGGCCAGCTGGTCTCAAACTCCTGACATCAAGCAATCCACCTGCCTTGGCCTCCTAAAGTGCTGGGAATACAGGCGTGAGCCACTGTGCCTGGCCACATTTTACCTCTTTGGGTGCTGGATGTTCTTTTGTTCCTATAAATATTCTTGAGCTTTATTCTAGGATACAGTTAAATTCCTTGAAAATGGTTTAATCCTTTTGGGTCTTCCTTTTGTAACTTTTATTGGTTGGGATGGGGACAGTGTTCAGTCTAGGGACATTATTCTCAACTGCCGAGATAAGAATCTACTCTGTGAATCTTGGGGGTTTCCATTCTTGTCCTGTGTAAGTACCATAAATTGTTATCTCTAATCTTTTTGGGATATTGTTTTCCTAGCATTGGGTATTTTGCTCACACACATCTTCAGATCAAGACTAAGCCGAATGCTTGAGGATGACCATCTGTAATCTCTGAGGTTCTCTTTCTGTGTAGCTTTCTCCTCTTTAATAACCTGTTCTTGGTGTCCCTCAACTCTCAGCTCCTTCTCCTCAACTTAAGGAGTGCCCCCAGCTCTGACTGCTTTTCTCCTATGATATGGCCTGAAAACTCTCAGGACAATAAGCTCAGCAGTCATGGGACTCACAGAGAGTAAAGTTTAATATCTCTCAGGGGTCATTCTCCTTTGGTCTGATGTTCAGTGTTATGCAAACCATTGTTTTAAACATTTTGTTCATCATTTAGTTGTTTCGGCAAGAAGTTAAATCCAGTCCGTATCACTCCATCTTGGCTGGAAGTGGAAGGCATTGGCACTCAATATTCCCACAGTGATTCTAATACACAGCCAGATTGAGAATCACTGCTATAAAATCCAGCCAAAGTTGGGATTGATAGTACTCCCATGGAGATCCTCACCTAGAGCAAGTACAGAATTGTAATGATGAAGTAAATTACAATTGTGCAAATATTTTATTACACTTTAAAAATATGTAAGTTCTTAACGTGTAATGCCTTGACCGCCTGCTAGATTGCGAGCTCTCTAAGAGGGAGCAGGTGCAAGCCTTTCCCATATCCCCAGCATCTTTACATAGTAGAGGTTCAGTAAGTCTATGTTGATGGTAAGTGGAAGAAATGAAATCTGTCTTCTGCTCATCTAGTTGGTCACCTTCCTTTGTATTAAATTGGAAATGACACATCTCAGAACGTTTATTATGAATTCCTTTTAAAAGTTTATTTAGTAGAGGAAAATTCATTTTTTTCAGTAGTGTGCATAAATCTTTAAGAATTAAGAGGATTTTCTGACATTCAAATTACCTAAATATTTTCCTTCAAATGTACCTGAGGCTCAGTCCATTTTGTCCTGTCTTCAAAAGACCAGAATAGTTGCATTTTATTATCCCCAGACACATTGGAGACTAGGCCTCTAAGGGATCTCAGGAGAATCCTTTGACTTGGCAAGAATCACTCGAACTTAGTCTGGTGAGTCTGTTTTGCTAAGATAGTAGTAACTAAGCTAAATGTAGCAATTGCAGACTTCCTTGGCAATTCATTTGTCCTGACTGGTCTTATTTATCAATTTATAAAACAACATTTAGATAAGTTTTTCATCACTTATTTAGGTCATCCATTCATTCAATTGACATTTATTGATCACCTGACATGTGCCAGGCTCTTGTCATCTACTATTCAGTATCTTCTTTTCAGAGCATGTGTAAATAAATTTGATTTGTCTTTCTAATCCATAAAATAGTTGTAGGTTACCATAACTAAATATATTATTAGGGTGATTTTAACATAAAATGTTAATTACTTGGTGGCATGATCTTTTACATAGGTTTATATATAACCTTAGGAATTATTATTATTGTTTTTCTATTTTATCAACTGCCTAGGCCTATCAGAATTATATTAAAAAGAATGGCGAAGAAAAATTACTTCCTGGACTTGACCTAAATCACAAACAACTATTTTTCTTGAACTTTGCACAGGTATTGTGTCTTTCTTGATTGATAGATATGAAAACCATTTTGAGTTATAATTTCACAGTAAGTTAGATGTCACATGCTGAGTTCTCTTGTTTTACAGAGCATTTGACTTGATTCGCTTTCATTGTTTATAATAGACTGTTGGATCATATTAATGATAAATAACTATGTTCCTGGTTGACTTTCATTGAACATTATTTGAAGAGCGAATGGTCGAGGAATGCAGAATTCCAATTTAATTTTTCTCCTTCCCCTCAACTTGCTCAAACAAATAATCCTTGATTGAACCTGAGTACATGCTTTGCTTTTCCTATTCCTATCTCTAGGTGTGGTGTGGAACCTATAGGCCAGAGTATGCAGTCAACTCCATTAAAACAGATGTGCACAGTCCAGGCAATTTCAGGTGCGTGGGTATGATGAACAGCAATCAAGGTGCTCTTATATTGGGATCATTGCTTCCACATTTGGAATTTAGACTTTTCTAACTCTGATTCTTTTACATTTGGAAATTCAGTGCTTTTTTTTTTTTGAGAGTCAAAGATAGGATGAAGAGAACACATCAGAGCATTCTACATAAGCATAGCCTTGGACACTCTCTTTCTTAGAATCTACAATAATTATAATTCCTTAGAATCTATGAGGCTCAGGGCTTGATCTATTCCAACAAAGATGTCACCTCAGAACAGTGGCTCAATTTAAAGCTAGCACAAAGACATTTCTAAGAGGCTGTGAATGGTTTAGGCCCAGACCCAATGAGCTCCAGATTGCAAAGAAAAATTTCAACATAAAGGAAACTTTCTACTAATTGGAGTTTCTTCAATATGGAATAACATTATTCCCAAAGCTTCAGGAGAGAGTACATTGAAGCACAGCCCATCAAGGATGTGAGAGAAAAATGCTCTACAGAGTAGAAAATTGAGCTAGAAGAAGTTAAAGTTCTTCCCAAATTAGAAAATCTAAGAGAACAATGATTGAAGAGAGTCATTCCAACCAACATTTGAATGTTAAATCGTAGATCCTATGTATTTGTTTAAGAACTGAATTCCTAATGCTACCCCTTTCCCATGTACTAGAACACTTAGTCACTCATTTGCTGATCAGCAACACCTCTCAGGCAAGAAAGTTTAAAAAAAAAACCTAAAAATGTTGTAGGGTAGTTGGAAAATGAAATTTGAGAACAAAAGAAAACTAATGGGCTAAATTTCAAAAGCCCTACATAAAATGAATGTAAGCATACTGCCCAGATCATTTACTCCTGGGAAAAAACACATTCAATTATGGAGAAAAACACATTTAATTATGAAGCAATAAAGTAGCTCATTTAAAAATTAAAGAATTTATTCAGCTTGTTAGTATCATCATTGTCATCATCGTCATCATCGTCATCATCATCGTCATCTAGTATTTGCCTTAACATTTCTTTCAACATTCATTCACTCAATAACTGCTTATGGTATGCCTATTATCTCTGTAATCCAAGCTAAATTTAGTTCTGCTAAGATATTCAAATTAACTGCTTTATAGGTAATGAGCAACAAAAGTGACTGGATTAATTCCCATTGTGGTTTATTCAAAAAACTTTTAGTTTTAATTTTTTTAAAGTTGTCTTTTTCCTTACTAAAGTGAACTTAAGCTTTGAGGTAAGAAACACTTGAGTTCCAACCATGGCTTCACCATTTACTAACTGTTAATGTAACCTCTGTACCTCAGTTTCTTGATATGTAAAATAAGAATTAAATTATCATGAGAGTTGCTAGAGGATTAATGTTAATATAAATGAAGAGCCTATTTTGTGTGTGTGGGTTTGAAAGTTCATACTAGGATTATTTGTAGACAAGAGGTATGAACAGAATAAGAATTCTTATGTATTTTGCAATAGTTCCCTATCAGTCAAGGCTTTTTTGGTGCTCATTTCTTATGTTCTGCACATTTCAGAATGTTAGTAATTGATCAGTGGTTAAGTAAAACGTAGATAAGTATATAACTGTTTTCTAGCTCCAATTTTAAACTGAAAACAATATTTTGCTATAAATAAGTTAAATTATTTGTGTCTTTAAGTTTTTGTGGTTGTTCTGGTTCCAAAGATCCCTCATCGACTATTTTTCATTCATAACAACAGAAGTGTGTGTGTGTGTGTGTGTGTGTGTGTGTGTGTGTGTGTGTGTGTGTTAAGGGTAAAAGGAATGGGTAAATGGAATGCCAACCTTTTGTCAAGGAAATTATTATTTTCTCTGGAGGTAAGGAGATTTTCTTGGCAAAAGAGTGAGCTTACATTTAGTTTTGGAAACAGGCCACTTCCTGGCTGTACAAAGTAAAACATATTTTTTAAAAAACTTTAAAAACTAATAGATATCGAGTTGCTATTTAAGAGTTGTGCTTGGTAGTTATATAGAAATATTTCTGAATTAGAGAGAGATTTGTAACCTTATGTTTAAATAGCCATAGTATTAAAACAAAAGGCAAAATACACTTGATACAAAGCTGCATCTATAAAACCACATTTGCTATGTCTAACCTATTGTTGTTTTGTTCTTCCTGACTAAAGCTTTATTTATATACTTTAAAATAAACTTTAGAAGTTAAGGTATAAGAATCTAATTCTAAGGATAGCAGCTAGCATTTATAAGCTCATAGAAACCACCATACAACCTAATTTGTCAAGAGTTTGCCCTGCATATCTCTATAAACTAAAACATATGTCATAAAAACCTAGGTGAATTTCAGTAATATTATTGTAATATCTAGTATATCTACCATCCTCAGAGAATGAGAGGTTGCATATTAAGTTTTGATAGGTAAAGTTTGTCTCTTTTAAGTATTAACATTTTTATCTTAACCACTGGATTAAAATTTATCTATTAAAAACACATTTCTACCTTCCTGCCTTAAAACAATATCCTGAAAAAAAAAGCCTAACCTTTTTTAAAATTTTGATGACACAGACTACTTTATGATTATTAGTTATGGTTTTACTGTTTATTAATTTAGTCTCTCGAGCTATTTATTCTTATATCAATTGTGATGCTTTTTGACTTATTTTGGTTTTTTATTAGGGTTTTTCTGTGTGTTTGTTTCTTTCCTAGTTTTCTTTCCTATTATTGTATTGCCTGCCTTTAGTTCCCTAATTCCTCCATTTTGATTAGCTCAGAAAACATGTTGTTAAACTTAAATGGTATTTAATCCAAAAACATTTTTCTTTTAATAGTCTAGAAATTGAATCTGTAATTTAAATATTGACTTCATTTTGGAAATCCGGTTTTTGGTTAGCCATCTATAGTCCTTTCAGGGAATGGTTATTATAATATTTATATGTAATCTATAAATATGTTTCTAAAATTATTTAGATGTAATTTTCTATATAATATGTAAGGGTCTGATAATTTTGTAAAGCAAGTCCAAATAGACAAAATGATTTAGATGCTTAGATTTTTCAACATTATCTTCCAGTCAGGAAGGAAGGGCACTTTTAGAACTGACGCTACTAGCAAAGCAAGAAATGTTTTTCAAAGCTTAATTTCTAACATTTTGAAGGAATATTTTGTCTAGTGTTTTATATAGACATGTTCAACTAATATGGCTATTTTGTTCCTTCATAACTCTGTAATTTAGCATGCTAATAAGCCCTCCTTGAAATTCTTCTGTTTCTTCCATTTCCCTTCAATATTAGCATTGGTTCCTGATATTTTATAGATATCAGTATAGATTTTAGTGAGTTTTGTAGAATTTCTGTTAGCCCCTCCAATCTTTAGCTGAAAACTAGAAATCTATTCCAGCATTTATTTCTTTATGAATGTATAGCGGAACATACACTCATCAATATGACTTTGCTTTGAAAGAATCATAAAAATTAGTTGATGATGATTGGATACCTTATTCCTGAATGAAGCCAGTTAACTTTGTAGCAAAGTCATTCATTTACAAGAATTAACAAAAGGTTGTCTGAGGACCCATTAATTGCAAACAGTAATTCAGAAGTCCAATTGTAGTAGGCAGGAATAATCAGACAGGATGTAAAGTTCATTCTTGGTCCCAATGCCAAATCTCTTAGATGTTTTTAATACAAGTAACTGTTTGCCAAAGGAATAAACATAAGCAGTACAATAAGTTATTTTACATAATAAAATAAAAATTTCAAGTAAATCACCTTAAGAAATCATTAATAAAAGCTTTATTATCTTCTGTTATTAGAAACACAAGCACACAGTTTTGTAAAGCATGAAATTCATGTACATATCTTCTAATAACAGAAGATAATTCATGTAACGTGATCTCTTAGAAAAAAGATGTTTTATTAATAATGTATTCACTTTTCAAAATAGATTATCTAGGCCTGACACAGTCACTCACACTTGTTAATTCCAGCACTTTGGGAGGCCAAGGAGGGAGGATCACTTGAGCTCAGGAGTTCAAGACCAGCTTGGGTGACATAGTGGGACTGCGTCTCTATTAAAAACAAAAAAATTACCCAGGCATGCTGGTACATGCCTGTAGTTCCAGCTACTTGGGAGGCTGAGGCAGGAGGATTGCTTGAACCCAGGAGGTCAAGGCTGCAGTGAGCTGTGATTGTGCCTCTACACTCCAGCCTGAGTGACAGAGCGAGACCCTGTCTCAGAAAAAAATAGATGATCTATTCAAAGATTTGATGTCATAAACACCAAACGTTAACTAAGAAAGTAAGTGAAGCCCTAGTGTGTTGTTGACCTATTCAGGATCAGATTAAGTGGAGTCTTTGGATGGAGAGAGGATAGGCAGAATGGGCGTGGAGAGCTGAGTGCACACCAGGCTGAGTGTTTCTGCAGTGCCCACTCTCTGCAGTGTTATCTGAAGACTTTTCTTTCTTTTAGGTGTTTTTTGTTTGTTGTTTTAACTTAATTTTGAGATTTATAAATATAAATCCTAAAAATACTTTTTAAGAAAAATATAGAATTAAGTCGTGGGTTTGGACATTTTTACTGAAGTACTTGTTCCCATATAATTAAATCTAAGACAGAATCCTTTGGAAAAAAATTAATAAAACAAAAACGTGCAACTCTTCCAGTCAGTGATGCTCATGGCTTACCCTGTCAACCGGGGAGCTTGCTCCCTAGTGTGAGGAATGCCCAGGATGACAGGATGACTGTCTTTAGCCAGTAGCTAGGCATCCTGAATTGGGAAGAAGGTTGCATTAATGAATCAAAGCTCCTCTCTAACATTAAGAATCCTTGAGTCCCACAACCTGAAAGACTAAAGACCAATGCAAATTCCTAATTTCTAAGCTCTTTTGATTCCTACATAAACAGTCACTTTTGACTACATTATAGAAGTGAATTTTTTTTTGGCTTATGAACAATGGAAATTTATTTCTCACAGTTCTGGAGACTGGAAGTCTAAGATCAGGGTGCCAGCATGATCGGGTTCTGGTGAGGGTCATCTTCTGGTTTGCAGACTGCAGACTTCTCCTTGTACTCTCACATGGTCCAAGTGGTGAATTTGTTTTTCAATATTTCAGTTGTAAGAAATGGACATTTGTTTTTTTAAATCAAATTAAGCCAAACTCTGAGCTCTTAGACCAAGCTAGGAGATGAGCCATTTACTTTCAGTGGCTTTTCAACATACTCTTTCAGGGTTATTCAGAAATCTGAAATCATCACACAGGCATAGAAATTAGAGAATAGCCTCCATCTTCAGCCCACCATGGTCACTGCTGAGATCCCTACAGTCCAAATGCTCCTGCTGGAGTCAGTGGTTCCATTTCCTTCCAATGCTCATGAGCTCCAGAGCCTCCACTCTTCATGTCCAGATTCTCCAACAACCATGCGCCATGCTGTCAGAGGGCCTCTCATGGCCTTGCTCAGAGCAGGAAGCCTCTTCTTGTCATTCACATAACCTGCCATTACTGGAACCTACCCATTCTTGGGAAGACCAATCATCTCCCTGACAAGTAGACTAATATAAATTCCCCAGCTTCTGGCTCCAGTTCACCTCAACCCTCCCACACCAGGAGATTATTTTTCATCTTTAAGACTCCTCCAGGAGTCCTAAAAAACAAACAACCAGAAAAGATTACATCCTCCATAAAAGATAGGGGAGTTGTGGTGGAGAGGGATAGAGAAGTTAGTTGATGCATTGATGGGTGACATATTAGGAAGTCAGACTTACAAAAAGTCCATATGGATCTCTCTTTTCTGGAATGAGGAAAGGGAAAGAAAATGCTTTCTTCCTCTTCCAGTTGGTCCATAATATCAAACAAACAACAAACACTAAGTCGTGTTTTTCTTCCTAATGTCCTATTACTTCTCTACAGGTAATCACTGTGACCAACCAGGTCACAGGTTAATTCATTCAGTATGTACTGAATACTGTGCAGGACTTTGGGGGTGCAGCAGGGAGCAAGACATACACAGTACAGCATCTTCCCTCAGCATCTGTGGGAGATTGGTTCCAGGGCCCCTGCAGATACCAAAATTTGTGGATGCTCAACTCCTTGATATAAATGGTGTAGTATTTGCATATAACCTATGAACCTTCTCCCTCCTGTACTCTGTCACCTCTAGATTACTTATAATACCTAATACAATGTAAATGCTATGTAAATATTTGTTATACTCTATTCTTTAGGGATTAATGATTAGAAAAATAAGTCCATACGTTCAGTACAGACAAAATATTTCCCCCACGTATGTTCAGCCGCATTGGGTTGAATCCACAGATGTGGAATTCAAGGATACAAAGGCTGTATTTTGCCCTCATAGAAATTAGTCTAGTGGGTGTGTCAGGAAGTAAGAAAGGAGAACAAATCATTGTAAATGTGGTAAGTGCTTTGATAGGGATAGTCCCTGTGAGAGGAGTTAGTTTAGATGGCATTTAAAGAAGGGGACCAAGGAGGGGATATTTAAGCAAAGGCATGAAGGCTGAGGAGTTAGCCATGTACTGACTGCTGAGTAACTTTCCAGGGAGTAGGGTCTGCAGGTAGCAGGAGGCCCTGAAGAGGGATAGGGTTTGGCTGGTTTGAGGAACTGAAGGTAGGTCAGCATAGTTTGAGCCTAAGGAGGAACAGGAAGAAGGAGGCTAGAGAGGAGACTGGAGCCATCAGGAGGACATTGGAGGCCATGGACAGGAGTTTAAATTTCCTTCAAGTCCATGGAGGGTTTTCAATCAGAGATTATGGAATCTGATTTAAATTTTACAGATCATTCTGACTGTGGTGTGGAGCACGGTCGGAGGAGAGAGAAGTCCTAAGATGTACACACGGTAGTATACCTGCCACGTAGGGAGAGTTCCATAAATCAAAATGGACTCACCTGTCATTTGTGCCTAGTCCTTCCACCACTCCAGTCCACTTGTCTCTGGGCCCCTCCTCCCAACCCAAGCAAGCGTGGTAGGCTGGCCTCAGCAGGAAGAGAAGGGAAGGAGGTGGTTCAGGGTTCAAGGTGGGTGTGAAAACATGACCTCTGCATCAATGTACTGACCCATCTCTCCTCTCAAACGCTGCTCGGTGCAGATAGTGAGTTGGACTGTGTTGTTTTTGCCCACTGGGGTCAGAGATAAGAGGAAAATGGCGTTTTGCCAGCCCTTTCCAGTTTTTCAGGCTGAATCCAGTTTCTGATATTTAAGGAGCCCTTTTGGAAAAAAGGAAAATAATCCTCTATCAAATCAACAAAAAATATCTATTTAAAGTCTATTATATTTAAGTCATTATGTGAGCCCTTTCAAGACATAGTGAGAAATCATGATAATATTCTTTGACCAAATTCTTATTATAATACAACTCCAAGTAACTGCATTTTCAAATGTGAATTATTCATGTTTTACAAACACATATAATGCTTATAAATTATTAACTCTCCATGACAACCTTAAGATGCATGTTCTATTGTGTAGAAACCAAGGCACAAAGAAGCTTCATAAGCAGGATTCAAGCCATGCAGTCTGTCTCCCAAATCTGTGCTTTTAACTCCTGTACTTTGTTACTTCTCCATTTAAAAATTCTGTTAATGAGAAGGCACTGACTCATTGTACCAGGTTATTTTAAGTTTAACTTTAAATTCCAAATTCATTCACTTGACCTGCAGAGGGAGATGCTGCAGGGCTCCAGTGTGGTATGGACATAAATATCAAATGCTGACGGTGACTTTTTTTGTTTGTTTCAAAGGATTATTGGGACTTTGCAAAACTCTGCAGAGTTTTCAGAAGCCTTTCACTGCCGCAAGAATTCATATATGAATCCAGAAAAGAAGTGCCGGGTTTGGTGATCTTCAAAAGAAGCAGTACAGCCCTTGGCTAGACTTGCCAACACCACAGAAATGGGGAATTCTCTAATCGAAAGAAAATGGGCCCTAGGGGTCATTGTACTGACTTGGGGGTGATTAACAGAGAGGGGACCATCACAATACAAATAACATTAGGTTGTTCTAGAAAGGGTGTGGAGGGAGGAAGGGGGTCTAAGGTCTATCAAGTCAGTCACTTCTCACTGTGTACATAATGCTTAATTTCTAACGATAATATTACTGTTTATTTCTGTTTCTCATATGGTCTACCAGTTTGCTGATGTCCCTAGAAAACAATGCAAAACCTTTGAGGTAGACCAGGATTTCTAATCAAAAGGGAAAAGAAGATGTTGAAGAATACAGTTAGGCACCAGAAGAACAGTAGGTGACACTATAGTTTAAAACACATTGCCTAACTACTAGTTTTTACTTTTATTTGCAACATTTACAGTCCTTCAAAACCCTTCCAAAGAATTCTTATACACATTGGGGCCTTGGAGCTTATATAGTTTTAAACTCATTTTTGCCATACATCAGTTATTCATTCTGTGATCACTTATTTTAAGCACTCTTAAAGCAAAAAATGAATGTCTAAAATTGTTTTTTGTTGTACCTGCTTTGACTGATGCTGAGATTCTTAAGGCTTCCTGCAATTTTCTAAGCAATTTCTTGCTCTATCTCTCAAAACTTGGTATTTTTAAGAGATTTATATAAATGTAAAAATAATAATTTTTATATTTAATTATTGACTACATTTATGAGTAACTATTATTATAGGTAATCAATGAATATTGAAGTTTCAGCTTAAAATAAACAGTTGTGAACCAAGATCTGTAAAGTGATATACAGATGAAAATTTGAGACTATTTAAACTTATAAATCATATTGATGAAAAGCTTTAAGCACAAACTTTAGGGTAAAAATTGCCATTGGACAGTTGTCTAGAGACATATATATACTTGTGGTTTTCAAATTGGACTTTCAAAATTAAATCTGTCCCTAAGAGTGTCTCTGATAAAAGGGCATATCTGCATCTATGTAGCTCTGAGTCTCCTGTCTTTTCAGGTTTGTCATCAGATGGAAATATTTTGATAATAAATTGAACTTGTGAACTCATTACTCCCTAAGACTGTGACAACTGTCTAACTTTAGAAGTGCATTTCTGAATAGAAATGGGAGGCCTCTGATGGACCTTCTAGAATTCTAAGTCACGAAGAGTTCTGCAAAAGAACTGTTTACTGCTTGATAGGAATTCATCTTTTGAGGCTTCTATTCCTCTCTTTTCCTGTTCTATTGACTATTTTAGTTCATTACTTAAGATTTTACAAAAGAGGAGCACTTCCAAAATTCTTATTTTTCCTAACAAAAGATGAAAGCAGGGAATTTCTATCTAAATGATGAGTATTAGTTCCCTGTCTCTTGAAAAATGCCCATTTGCCTTTAAAAAAAAGAGTTACAGAAATACTATATGTACATAAATTGCATAAAGCGTAAGTATACAGTTCAATAAACTTAACTTTAACTGAACAATGGCCCTGTAGCCAGCACCTGTAAGAAACAGAGCAGTACTAGCACTCTAAAAGCATCTCCTTGTCACTTTATTTCTCCCAGAACAACGACTATCCTGACTTCTAATACCATTCACTAGCTTTGCCTGGTTTTGTCTTTTATATAGATAGAATCAATCAGTATGTATTCTTTTGTGCCTGGCTTCTTTCTCTCATCCTTACATTTGTGAGATTCCTCTGTATTGTGCTGATTGTGGATCTCTCATTCTCATTGCAGAATAATGTTCTATTGTGGGACTTATTACAATTTGTTCATCCTATTGTTGATGGGCACTTGAGAACTTTCCAGTTTGGCGCTATTACAAATAGTGCAACTATGAATGTACTGCATGTTACCATCTTACTTGAGCCTTTAATGGACTTATTTCTTCAAGTCCTTCCAAAATTATTATAAGCATTGAAATTATAGCTTCAGGCCAACTGTGGATACCCTTACTCTTTCCTCCTTTATCACAACCACCATTACAAGTATACTTATATCTATATTTCCTTAAAATAAATTGAAAACTTACCTAAGTGACATTTGTATTTGGAGTAATAGGAGCTTCCAGCTCTAATAAAACAGCTATCTTTAACTTATTTTATTTCCATCCTGTCAGAGCAGGTGAAGAGCCAGAAGTGAAGAGTGACTAGTACAAATTATAAAAAGCCACTAGACTCTTCACTGTTAGCTTTTTAAAACATTAGGCTGCCATCCCTATGGAGGAACAACTCTCCAGTGCCTGGATCCCCTCTGTCTATAAATATAAGATTTTCTGGGCCTAAAGGATACATCAAAGTCAAAAATAGCAATACCTCCCTATCCCTCATACATCCAGACATCATGAATTTTACATGGTACTCTTGTTGAGTTCTATAGAGCCTTCTGATATCTCTAAAGCACTAACGATTCTTTGGAGTTGTCACATCAGATAAGACATATCTCTAGTACCAACCATAAATCCAGTTCTACTATGGATGAGTTCTGGTCAAAGAAAAAAAGTTTAGAAGCTGAGACACAAAGGGTTGGGAGCTGATGAAACTCACAAATGACGGTAGGAAGAAGCTCTCGACAACAGCTGTTGGCAAGGAGTCTGCCTCCATGCTACAGTGTTCAAGTGGATTGTAGGTGCAAGGTGGAAAGGATGCTGTCCAGAGAAAAGAGTCCTTGTTCCAGCCCTATTCTGCCACTCCTGACAGGGTGACCTTGGGTATTTGCAATATTCTTTTGGGCCTCTGCTTCTCTCACCTAAAAAAAAGAGAATTAGATTATATCGGTGGTTCTCAGAAAGAGAAGGAGTATGTGTCCAATGCTGCCTTCCCATGAATGTCTCTCCCAGTTATGAATCAGTGGGCAGGATAAACTGAAAACTCCCATTTAAGTGTCTGAATCGAGTGAAACAAAATTTTAGTCCAAATAACAAGTACCAAAGTTTTATCAAGTTTGGGTCTATGCTGCTGTTACTATCAACCATTTAAGTGGGGCAAAACCTTGCTAATTTTCTCAAAAGCATTTATCATTCTTGTTGCCACAGATGGAGCTCTCAGACTAAAAGACATTTGTGATTTTGGAAAAAAGAAAGACTCTATTCTCAAAGTTTCCTAATCAGAAATTTTTATCAGTTTCCAGTCTCAAAAATACAAAATAATAACAAACATTTTTAATACTATTGCTTTCATGCCTAGTCAACTCTGTTCCAAACTGCCAACTCCTGTGTAAATCTCTACCCCATTTATGTCTTGAAAAATATTAAGATTAAATGGAGCTTTTATCTCTGTAATCTTGCACTTCCCACTAGCTTCAAATTGAATTTTTAGAAAATGAATGATATAAACCTTGTATCCGGTATGTCCTTGTTTTCCCCACCCTTTTTCAAAGATCACCATGACTTCTGATTGAATTTTTTTCAAAAGTTAAGTGAAATGGCCATCAAATGTTATAGGGAGTCACTAGCATAATCAGATGACTTAGGCAAAAGCCAAAAGTGTCTTTGTCCACAGTCTCTAGGCTGAAGAAGTTGACCATTTGGTTGGTCAAGTGGACAGAGGAGTCACATCTGACTGGTGTTAAAGTGGCACGTTTATCGCATTCTAATCTTTTATCTAACAATGTTTTTTTAATTTCTCCTTCTTTGTATTTTGCATTTCCTCTAAAACAGTGAGAAACACTACTTTCACTTTCAACCTCATAGACAAAATGTTGTGCTTCTATTTTGCTTGACAAAACAGATCTTCTCAGTTGTACAAAGGAAGTCTGGCAGAAAAATAATCATTGGCTCTTGCCAGAAATAATGAGTTTCCAACTTGGGAAGTATAGAAAGACTGGAAAGCCTAATGTTTATGACAAATGTTTATACTCTGGATTTTCCTTCTACCCAGAAACTAACAATTTTGCAGGTATTAGGCATATTAGCATCCCATTTCACTCTTATAAATACACTTGATAGAATCTCCAATTTGACATTTATGCTATATCCAGGAAGACAAATGGAGCCAAGTATCTGTGTTATCGTTTTACCTTGGTGTAAATCCTTCTTACATGCTATGAATGCTCTATGTCCTCTGACATACTGCATCAAAGAGGTAATGCTAAGACGTATGGCAGCTTTATAATACCAAAGAAATAGGGATTCAAACACTAACTAGGGCTGGGTGCAGGGCCTCACACCTGTAATCCTACCACTGTGGGAGTCTGAGGCAGGAAGATTGCTTGAGCCCAGGAGTTCAAGACCAGCATGGGTAACACAAGGAGACCCCATCTCTACAAAAAGTAAAATACAAAATTAGCCAGGCATAGTGGCACATACCTGTGACCCCAGCTACTCGAGAGGCTGAGGTGGAAGGATCGCTTAAGCCCAGGAGGTCAAAGCTGCAATGAGCCGCGATTATGCCACTGCACTCTATCCTAGGCAACAGAGCAAGACTGTCTCAAAAAAAAAAACCCAAAAACCAGAAAACCTAACCAGCAGAAAATATTTAGATGTAGTAAATGAAAATGCAAAAAGGGCACAATTTTGAGTATGCATTATCATATCAACTATTTAAAAATATTATTCCTTAGAAAAAGAGTTGGAAGAACATATGCCAAAAATTAACCAGGGCTATCTCTGGGTGGTAGTATTATAAGTAGTTCTTATTTTCCTTTTTTTGGTTTTCTACATTTTAAGTTTTTCTGTAATAGGAAAATGTTACTCTTAAAAAGTCATTTTTAAATGTTATTTGGAAGGAAAAAGAAAAGGACTATGAAAGGGAGGGGAGTGAGGGGAAAATTGACCCAAAAAGAAAAATATGATTTCCCTAAATAAAAGGGTTGTTAGTTCTTTTAAGGACCTACTCAGTTTGATGTCTCAGGCAACTTAGACCCAAGGAACCTGGTGAAATAGATTTTGGTCAAGAGCTTGCTGCCTCCAGGACAGGGCAGATCTGTTTATAAAGTAACTTTGACACACACTGTATAACACAGAATAGAGGAAGTTGCTAGACCTTCCTCTGGTACTTAAAGTGCTTCTGTGAGAACAAAGCATGTAATCTAGAGGAGGTTTTGGGCTTTTTCCTGAAAATGCTAAAAGGTTGACTGATCCAGCCACACTCTCCCACCTGGTCCTCCGCACCTCCCCAACCCACCCCAAACCCCAGCATTTGCCAAACCCTGACCCAGATGAGGATACAGTGTATGGCTGTGAAACACAAACCAGTAGGTTATGTGGTAATTAGATCTAAATCCTTCACCTGGTAGGCACCACAATTCACCTGGTGGTCAGATGCTAAAATTTAGAGGTTGAACAGGGAGGAAAGAGCAGGATACAGCTAATTCCAGGTGACTCACTGCTTAAATATGCTTAAATTTGGTAAGACTTTAGTTGCAAATGTCAAAGTCAGAATCACTCTAAATAAGCCAAAACTAGAGATTTTTTTGACCTGCCTTACCAAATATGGGGTGAGTGTGAATAACTGGGCCTTCTTTCCCTGTCTACTTTATTGTTGCAGACTTGCTTTCTCTAAAGTCAAGTCATGATGGTCAGCCACACTCAGGCTCAGAGATTCTCCATTTCCTCTCCAAGAGAATGATAGATTTCTTATCACAGTACACATTTGACAAATCCTAGAGAAAAACCGATTGGCTTATTTTAGAAACATGCCCACCCCTGTGGATAATGCATGAGGAATTGGGGAGGTTGTAGAAAATATGATCTTTCATCTCCTATGGAGCCAAAGAAGGACAATTTCTCAAAAGAAGAAAAGCACCATTCCTAGAAGAAGAAGGAAAAGAAAGACATTCAAAACACCAGTAATTACTGGATGATTCTCAAAAGCTTCACAAAACATTTTGGGTTGGATTATATTGTGCATATTACTCTTAGAATAAATGTTATCTTAATTTTCATTTTGATCAAAAAGAAGACATTATATAGTTTAGTTAGATTTAATATTTAAGAAAATGAAGTTATTAATAAAGAAGGGTGGGAAGGAAGAGCAATGATACTTACTATTTATTGTGAGCCGGGCACATAATTTAGGTTGTTTGCATAAAGTCTTCATTTAATATAGCTAACCTGTGAGGTTAATGTTAGTACTCCCATTTCTTTCCTTTTTTTTTTTTTTTTTTTTTTGAGACTTAGTTTTGCTCTTTCCCCCAGGCTAGAGTGCATTGGTGCGATCTCAGCTCACTACAACGTCCGCCTTCCAGTTTCAAGCAATTCTCCTGCCTCAGCCTCCCGAGTAGCCGGGATTACAGGCACCCGCCCCCACACCTGGCTAATTTTTGTATTTTTAGTAGAGACAGGGTTTCACCATATTGGCCAGGCTGGTCTTGAACTCCTGACCTCGTGATCCCAAAGTTCTGGGATTACAGGTGTGAACCACTCTGCCTAGCCAGTACCCCCATTTCATGGATGGTGAATTTAAGTTTCAGAGAGTTTAACTGATTTATCCAGATTCACACAGAAAATGACAAAACCAGGGACTAAACCAAGTTATATTGAAGTGCAAAGTCTATGTAAATTGACTATCAAATCTGTACCTCACTATAAAATGCACTTAATCCTATCAAAATCAACTCATTGGCCAGGCGAGGTGGCTCACACTTGTAATCCCAGCACTTTGGGAGGCCAAGGCAGGAGGATCACGAGGTCAGGAGATCAAGACCATCCTGGCTAACACAGTGAAACCCCGTCTCTACTAAAAACACAAAAAATTAGCTGGGCGTGGTGGCTATCACCTGTAGTCCCAGCTACTTGGGAGGCTGAGGCAGGAGAATGGCGTGAACCCAGGAGGCAGAGCTTGCAGTGAGCCGAGATTGTGTCACTGCATTCCAGCCTGGGTGACAGAGCGAGACTCCATCTCAAAAAAAAAAAAAAATTCAACTTATTATTTATAGCTAATAATTCCCAAAACATATATCTTTTTAGAAAAATGAATTAAATGAAAAGTAGTGTATTACTTATATGTCTCCTATTTTAAAAGAAATAATACATATTATTATTTTAAGTAATTCTATCAATGAACATTTATTAATCATCTGACATGTTCAAGTTACTATATTGGAAACACAAAGTTAGAAAAGAAAAGCAAGATAAAGGAATATCGTTTAGCCAGTACTGTACTTCCCTACTACATGTGTTCACTTATTCATTGGTGAAACATTGAACATTATTTATGTGTGGTGCACTATACTAGATCCATTAGAAGATAAATGAAAACAATTGTCCTTTTAATATAGTAGAGACACTAAAAATGTACACAAACATATGACACAGCAAAACATATGACATGCCAAGAGATACAGAGAAAACAAAATTTGAAAATTGAGGAGAATTTCCTTTCCTATCATGGTAAAGACATCCTGGATGGGATAGAATGTAACTTGCATTTGACAATATGGCTGGGATTTTGGCAATTAAAGCAGGACATAAGGAAATATTTTGGCCTAAAGGTATCTCACATGCAAAATTAGACAACAAAATAGTAAGAACCCCACAATTACTCTGTAGTAATGCTAAATCTGAAAGAACATAGCAGTGGGACGTATGCACTCTGAATCTGTTGACACAGTTATTCATTATTTACAGTTGCCTTTTTGATGCCTGTACCAGGAAAAGCCTTCCTTATGTATTTGAACATCGTATGCTACTCTCAAAGTTTATTCATGATGTGAAAGATGCCTTGAGCATTTCTTGGCATTTTGCTAGAAGCATGATAGGATAACATTTCGTCCTGTTCCCTAGAATGTAGAACTCTGCTTTTATTTCAGCCCTGTTGCTAATTCGTTGCACTGAGCAAATAACTAACTTCTCTGCATTTCTGCAGAGTTAGGATCAAGGCCTTGTGAAAATCAGAAGGCAGACAGGCAGAATTTGGCAAACCACACTCTGGAGAATGGTGAGAGATATCAGAGTGCCCAGGAACTAGAGAACAGTGTTGTGAAACATCTGAATCCAGAGAGAGTCAGATAGACCTAGGGACACAGAAGGTCAAAGCAAAGACCCTCCAAATGTCTATAAGCATTTGGCTCCTCAATTTCCTCCTCTACAAAATGGCCATAATCACTTGCACCTCTCTGGGAAAAATACTGTACCAGTTGCCAACAAATTATATTTGCAACTGCATTAAAATTTAAGACCTTTATTCTTATCTCTGACTTTTCCCTGGCATTAATTAAGCTCTATGGATCTTTAAAAATCAGGGCTTTTGGCTAAAAGACCAGGATTTTATTTTTTTATTTTTTTACCATATTATCTTTCACGTTGCTTTCAGTGAATCACTTGCTTGATCCCTTTTGAATCATTTTTCTCACTAGACACTCTTGAAACAGAAAAGGCACAAAAAGTGCAATCCTTTAAATAGAGATTGCTTCAAAAGTTAAAAGAGCAAAAACAGGAACATACTCAAAATGAAATTGAAGTGGTTTTTGTTTTGTTGTTTTTTGTTGTTGTTGTTGTTTGGTTTTTTGTTTTGTTTTGTTTTGTTTCGTTCTGTTTTTAGACAGAGTCTTGCTCTGTCACCCAGGCTGGAGTGCAGTGTTGTGATCTCGGCTCACTGCAACCTCTGCCTCCCAGGTTCAAGCAATTCTTCTGCCTCACCCTCAGCTGGGATTACAGGTGTGCACCATCACGCCTGGCTAATTTTTGTATTTTTAGTAGAGACAGGTTTTCACTATGTTGGCCAAGCTGGGTCTCAAACTCCTGACCTCAAGTGATCTGCCCACCTCAGCCTCCCAAAGTGCTGGGATTACAGGTGTAAGCCAAGTGCCCGGTCCAAAGTGAAGTTTTGAACAAGATGATAATTTTGGGGAAAACAGTTTATAGCATTATGCAGGTATCTTCACTTGGCTCAGAAAATGTCATTGGCCTGGAGACCTCAGGAAAGCTATTTAACTCCTCTGAAACTTAGTTTGCTCAGAAAGGAACTATTAAAATGTGAACACATTTTTGCCATTTAGGTATGTTGTAGCCAGAATAATGGTCCCCCAAGGATGTTCATGTGCTAATTCCCAAAAGTTATGAATATGTCAGAGTATATTGCAAAGGGGAACTAAAGGTTGCAGATGGAATAAATGTTGCTAATCAGCTGGCATTAAGAAGATGAGAGTAGGCTGGATTACGCAGGTGGATAATAACCCAATGTAATAAGGGTTCTTCAAAGCGGAAGAGGTAAGCGGAAGAGGTAAGCGAAAGAGAAAGAGTGACGTGATGTGAGGAGGGCTTTACCTGCTCTTGCTGACTTTGAGGATGGAGAAGAAGGGTCACAGGCCAAGGAATAAAGGCAGCTTCTAGAGGCTGAAAAAGGCAAGGAAATTGATTCTCTTCTGGAGCCCACAGAAAGGACCACAGTCCTTCTGACACCATTGTTTTGGCTGAGTGAGACCACGTCAGATTTCTGACCTGCGGAACTGTAAGATAAATTTGTGTTGTTTGGGGACCACTAAGTTTATGGTAATTTGTTATAGCACCTATAGAAAACACATAGTATAAGTAATTATTTAGCAAATAATACTTCAGAATTATTTAAACCTTTTGATAAGAATTCTAATCTCAGATATTCCAGTGGTAAAGTATATGCAACTATAAAAATTTCATCTCAAACTACCTACTATTCTTCATTTACCTGTTTTTAAATGGTGACTTTAGGGATACAACATCAATTTGAGATAACTAGAGATGAGGTGGTACTATTTTAAACTAAAATTAGTGATCATAATTGATTCACTCATGCAAAGACTAAAACATTGGCCTTTATAAAATAAACATAATTCATCACACAGAGGTTAGGTATTTGGCAGTTAACAAGCCTTGCCTATCACCCACCTTTCATCACAGCATGCAAACTAATTAACCACGGAGAGGACCTTCCCTGTATAAGCACTAATATGTCAGGAAAATATTTATGGCTTTATCCACTAAAGTAGCTAAAATATAAATTGTTTAGGCAAAGCTTTGAGAAAATAGAAACTCGGGACTGTAGAAATACTAATCATAAGGCAGCCTTCAGATTTTACTGCACTTGGCACACTGCATTTTCCTGAAAGTTATTTATATGTATTATTTTTACCTTAGGCAAGCTAATAATGAATTGCTCTGTTCTAAGGAACTTCAGCACTTCAGCTTTAAAGAGCATGTCATTAAAAATATATATTCCAAATGCTTAAGCATTATGAATAAAGAAGGATGGTCACACTGGCAAGTGTGTGCTGTCCTTGGTAACAACATAAAGAATATTGCTGGTTTTTAAGTGTACAGCATCTATAAGTTCAATATTTACATTGCTCAGGGCTTCCTCAACCTTTGAGTTCTATAGATAGCAAAGTACATGAACAAAGCCCAGCCCACAATGTGCTGGAGCCAGCCTGAACAGTTCATCAGAGCTGATTGTTAAATTTTCAGAAATCCCATGAGCTAGTTGATGTCATACTGGTAGCTTGAAGTCAGCCAACACTGTAAGTCAGGTTAGGTTGGCTTATTTTTCCTGGAGAATCAGCTGTTCAGCATTTGCACTTTACAGAGGCAATTTACAGTCCAGGAAGTGAAACCAGGGCCATCATCTAAAGCATATACAATGTACGGGACTTCTTACCTTAGTTAGAGTAGACTTGCATATTTGTAGCTTTTCAGACAGATGGCTATAATTTTCTTATTCTTATAGAATTGGTATGCTAAAAGAACCTTCCAACAGGTGAAAGTCAAGTATCTTGAGGAAGAAGTGCCTTTTTCTACTTCACACAATGGCAATATGTGTGCTAATGCTAACCTGAGGGGTTAACCTAAGTCAGTGCTAGAGACTGAATGTTTATGTCCCCTAAATTCATGTGAAACCTAATTCCTAAAGAGGCAATATTATAAGGTGGCACCTTTGGGAGGTGATTACATCAAGAGAGTGGAAACTCCATGTTTGAGATTAGTGTCCTAGTAAAAGAGACCCCAGAGAGATCCCTGGCCCTTTCTGCCGTGTGAAGAAACAGTGAAAAGACAGCCATCCATGAATCAGGATGAAGGCCCTCACCAGACACTGAATCTACTGGTGCTGTGATCTTGGACTGCCAGCCTCCAGAACTGTAAGAAATTTCTGTTGTTTCTAAGCTACTTAATCTACAATTTTCTATAGTAGTAGCCTGAACTGACTTAAGATTATCAGAGTAAATAGAATATGATATGGGATTCAATAATGATGGAAGTGATGGAGGAATCAAATGAAGGAATTACATTTATCTATGAATATTTGCAAAGTCTTTAGCAAAATGTGTCATTGAGGTAAGTCTTAAAGATGGACAGATTTTTTTTTTTCCCAAAAGTGAATGGTAGCATGGGAATTCCAAGGGAAGAATACAACCTGAATCAACATTCGTAATTGGGACAGTTCTTCGAGTCAGTTGGGTTATCTCAGACTAACCAGACAAAAGAGTTATTTTTCAAGGTAGTTCAGAGCCAAACTGGGGGCATCTAGAATTCAAACTAAGAAGTTTTAATTTTGGAAGTGCATTTGAAATTTTAAAGCCATATTTTCTGCCAAAAAGAGGATTGCGCTAACATGAAAATAGAGACCTGGTAGACAACACAAGAGCAGACTTTATGTCTGTTTTTTACCATTGAAACTTCAGGGCTTGTTACAGCACCAAGCATATTTTAACATTCTTTCTTTTTTTCTGTTTGGGAACTAAAAGGTGAGTTTATGCTATTGTCCTTAATTATTCTACCACAAAACACACCTGTTGAAATATCTTCAGCATATCCAACTAAGCCAACCCCCGAACAATCTCTTGAGTCATTTTATAAAATGATTTTTGTATCCTTTCCTCTGGTAAAACATCTTGCCAGATTAAAATGCTAAGAAAAAAAATTAATGATAAGAAGAACATAATTAGAAAAATTGTTGACAAAAGGCTAGAACACAAGAAACTTGCTTAATAGTATGATTCTCATTCTGTCACGGAGCTGTGAATCAGCAGCAGCAAATGGTACTCAAAGTGAGATCAAGGCAGAAAAGAAACTGAAGTTGAATGAAATGAGATACTTTAGTGAAGAGGCCCATTTTATTTCAGCCTCAAGATTACCTGTTCCTGAATAGAAAGGGTGCTACACTGGCACCCTTCCCTCTTCTGGGAATCCTGGCAAATCAATGACAGGACAAGTGTGGTGGGGCAGTAAGGATAACTGGCTTGAATCTCTACCTGATGAGGACTCAAGCACTAGATGGAACAGATCAAGAGCACTAACTGTGAGGTCCATATTTATAACACAATAAACAGAGATGGTAGAGAAAGTGTCACAGTAAATGTCAAACTATCTGTCTTAACTCGCATCATCATGTAGAGACAAATTCCAGGCCCTCTTAAGCTTCTCTCAAATATTTCTGAGAGTCCTACATGGCCCACACGTAAGTCCCATATAAAACCAAGTTTAGGACCCTTGACTACTAAAGAATTCCCTGCTCCCCAGCTCCAGTCTTCTGCAAAGATTTCCTCTGTTAATGCCAATTCCTAATGCAGCAGCTATGCTCCAGTGTCCACAAAGGGGGCTACTGCTGCCAATCCACACCAAAGGGACAGCCATAGCTATCTGTCCCTAGTAATATATCTCTGAGCATGCTGATGCCAGACATTGATGGCATTGTCATCTGACCCAAGGGCACTATCTCTTGTTACTGCCAAAGATTGCAGCATAGAATCTTTCCATTGCATCAACTACTAGATGATTGAAATCTCACGTTCCCACATCTGACGGATTTTTAAGGGGGGAGGGGAACATATCTCTGTCTACCATGTTTATTTGCCTGTTTGCTGACTTCTTCACGTAGGACTCAAATTTGAACTTATGATGACATTCCAGGTGACAGATAATGCAGTGAGCTTAGAATCTTTTCCTTCCCAAACCAAACTTTTGAATTTCAACTCATTTCCCTTAGGTTAAATTATCTCCTATGAGGCTCCTTACTTCATTCTAAAATTCCTATTGAGATGCCTCAGCCCCTAGACAGGGCTGATACTCGGCTGATACTCAGCTGATACTCAGCTGGTAGGTTAAATTATCTCCTGTGAGGCTGCTCACTTCATTCTAAAATTCCTGTTGAGATGCCTCAGCCCCTAGACAGGGCTGATACTCAGCCCCTAGACAGGGCTGATACTCAGCTGGTACATGCCTAGGTAAGTGTGCCATCCATCCACAGCTGGCACCCATTCTGATTGACTGGTGTTAAATATTCTGGCTAGTCCCTTATCTCCAGGGCTACCTCAGCCCTAGGGTAAACACAGTGGAGGCTCACAGAATGGTACTTTAAAAAATATCAAAGGAAAATGTTTTCCATGCCTTAGTTTATTAACAGTGGGAAAAAATATAAGATTGCTACATTATATTAAAGGTATTGACTGTTATTTGAGGAGATGTCAGTGCTTCTCACTTACAGATGAATACACTGCAGTGTAGTACAGAATATGACAAAACAGATTCCTTCTGATACTGAAGCATGACCTAATGGTCCCAAAGTTGTTTGTCAGGTAAAAAACTACTAATTGTGTCTCAGCATTCCTTCTCTTCTTTTTTTCTTCATCACATAATTCCCCAGTTTTATCTGAGCACATAGCCAACCTGGCTAGAGACTACGTTTTCCAGCCAGGAGTGGACATGTGATTAGAATAGAATATGAGATGAAGCTATATATACTACCTGGGTCACATCATTTAGAAATGAAGTTGCTTGAACTGCAAGGTGCGGTCTGGACTTGACAAATGTGGGGCTGATGAGGCAGCCTCAAGCTGGGATGGTAAAGTAACAAGATAGAAAAAACCTGGGTCACTGGTCACTCTCACTGTTGACCTATTCTGGACTGTTGAGAGAGAAATAAACTCCTATCTCGTATGAGTTTGACTTGTTAACTTTGAGTATTTTTGTTTTTGTTTTTTTGGTGGAGGAGGAATGTCTCTTTGTTACAGCAACTTAGTCTGTGTGCCGACAAATGCAAACAGCTATCAGTGTCTGGAAGAAATAAATGTTTAAATATGTGTATAGGAATGACCAGAGAGATGCATGATGGAACTCCAGGGACTGTGTAGTCAGCATGGAAATAATATTTATTAGGAAGAAAAACTGTAGGCCTAAACTTTAGATTTAGATGCTAAAATCTACACGACAGTCTGGAAATCTACCCCATTCAGGTTTTAAAGACAAAAGAGAATTATGTTAAAGTCATTTCCTAATGATGTCCTCTGTAGCCACTTCTCTCATATGACCTTCCAGCCAATCATAGGAAAATCAATGAGTGAGTTAAATGTTAAAAGTTGTTGGATTTGTTGGGGGCAATTAATACTGGCTACTAAAACACACACTCCCAAACTTTAAAAACAAAATAAAAGTTTTGTTCTCCCTCACACAAAGTCCTATGTAACTAGGCAGGTTTCCTGGAAGGCTCTTCTCTAACCTGTGACTCCACGGTCTGGGCTCCTTCTAGTTTTTTTGTTTTTAAAACAGAATCTCACTCTGTTACCCAGGTGGGAGTGCAGTGGCATGATCGCGGCTCACTGCAGCCTCGACATCCAGGGTTCAAGCAATCCTCCTACCTAACCCCCAAGTAGCTGGGACCCAGGCACATGCCACCACACCTGGGTAATTTTTAATTTTTTGTAGAGACAGTTTTCCCTGTGTTACCTAGGCTGGTCTGGAACTCCTGAGCTCAAACAATCCTCCTGCGTTGGCCTCCCAGAATGCTGGGATTACAGGTGTGAGCCACCGTGCCCACCTTCTAGTATTTTTACTTACCAACTTGAAATTATTTTCTTCCCAACATGTCACTGGAGCGGGGCGGTAGAGAGGGAGCCTGGGGAAGACACAGAGCACATTGAGCCTGGACCTAGAAGCGAGGGCCCAAATTTTCACATGCACTTCATTGATCAGAACTGGTCACGTTCAAGACTGGGAAATGTAGGGAGCTCAAAAATAATTTATATATGTTCTGTCTCTTCCACAGCAGTTATTTTGACTGCTCTAAAAAGCAACATCCTTAAACATTGGTTGTAATTTATTGTCCTTTTAACTGCTGCTCTCTGCACTTCTGCACTGCAGTTCTGTAACTGCTGCTCTCTGCAGTTAAGTATGCCCTTAAGTGTAGTGTCTAACATATGCCAGAGTTAGGAAGGATCCAGAACAGTCCTCATTCTGCAATGTTGGTCCTAATTTTATGGGAGTTAAGAGATTAAAATTTATTTTCTCATTCCATTTGAGATCCTTGGTGAAATGCTGAAATTGCATTCTTAGTTCCAACCCAGAGTTTAGTTGGCCTTATCAAGGTATAGCTATAAACTGTTGTGTGATGGGCCAGGATATAGGCATGTGCACTCACTCAGGCTGTGTCCTTAACTGGCTGAGCAGATTTGGGAGAGTCACCCTCTCTGGACTCCATGTCCTTATCTGGGGGCCAATAAGCAAGCAAAACACTGAAACTAGAGAGAATGGAGTGGAACTAGGTGATTTCTGAGGTGTCTGTCCCACCTAATATTCAGTGGATCTCTAATTTAAAATTTTATGTCTTAGAAACCAGGGCTTTTGAAGAGTTTCCTAGACCTTGTGCGTTTTTACTTTTAGATGCTCTATCCTATTTCATATTAAACATTGAAATGTACACAGATCCCACATGAACTATGGTTTATGTATAACTATACAAAAGTTTTCATATGTTGGAGCCAATAACCTTTTCAAGTCTAAACTTTTTTACTGATCTTAACACTGTGCCTAGAGGGCTTAATGATACATTGATCCTCCAAAGAACCATTCTCCAGATTCTCACAAAATGGGTGTCAGTACAGCTCAGTGTGTTCCACAGTGCAGAACTCCTATGAAATGGAACAGATGTTAAAACACTTTATCCCTAAGAAACAGTGACCACACAAGTCACTATCCTCACTTGGGAAAACAAGAGAGCTGGAACAAGGATTGGCAGAAAGGCCAACCTAATGTGACAAATAGACCCAAAGCTATTTGAGCAATGTGGGCCCACAGCCTGATGGCTTGTACACACTCTCAGAACATGACTATGGAGAAACTGGGTGTATTTAAAACAGTTTAAAGATTTGCAAGGAAATTTTATATTGTGTGGGAACATTATTTACAGTAGTTGAGCTACAAGAAAGTAGGGAGCAGATACCGTAAAAATTAAAAATTACATGGGTTATTAGCCTAAGTGGTCTCTGACCTGAACAAATTCAGCAGGCTGAATGCTTCCTACCAAAGATTAGGCAGCTTGCTCAATCAATATGCCACACTACTCTTCCCAGAGAGAATTGTTGTTAATGTGTAGATTGGCTGTATTACCCAGAAGGGCAATCCAGCTGGAGACATTGCTGAGGGACCTGTGAAAAGAGCAACACTTCTTCAAAAAGACTTTCTCTCCAGGGACCTTCTGCCTCTGAGCCAAGAGCAGGAAAATCATGGCCTGTAAAGCTGCCTCAGCCTAGCCAGGCAAGTACCCGCTTAGACTGTTCCCTTCCCAGGATTCTACCTCTTCCCTGATGAGTCATCTTGGGGTCAGTGCAGATAATCTGAACTGATGAAAACTTTGACAATACAAGAAATTCTTGTTAATAGGCTTAGTGACATGCAATGTCAAAATAAGATCACATTTGTGGCCATGCAGTCTTCCAAAATGTCTATCACCACTGGTTAATCTGGTGGCTAATAGGCTTATGTATCACTTAGGTCTTCAAAAGGAAGATAGAGACTGGTTCTTTCTTGACACTAATAAAACTGGGTATTTATGCAATAAATGCCTGCAAGATACCAGCTTTATTAAGAAATATAAAACAGACATAATAATCCCTTTGTTTGTTTGAATGCCTGTGATTTATGAACCTTGAAGAACAAACTTAGAATTACTTGACATTCCCAGCTTTGAACATTGAGATGACTTTTTTTTTTTTTAATTCTGAGATCATAAATAAACTTGTCATGTAAGGCCAGTATTAAAAATTAGTGAAAAATATTTAAAAACCATGGCTCATTCTGGAATCAACTGAATTTGGCAAGTGTCTCACTAATTACAAACCTTTTGTAATTTGGAGTTAGGCTAAGCAATTAAGATAGTCTATACAAAACAGTCCAGGCTAATAACAGGGTAACCCAGAAATTAAGATGAACCCAAAAAGAGGAGACCAGCTGCCTAACACCTGGAAGTTAATAAAAACTGAAATCAAATGGTAAGAATAGCCAGAGGAATGGTCGAAGCAAGTCAAGATGACTATTTACAGACAAAGAAGGAACCCTGCAAAAAAGGGAAAGAATTCAAGTTTCCTGAGCTAATGAAGTCTATTTCAAACAATTCAAGTATGAATCACAGAAAATCTCATTTAAAACCAACATTTAACTTGAATTTGATGGAGGTAGGTAAAAGTAGAAAATCTATGCCCCATTTTTAAGTATACATGGAAAAATTGACAATTAAAAATGTAAATGATCATTTTTTTTTTTTTTTTTTTACTAACAACTTCAAAAGGAAAGAAAACAGTATTGGAAGTAAGGAGACCTGTCCTGAAAAAAACCATGACCTTGAGCAAGTTATTCGTCTTCACATGCTTCCATTTCTCGTCTAAGTTGAGGGACTTGGACTAGATGATGTCTAAAATCTGTTCCAGCTCCAACATTGTTTTTCATGAAAACGCTTTTGAAGTCTCAGCATGACTAAATAAAGGGAGCGATACGTTACTGTGAAGAATAAGAACAAGAGCCTGAGGGGAGCACATGCTTGCCTTATTTCTTATCATTGAATTAGGTCCATCATGCCTAAATTCAATGCTCTCTCCTAATTTCCGTAACAGGGCATTGTTACTTGTGCCTGCTAAACAACATGGCTGCCTTCAGGATATTCTACAAACTCCCCTACTCGTTTTTCAATGTGCTCTGCTTTGAGGTGTATTTTTCGTGGGATACCCACAACAAAAACATTTACCTTTGCCTTTTCACAATAATCATGGTTTAACGAGCAAATTTTATTTTTTTTCTCCATCGGGACCAGTTCTAAGGCATTTAATGAAGTGGGTCCTTGGAGCCTTACCCTCTTTGCCCATAGCTTTGATAGCATCCTTTCCTCAAGTTCCCTACCTTTGGCTTCCCCAGCCCTCACATCCAGGAACCTACCTGTGGGGGCAGTTCCCTACATACAGAAGCACAGGCTTCCCACGAGAGGAAAAGACAAGCTTTTCAAGGGCAGACACCCACGCTGATCGCAATGCCTGGCACAGGATAGGAGCTTAATAAATACTAAGTAAACAATTCAAAGCATTTTGGACCTAACAACTCTGACCTCATATTTTCTCAAGACTATTGACTTATCTAATAAACAGTCCCACCCCTCAAGAGCCATTGGATGCTCATATGTTCATGTCACAGCCTCCTAGGTCAGAGGAAAGCATTTGAAAAGGAACTGCTGGGACCAAATGCCTTTACCCTAAATTCCAGGACTCAGAATAGGAAGTGGAAGAGCAATTCAGAATTCTTCAGGCTTTACAATATATATTTTCCATACAGCAACCTCATCCTTCAGTGGCTTATCTTGAAAAATTACAGTATGAAGATATAAAATTTTCACTTATTTAAAGTCACTAGTATGGGCAATTTTAAGACTTAACGGACAGAATGAAGAAGAATGGAAAAAGGAGCAGACGAAAAGGGAAGTCCTTTTTTTGAGCTCTGCTAAATTACAGATACACTTCTGGGTACTTACCTAGGGTGTCTCATTTAAGCCTCAAGCTATTAGATCTTCTCTGTACAAAGAAAACGAGGTTTGCCAAAGTTGGTTTGTTCAAACACGATTACTTAGCTGGAAAAATAGCAGAGCGAGGACTGAAATCTAGCTCTTTTGTTGTTGTTGCTATTTATCTCTTTCAAAAACGCGTTTCCATTTGTGCTTGACTCAGGTATAAGGTAGCAATCAAAGGAATCACAGTAAATCTGTATTCCCACAGCTCACGAAGCATTCAGTTTCTCTCCACTAGACCTTGTAGTACCCTGTCTCTTCAGGGCTTAACTCAACATTCCCAAGAAATTTCTACTTCTTATTCACCTTTACACTATTGCTTGACAATAATATGCAACTGTTATGATTTAAATTGTGTCCTTCCAAAAGATGTAGAAGTCCTAACCCACAGTATTTGTGAATGTGACCATGTTTGGAAATAGAATCTTTGCAGATAAGGCAAGGTCATTAGGTAGCCCCTAATCCAGTATAACTCGTGTCCTTATAAGAAGGGGAAATTTGGGGCCGGGTGCGGTGGCTCACGCCTGTAATCCCAGCACTTTGGGAGGCCGAGGGGGGCGGATCACAAGGTCAGGAGTTCGAGACCAGCCTGACCAACATGGTGAAACACCATCTCTACTAAAAATACAAAAATTAGCTAAGTGTGGTGGTGTGCACCTGTAATCCCAGCTACTCGGGAGGCTGAGGCAGAAGAATCGCTTGAACCTGGAAGGCAGAAGTTGCAGCAAGCTGAGATCGCACCACTGCACTGCAGCCTAGGAGACAGAGCGAGACTCCATCTCAAAAAATAAATAAATAGAAGGGGAAATTTGGACACCAAGACAGACACGCAGGGAGAATGCCCATGTGAAGATGAAGGCAGAGATTGGGAAACCAAGTCAGGAAACACCAAAGACTGTCAGCAAACCACCAGAAGAAGCTAAGTGAGAGGCAAGGAACAGATGCTTCCTCACAGCTTTGCTGACACCTTGATCTTAGACTTCTAGCTTCCAGAACCTGAGGTAATTTTCTGTTGTTTGGGCCACGATGTTTGTTGTACAGCAGCCCCAGGAAATTAAGACAGCCACCATTTAGTGAACACTAAGAAATGGGACAAAAGCAAATAGCTGCAAATTACATAACACAAAATTATTCAGAAAAATAAAAAATTCAGAAGGCAAAAGTAATACAATATTTGATCAATATTTATTCTACTCTGATCACTACTGTATTTAGAAAATGAGGCCATCAGATATAACCAAGTATTTTAATTACATGAATTGCTTACAATATAAAAGCTGTTAGTCTGATAAGTAATTTTAATGCTTCCTAGAACTGTATTTTCCAAGATTCAAGCATATGATATTGACAAATATATTTTTAATTCACAGAGGAAACTGATATTGCTCAGAAACCGAAAGATGTTTAACTAATACAACTCAGTCATAAATTTCAGCTCATTGCAGGCAGGTAGTGATTCTGATGATCCAAGGAGTGAAGAATGACAGACTTCATAGATACCTTTTCTTAAAACCTTCAGCACTAGCCTCCAACAGCCCAATCCTGGTCATGCTTTCATATGCATTTCTAGTTTGCTTTAAAAAGCACAAAGGGAATAGAATTCAAACAGTGTGGAAAATAAGATTGTGTTTTAGTCAATCCAATTCAATTCGTTGGCAAATATTGAACTTCGTTTGTGAATTACACGGAAAATTGCCAGAGAGTTGAGATAACCATGTTTCCACTGTGTATCATATGAGGTTAGTTGGCACCAAGAAAAGAAAAAGAGAACACGATCATAGCTTATACAGATCAGCACATTCTGTGGGTATTTTTCATCAGTCATCAAACACCACATTTTTTCTGGCCCCAGCTCATTGGAATACATTATTCAAGAAACTACTTAAAAATTAACTGAGCAACTATTAAATTTTTATTTGTTCAACAAACACTCATTTTGCTTCTAGTGTGGGCCAGGCACTGTCCTAGGACACCATGGTAAACAGAACTGATATAATTTCTGCCCTCATAAAAACTACCCTTGAGCTCATGTGTTTGGTACAAAGGGAGTGCTTAGCAATGTAATATTCCCACAAGAAGTTTATGGTGTATTGTTAACGGCCAGCCCTACATGGATCTCTCAATTGACAGTATAATATACAACACAGGATTAATGACCCAATAGTGACATTAATAATTATATCTTAGTTAAGTAAAGAAGATTATTGTTTGAAAGAGATTCCTGTTGCTTTCCTGCCTGGAACCCCCTTCTTCTAGGAAGTGGCCCATTCCCCATTTGAAATCCGTGACTAAAGCAGAGGCAGCTATGTTTCAATGTGACCCTGCCCCCAAGACTATACACATCACCTGCAATCATTGCTGATGTAACATGGATTGTGATAACTGCTAAGATTGAAGTGAAACTCAGAAGCAGCTAAAGTTTTCCTGTCCCTTGAAATCTAGAGAAGATTGACATAAATCCCCTTTTGTTTCCCTGACTCATGAGCACTTGCAGCCTTGACTTTCTGCTCTGTCAACTTCTTATTTTTAACTATACGCCTTTTTAGTGTATATTTATTTCCACTACTTTTAAACAAAATATGCCTCTCCAAAATAAATAAAATAACTACATTTTCATGAGGCTTTTGAATGTGTGGCATACTTCACTGAAAGCTTTAGAAATACAGATGGGATGCACAATATAAGGATACAAATGCCCTGAAATTAAGTATTGACATCCCTGTTATAAGTCTTTAAGCTGCTCTGCCATGTTAGTCAACTATTTTTGCCCAGTCCCCTCTACTCACTAATTTCTATTCATTTCTCATTCACAATCATTGGACCATTTATTTTATTGCCAGATCTTTTGCTAACATGTTACTTATTTGGGGGATTATGAAGACCTTTTCCCAAACAAAGGTGATTTCTTTCCTAAGAATAATTCTGTTACGTGGTAATGAGATTTTTTTTTTACTCCACTACAGACTATTTATCAAGTACTTTAGGAAAATATGAAAAGGAAACAGTCATGTTGAGAAGGTTTAAGTGAGGAACAACAGTTAGTTGGGTTTTCAAGGATTAACAAGCTTCTTCAGGCTCATTCAAAAATGAGAGGAGGGGTGTCCTGAGTGGAACACATCACATAAGAAAGCATAGAGCAATGTAAGAATACAGAGCAGGGGCCAGGAGCCTTAAGTGATAGTTTAAGCATCTCCCAAGTAGAACTCCAGGGCAAATTGAAGAGGTGCTTTGTAGTGAGAGGGGGAGAGCTCTATAAAATGGTCTTGAAAGAAACATAGATGAATGCATACAAGTAAGGCTTTATTATGGATCCCCAAAAGTTTTTGCTCATCATGAAATGAAGAATCTTTGTGTTTTTTTTTGTTTTTTGTTTTTTATTTTATTATTATACTTTAGGTTTTAGGGTACATGTGCACAATGTGCAGGTTTGTTACATATGTATCCATGTGCCATGTTGGTGTGCTGCACCCATTAACTCATCATTTAGCATTAGGTATATCTCCCAATGCTGTCCCTCCCCCCTGCCCCGACCCCACAACAGTCCCTGGAGTGTGATGTTCCACTTCCTGTGTCCATGAGTTCTCATTGTTCAATTCCCACCTATGAGTGAGAACATGCGGTGTTTGGTTTTTTGTCCTTGCGATAGTTTACTGAGAATGATGTTTTCCAGTTTCATCCATGTCCCTACAAAGGACATGAACTCATCATTTTTTATGGCTGCATAGTATTCCATGGTGTATATGTGCCACATTTTCTTAATCCAGTCTATCGTTGTTGGACATTTGGGTTGGTTCCAACTCTTTGATATTGTGAATAGTGCCACAATAAACATACGTGTGCATGTGTCTTTATAGCAGCATGATTTATAGTCCTTTGGGTATATACCCAGTAATGGGATGGCTGGGTCAAATGGTATTTCTAGTTCTAGATCCCTGAGGAATCGCCACACTGACTTCCACAATGGTTGAACTAGTTTACAGTCCCACCAACAGTGTAAAAGTGTTCCTATTTCTCCACATCCTCTCTAGCACCTGTTGTTTCCTGACTTTTTAATGATGGCCACTCTAACTGGTGTGAGATGGTATCTCATTGTGGTTTTGATTTGCATTTCTCTGATGGCCAGTGATGATGAGCATTTTTGCATGTGTTTTTTGGCTGCATAAATGTCTTCTTTTGAGAAGTATCTGTTCATGTCCTTTGCCCACTTTTTGATGGGGTTGTTTGTTTTTTTCTTGTAAATTTGTTTGAGTTCATTGTAGATTCTGGATATTAGCCCTTTGTCAGATAAGTAGGTTGCAAAAATTTTCTCCCATTCTGTAGGTTGCCTGTTCACTCTGATGATAGTTTCTTTTGCTGTGCAGAAGCTCTTTAGTTTAATTAGATCCCATTTGTCAATTTTTGCTTTTGTTGCCATTGCTTTCGGTGTTTTAGACATGAAGTCCTTGCCCACGCCTATGTCCTGAATGGTATTGCTTAGGTTTTCTTCTAGGGTTTTTATGGTTTTAGGTCTAACATTTAAGTCTTTAATCCATCTTGAATTAATTTTTGTATAAGGTGAAAGGAAGGGATCCAGTTTCAGCTTTCTACATATGGCTAGCCAGTTTTCCCAGCACCATTTATTAAATAGAGAATCCTTTCCCCATTGCTTGTTTTTGTCAGGTTTGTCAAAGATCAGATAGTTGTAAATATGCAGCATTATTTCTGAGAGCTCCGTTCTGTTCCGTTGATCTATGTCTCTGTTGTGGTACCAGTACCATGCTGTTTTGGTTACTGTAGCCTTGTAGTATACTTTGAAGTCAGGTAGCATGATGCCTCCAGCTTTGTTCTTTTGGCTTAGGATTGACTTGGCGATGCGGGCTCTTTTTTGGTTCCATATGAACTTTAAAGTAGTTTTTTACAATTCTGTGAAGAAAGTCATTGGTAGCTTGATGGGGATGGCATTGAATCTATAAATTACCTTGGGCAGTATGGCCATTTTCATGATATTGATTCTTCCAACCCATGAGCATGGAATGTTCTTCCATTTGTTTGTATCCTCTTTTATTTCATTGAGCAGTGGTTTGTAGTTCTCCTTGAAGAGGTCCTTCACATCCCTTGTAAGTTGGATTCCTAGGTATTTTATTCTCTTTGGAGCAATTGTGAATGGGAGTTCACGCATTATTTGGCTCTCTGTTTGTCTGTGATTGGTGTACAAGAATGCTTGTGATTTTTGTACATTGGTTTTGTATCCTGAGACTTTGCTGAAGTTGCTTATCAGCTTAAGGAGATTTTGGGCTGAGACAATGGGGTTTTCTAGATATACAATCATGTCATCTGCAAACAGGGACAATTTGACTTCCTCTTTTCCTAATCGAATACCCTTTATTTCCTTCTCCTGCCAGATTGCTCTGGCCAGAACTTCCAGCACTATGTTGAATAGGAGTGGTGAGAGAGGGCATCCCTGTCTTGTGCCAGTTTTCAGAGGGAATGCTTCCAGTTTTTGCCCATTCAGTATGATATTGGCTGTGGGTTTGTCATAGGTAGCTCTTATTATTTTGAGATCTGTCCCATCAATACCTAATTTATTGAGAGTTTTTAGCATGAAGGGTTGTTGAATTTTGTCAAAGGCCTTTTCTGCATCTATTGAGATAATCATGTGGTTTTTGTCTTTGGTTCTGTTTATATGCTGGATTACATTTATTGATTTGCGTATGTTGAACCAGCCTTGCATCCCAGGGATGAAGCCCACTTGATCATGGTGTATATACTTTTTGATGTGCTGCTGGATTCGGTTTGCCAGTATTTTATTGAGGATTTTTGCATCAATGTTCATCAAGGATATTGGTCTGAAATTCTCTTTTTTGGTTATATCTCTGCCAGGCTTTGGTATCAGGACAATGTTGGCCTCATAAAATGTGTTAGGGAGGATTCCCTCTTTTTCTATAGATTGGAATAGTTTCAGAAGGAATGGTAACAGTTCTTCCTTGTACCTCTGGTAGAATTTGGCTGTGAATCCATTAGGTCCTGGACTCTTTTTGGTTGGTAGGCTACTGATTATTGTCACAATTTCAGAGCCTGTTATTGGTCTATTCAGAGATTCAGCTTCTTCCTGCTTCAGTCTTGGGAGGGTGTATTTGTCGAGGAATTTATCCATTTCTTCTAGATTTTCTATTTTATTTGCATAGAGGTGTTTGTAGTATTCTCTGATTGTAGATTGTATTTCTGTGGGATCAGTGGTGATATCCCCTTTTTCATTTTTTATTGCATCTATTTGATTCTTCTCTCTTTTCTTCTTTACTAGTCTTGCTAGCGGTCTATCAATTTTGTTGATCTTTTCAAAAAACCAGCTCCTGGATTCATTAATTTTTGAAGGGTTTTTTGTGTCTCTATTTCCTTCAGTTCTGCTCTGATTTTAGTTATTTCTAGCCTTCTGCTAGCTTTTGAATGTGTTTGCTCTTGCTTTTCTAGTTCTTTTAATTGTGATGTTAGCATGTCAATTTTGGATCTTTCCTGTTTTCTCTTGTGGGCATTTAGTGCTATAAATTTCCCTCTACACACTGCTTTGAATGTGTCCCAGAGATTCTGGTATGTTGTGTCTTTGTTCTCTTTGGTTTCAAAGAACATCTTTATTTCTGCCTTCATTTCGTTATGTACCCAGTAGTCATTCAGGAACAAGTTGTTCAGTTTCCATGTAGTTGAGCGGTTTTGAGTGAGTTTCTTAATCCTGAGTTCTAGTTTGATTGCACTGTGGTCTGAGAGACAGTTTGTTATAATTTCTCTTCTTTTACATTTGCTGAGGAGAGCTTTACTTCCACCTATATGTTCAATTTTGGAATAGGTGTAGTGTGGTGCTGAAAAAAGTGTATATTCTGTTGATTTGGGGTGGAGAGTTCTGCAGATGTCTATTAGGTCCACTTTGTGCAGAGCTGAGTTCAATTCCTGGATATCCTTGTTAACTTTCTGTCTCGTTGATCTGTCTAATGTTGACAGTGAGGTGTTAACGTCTCCCATTATTATTGTGTGGGAGTTTAAGTCCCTTTGTAGGTCACTCAGGACTTGCTTTAGGAATCTGGGTGCTCCTGTATTGGATGCATATATATTTAGGATAGTTAGCTCTTCTTGTTGAATTGATCCCCTTACCATTATGTAATGGCCTTCTTTGTCTCTTTTGATCTTTGTTGGTTTAAAGTCTATTTTATCAGAGACTAGGATTGCAACCCCTGCCTTTTTTTGTTTTCCATTTGCTTGATAGATCTTCCTCCATCCCTTTATTTTCAGTCTATGTGTGTCTCTGCACATAAGATGGGTTTCCTGAATACAGCACACTGATGGGTCTTGACTCCTTATCCAGTTTGCCCATCTGTGTCTTTTAATTGGAGCATTTAGCCCATTTACATTTAAAGTTAATATTGTTATGTGTGAATTTGATCCTGTCATTATGATGTTAGTTGGTTATTTGCTCGTTAGTTGTTGCAGTTTCTTCCTAGCCTCGATGGTCTTTACAATTTGGCATGTTTTTGCAGTGGCTGGTACCGATTGTTACTTTCCATGTTTAGTGCTTCCTTCAGGAGCTCTTTTAGGGCAGGCCTGGTGGTGACAAAATCACTCAGCATTTGCTTGTCTGTAAAGTATTTTATTTCTCCTTCACTTATGAAGCTTAGTTTGGCTGGATATGAAAATCTGGGTTGAAAATTCTTTTCTTTAAGAATGTTGAATATCGGCCCCCACTCTCTTCTGGCTTGTAGAGTTTCTGCCGAGAGATCAGCTGTTAGTCTGATGGGCTTCCCTTTGTGGGTAACCCGACCTTTCTCTCTGGCTGCCCTTAACATTTTTTCCTTCATTTCAACTTTGGTGAATCTGACAATTATTTGTCTTGGGGTTGCTCTTCTCGAGGAGTATCTTTGTGGCATCCTGTGTATTTCATGAATCTGAATGTTGGCCTGCCTTGCTACATTGGGGAAGTTTGAAGGGGTGGCCTGCCCCTCCACACCTGTGGGTGCTTCTCGTTAGGTGGGACAAAAGACTTGAGAAAAGGAATAAGACACAGAGACAAAGTGTAGAGAAAGAAAAGCGGGGCCCAGGGGACCGGTGCTGTGCTTACAGAGGACCCACACCGGCCCTGGCCTCTGAGTTCCCTTAGTATTTATTGATAATTATCTTTACCATCAAAAAGATAAGGGAGTGACTGGACAATAGGATCATTGTAGGGAGGAAATCAGCAGTAAGACATATGAACAAAAAATCCTTGTAACATCAATAAGTTTAAAAGAAAATGCTGTGCCTTGAGATGCATATGCGAACATCTCCATAAACCTTTTAGCAGTATTGTTCCAGCAAGCCCCACCTTATTCCTAAAGGCGGTTTTCTCCTTACTCAGTAAACAAAGCACACAAAGGGTTTTACCTGGAGATGTTCCATGGCCCAGGGACGGGCAGGAGACAAATGTTTTTCTTTTTCTCTAGATTTAAGAGAATGGTGATGACCTTTAACCATAAGCAGCCTTTAGGCACTTGTTTAACAAAGCACATTCTGCACCGCCCAAAATCCTTTTAACCTTAAGTCACCACAGCACATGTCTCTTGCAAGGACAAGGTTGGGGGTAGGGTCACAGATTAACAGCATCTCAAATACAGAACTAAATGGAGTCTCTTATGTCTACTTCCTTCTATATAGACACAGTAACAGGCTGATCTCTCTTTCTTTTCCCCACAGAAGTTCTCCTGGATAATATCTTGCAGAGTGTTTTCCAACTTGGTTCCATTCTCCCCGTCATTTTCAGGTGCACCAATCAGATGTAGGTTTGTTCTTTTCACATAATCCCAAATTTCTTGGAGGCTTTGTTCATTTCTTTTTATTCTTTTTTCTCTAAACTTCCCTTCTCGCTTCATTTCATTCATTTCATCTTCCATCACTGATACCCTTTCTTCCAGTTGATCACATCGGCTACCAAGGCTTCTGCAGTCTTCGCGTAGTTCTCGAAACTTGGCTTTCAGCTCCATCAGCTCCTTTAAGCCCTTCTCTTCATTGGTTATTCTAGTTATCCATTTGTCTAATTTTTTTTCAAAGTTTTTAACTTCTTTGCTATTGTTTTGAATTTCCTCCCATAGCTCGGAGTAGTTTGATCGTCTGAAGACTTCTTCCCTCAACTCGTCAAAGTCATTCTCCATCCAGCTTTGTTCCATTGCTGGTGAGGAACTGCGTTCCTTTGGAGGAGGAGAGGTGCTCTGCTTTTTAGAGTTTCCAGTTTTTCTGCTCTGTTTTTTCCCCATCTTTGTGGTTTTATCTACTTTTTGTCTTTGATGATGGTGATGTACAGATGGGTTTTTGGTGTGGATGTCCTTTCTGTTTGTTAGTTTTCCTTCTACCAGACAGGACCCTCAGCTGCAGGTCGGTTGGAGTTTGCTAGAGGTCCACTCCAGACCCTGTTTGGCTGGGTGTCAGCAGCGGTGGCTGCAGAACAGTGGATTTTCGTGAGACCACAAATTGAGCTGTCTGATAGATAGTTCCTCTGGAAGTTTTGTCTCAGAGGAGTACCTGGCCGAGTGAGGTGTCAGTCTGTCCCTACTGGGGGGTGCCTCCCAGTTAGGCTGCTCAGGAGTCAGGGACCCACTTTAGGAGGCAGTCTGTCTGTTCTCAGATCTCCAGCTGCATGCTGGGAGAACCACTACTCTCTTCAAAGCTGTCAGACAGGGACATTTAAGTCTGCAGAGGTTCCTGCTGAATTTGTGTTTGTCTGTGCCCTGCCCCCAGAGGTGGAGCCTATAGAGGCAGGCAGGCCTCCTTGAGCTGTGGTGGGCTCCACCCAGTTTGAGCTTCCTGGCTGCTTTGTTTACCTAAGCAAGCCTGGGCAATGGCGGGCGCCCCTCCCCCAGCCTGGCTGCTGCCTTGCAGTTTGATCTCAGACTGCTGTGCTAGCAATCAGTGAGACTCCGTGGGCATAGGACCCTCCGAGCCAGGTGTGGGACACAATCTCCTAGTGTGCCGTTTTCCAGGCCCGTTGGAAAAGCGCAGTATTAGGGTGGGAATGACCCGATTTTCCAGGTGCCATCTGTTACCTCTTTCTTTGACTAGGAAAGGGAACTCCCTGACCCCTCGTGCTTCCTGAGTGAGGCAATGCCTCGCCCTGTTTTGGCTTGCACACAGTGCGCTGCACCGACCGTCCTGCACCCACTGTTTGGCACTCCCTAGTGAGATGAACCTGGTACCTCAAATGGAAATGCAGAAATCACCCGTCTTCTGTGTCGCTCATGCTGGGAGCTGTAGACCAGAGCTGTTCCTATTTGGCCATCTTGGCTCCACCAAATCTTTGTTTCAAGATATCAGCTTTAGAACTTTGTATCAATTCAATGACACACATTAGATACTTAGTATGTGATAGGGACACTGTTAGGAATTGGTGATACAAGATAATTAAATGCTCTGAAAGCTAATATACTGGGAAGAATCTAGTGCAAAACTTCCTACCCAGGGTACTAGGCAGGATATAACACCTGTATCTGTAAATGCTTCAAGATATTGATCTCTTCAGTCTTTGGGACAACTAGGAGGAAACTGGAGTAGCCAGAATCTATATCTGTTTCCAGCCACAAGCACACCTTTTTGTTGACATCAATGTGCAATGCAAATATCACATGCTGTGGATGCGGTTAAGAAGCACTGGCAGAGAATTATGATGCAATTGCACAAGTCCAAATGAGCTGAATCAGGCTGCAGCTGTGGTGATGGTAAAACACACATGGACTTGGAAGCTCTTTATGAGGCAGAATCAATAGATGTTGCTAATTGAGTTCTTGTGGGAGGTAAGGATGAAGGAGAGGACAATGGATTCAGCACGAGAGGTGTTTAGAAGGAGGGGTTTCTACAGTATGCCATCCATCAGGGAGGAATAGAGAAAAGTTTGGAGAATTTAAAATTGTTGAACCTGGTTCCTGGGGGAGAGATTTTATAGCCAAGAACTGGTGAGAAGTTCTGAATTGCAATCATTTGTTTTCTTTAAACTTTTCCCTTGAACTTCCCTAAAATATGAACTTGACATAGTCTTAGCAGTATCTCAGAAGGGGACATCAGAATTGGGAGTTTTTGTTTGTTTGTTTGTTTTTTGGGTTTCCTTTCTTTTTTTTTTTTTTCTAAGACAGAGACTTGCTCTGTTGCCTAGGCTGGAGTGCAGTGGCACAATCTCGGCTCACTGTAAGCTCTGCTTCCTGGGTTCGCACCATTATGCTGCCTCAGCCTCCTGAGTAGCTGGGACTATAGGCACCTGCCACCATGCCCAATTTTTTGTAGTTTTAGTAGAGACGGGGTTTCACCATGTTAGCCAGGATGGTCTCGATCTCCTGACCTCATGATCCGCCCGCCTTGGCCTGCCAAAGTGCTGGGATTACAGGCATGAGCCACCGTGCCCTGCCAGAATTGGGATTTTTATAGGACTTTCAGGTCAAAGCTCGAGTTGTTTAAGGTGAGGGTGGGGCTTTCAAAGTGAGGAACTGATTGGGATTCAGCAAAGTCTGTGACATAATAGTTTAAGATTGGTGGGTCCAGCAAGGCAAGGGTCTTAAAACCAAACTTGATATGTAAACAGTGATAAGCAAGAATTTGCCCAGATGAACAGACTGTTGTCTCCAATTAGTTGATATGTAGGAATTCCCTGAAACAAATAGAAAAGTTATTTATTGGTTAGAGTATTTCTCCCCAAGACAAAATTTTCCTGAAACAAACAACAAAATCACGTTGACTTAGATTGTCTATAGTTTTGTTGTCATAGTCTCAGTTATCACTCTCCACTTTCCAAAAAATGTTTTATGTCTACGTCCAACTAGGATGAAACTTAGCTACGAGGTCTAGTTACCAGAACCTCCCCAACCGTCTAAGACAAGAAATCCCTCAAGTAAATCCTGAGTAAACACACCCACCTCTACTCCACTCCTGGCTGCGAACATGAATTTTTGCAGTAAGGTAATGACTAAGAATAAGTGCTTTGTAAGTGATGGTGTGGAATGAAGACACAAAGGAAATTAAAGAAGTAGATTTTTTTGTTTTCTTTTGTTTGAGATGGAGTTTCACTCTTGTTGCCCAGGCTGAAGTGCAATGGCACGATCTCAGCTCACTGTAACCTCTGCCTGCCAGGTTCAAGCAATTCTCCTGCCTCAGCCTCCCAAGTAGCTGGGATTACAGGTGCCCGCCACCACACCCAGCTAATTTACAATTCATTTTTAGTAGAGACGAGGTTTTGCCATATTAGCCAGGCTGGTCTTGAACTCCTGACCTCAGATGATCCACCAGCCTCGGCCTCCCAAAGTGCTGGGATTACAGGCGTAAGCCCCTGTGCCCGGCCAAAGACAGCAGGTTTTAAGGGCTGTTGTTTTAACAGGTTGCAAGGCTGCTAGAGAAAATTATATAATACAGACTGCATGGTTCCCAACATCACGTGAGCTCTCAAAGCTATCTGGAATCTTTCTATATTTTCTTAATAGGTTTATTTCTCATTTTCCATGAAAGGAATTTCATGCATTCTCCAGTTTCCTCATAAGTCTAAATCGACGTTCCCCTTTTACTCTCAGCATATGACCTTGGTTACTACTTCGAAGATAAAAGAGAATCAAGTGGATTTAGACTCAAGTTGAGTTACTGGCATCTAAGTTAAAACTTACTGCCAGGTGTGGTGAGCCACACCTGTAATCCAAGCACTTTGGGAGGCCAAGGCAGGAGGATTGCTTGAGTCTAGGAGTTTGAGACCAGCCTGGGTAACACAGTAGACCCCATCTGTATAAAAAGTAAAAACAAAAAGTTAAAATTTAGAAGTATCTGCATTTATCCTTTTCTACTTCTCTCCTATTGAATTGGAGGAGATAGCATTCCTCCTTCTTTATCTGAAGCTTGCTTATCACCTCAAGTGCATTGTTCTATTCATTATCCCCACACCTCCATGTATACTCTTTTTCTTCTTAATTGAAACTGTCTTCTGGTTACCTATTTGCCAGTTTGCCACTTCTTTCAATTCCTTCTTTAGCCACTTAATCCTTTGACTATTTTGTAAATACTTGTCCTCCTCACAGTTCTGCCCCAAAGTGTCTTTTCTTCTTATTCTCTGTGCTCTTCTTTCATAATCTTCTCTCTATGTATGCCTTGAACTGTCAACTGGGACTCTCAACTTGGTGTCATCTGTACAGATGTCTCTCTAGAGCTCTACTCTATACATTTGAACATACATGTTTAATTGGCCATTGTCCTTTCATATGAAACTCAATATGTCTAAAATGGAGCCAGATACTTTTCCCTTGGAATCTGCCTCTCTTCATATCTTTGAGAATGATGGTATCATTCATGCCATTACACCCAGTACCTGGCTGTCTTTTTTACTCCTTTTCTGTCATCAATTCCCATATTCAATCAATCACTAAATTCTGAATTCTATGGAATTTAATATCTCCTACATGTCTACATGTCACCATTTCACTGACTCTTCCCTAGTTTAAGCCAATATTACATGGGTTGCTGCAATCACCTTTCGTTATCCATCCTTATCCCTTCTAATCAATTCTACACATGCAGTCCTGCATATAACTCTTAATGTCTCTTTGTTTCTCTTTGATAAGCTGCATAATTCTAACCAGAGTTTATTAGGCATTATTTGATCTATCTTTTCTGAATAATTTCTTTTTTAGCCACAAGCTTTTGTGGTGTTCATAGATATATATATATTGACATCCAGGACAATGTTATAGCAAACATCCAGTGCAGTGCAGATGGTCAATAATATTTGTTGAATAAATAGTTGAATAATGAAATATTTTTTGGTCTCTTTAGATGGCTGTACTCTCTGATTTTCTCTTACCTTAAAGAAAATCTAGGACAGGTAATCTAGGACAGGTCTAATCCCTCAAAGAAGTTACAGCTCTTTCATCCTATCATGTCTTCCATATTGGTATCTCAACTCAAAGCAGATATCTATGTTTAAATCAAGGCAAGTTCTAGCTTCTCTCTGTCTTCATTTTTGTCACTGTCGTCCCTCAGCAGTTTGTCCCATCCCCTTTTTTTTCTTTTCTAGTAGTTCTGGGTTTTGTATTTTCTAATTTTTACTTTTATAAAGTTAAATCTGTGCATCCCTTAGAAAGTCAAATAGTTTCACAAAACTTAAGAAAAACAGCAATCCCCTAACCTCTAACCTATTTCCCACGCTCCAGAGCAACCACTTACAAAATTTTTAGCTTTCTAAATGGCATATTTGAACTGCTACTTTTTGACATTTTATTTTTGACCATTATCTATTGACTTCCCACCATGGAAGAAGAGAATTAACTGTTACACACACACACACACACACCCCATTACACACATGTACACTTCCTTTCCGCCTCTTCTCCAATAGTCAAATTCTTTCCACAATTGAGTCAGGTAGTCAGCTCAGAGAACTTTTCCTTCCCTGCATAAATTTTTGCTTCCATGGAGTTAGTAATTTTCTTGCTTTAAAATTTGTTTGGTTTCCTATATACTCCTGATTAGTTCAACCCCAAACTCTCCACTAATTGTCTAAAGCTCCTCTCTATACTTTGCAGTAGATATTATACCAATTTCATCTACTGGAAGAAATTTCTCATGGAGTTTTCCTTCCTAGTTTATTCTAGATGGATTGCACCTTGTTCTCAGTGCAGAATATTTGCCCCAGAATCCTTTTTTCTATCATCATGGAGATTCTTTTCCTGGCTCTTGTTTCTCCATGTTTATCTTGAATACACCTAACCTGGGAAATCAAAAAAATAACCTGGGAAACTAAAAAACCCTGATGCCTAGGTTTCATCACAGACCGATTAACTCAGAACATTTTGAGACAGGATGCGTCATAGCACTATAGTCGATTCCAATGAATAGCTAACGATAAAAACCACTAGTCCATCTAAATCTTTCTTTGGGTACTTTCTAATTTTGGTGGAGCACATCCTCCAGAAGCTCTGAGAAAGAACATATAAGAACGAATTTAGATACTTTGCTTTTCTGAACATGCTTTTATTTTATTCTCCACTTGACTTATAACTTAACTAATGTAGAATTCATACTGAAAAACATTATTTTTTCCTCCGAAGTTGTGATGGCATTGCTCCACTGTCTTCTAGCTTTCAACATTACTTTTGAGAAATTGGAAGACATTCTGATTCCTGATCTTTTGCATATAATCTGTGTTTTTCTCTCCCGATGTTTATGGGATCTTTCTCTTGCCTCAGTATTCTAAAAAATGTTTTAATGATTGCCATAGTATGGGTCTATTTTTACCAATTTTCTTGCATATTCGTAGCCCCTTCTAATCTTGTAACTTGAGTCTTTTAATTCAGGGAAATTTTCATAAATTTCTCCATTAATGACGTCTTCTTCTTCTCCTTCTCCTTCTCCTTCTCCTTCTCCTTCTTCTTCTTCTTCTTCTTCTTCTTCTTCTTCTTCTTCTTCTTCTTCTTCTTCTTCTTCTTCCTTCTTTTCTCTCTCTCTTTAATTCTGGAACTCATTTTTTAGACACTGGATCTTCTTAATCAATACTCTTCTTGGCTCTTGTACTGTTATTTTCTCTCCTAGTTTCCATTTCTTTTTCTTTCTTTTCTTTTCTTTTTTTCTTCTTTGAGACAAGATCTGGATCTGTCACTCAGGCTTGAATGCAGTGGTATGATCATGGCTCAGTGCAGCCTTGACCTTCTGGGCTCAAGCAGTCCTACCACCTGTAAACCAAAAAGTATCTGAGACAGGTCTCAATCAATTTAGTTTATTTTCCCAATGTTAAGGACATGCCTGGAAGAAAGGAACACAGAATCACAAAAATAGTCTGTGCCTTTCTCCAAAGATGATTGAGGACTTCAATAGTTAAAGGGGAAAAGTGAGCTGAGGGGAAAGAGGGAGGTATGGTTACACTACTGAATCCACATGTTGCAGGAGAAAAGGTGCAGTTGGGGAAAAGTCAAGTGTGTATTCATCTGGCACTCAGTAAATTGGCACTTTACATTACATAAGGTGAACATAGAGTAGCTATCTGTGGAGATATCTAACCTTTTTTCTGTAACTATCTGCTTAAGAACAAAATGAAAGGCAGTTGCTTGCATGACTCAGCTTTCAGCTTAATTTTTACCTCTTGGCACAGTGAATTGAGGTCCTGAGATTCTATTTTCCTTTCGCACACCTCAGCCTCCTGGGTAGCTTGGATGATAGACGTGCACCACCTGCCTGGCTCTCACTTTCCATTGCTAAGTCTTTTTGGTCTATATTATGGGCTGTTGTGTCCTCTCTCCCCTCCCACCCCAATTCATATGTTGAAGTCCTAACCCTAAATACCTCAGAGGGTGGTATTTGAAGATAGTGTCTTTAAAGAGGTAATAAAGTCAAAAGGAGGTCATTAGGGTGGGCTTAATCTGATATGACTAGTGTCTTTATAAGAAGGGAAATTTGGACACAATCACACACAGCGGAGGGGGTGGGGGTGCCATCTGAACGTGAAGATAACCACCGACAAGCCAAGGGGAGAAGACTTCAAAGGAACCAACCTTCTTAACACCATGGTCTCAGACTTCGAGACAGATCTGTAAGAAAATAAATTTCTATTACTTAAGCAACCCAGTCTGTGGCACTTTGTTATTGCAGCCATAGCAAACGAATACAGTTTGCTTTTCAGGAATTTTTCTCAACTTGATTTCCCAACATTAATCTTAAATTTTTCTTATATTTGCTTTCACATTTTTTATGTTTAAGGTTCTTTTTTGTTCTCCGAATGTTCCTTTTGTAATAGCATCTTGCTCATGTTTCAAGGATACAATATCTTTTCCTGTCTCACCCAGGATGTTTATGGTAGTTTTCCTCTTCATTTTTTCATGTTTCTGCATAGTTTTGGTTTCCTCTAAGTTGTCTATTTTGTGTATATGTGTTTGTTTTAGTTTTTATCTTTCATGGTAATGGTTTTCTTCAGGTGTCTGATTGCTCATATTTAAGAGTAAGGCTATTTTTTTAAAAAAGCTGATTTGACAGTCTGCCTGGTGGATGAGGGTTATTGACTATGGTCTCATGCCCTTTGTTCTTTAACTGAAGGGGTTGAAAACTGACAACCCACAGGCTGAGTCTGAAACAAACGTGTTTGTGTTTTGTTTTTCAAGTAGATTTGGATTCCTTTAACTAAGTATGTTACATTTAACTACCCATCAACCCCACAAATGCTTTTTGATTGCAACTAATTTAAGGTTTACAATTTTTACCTAACTTTTTTTTTTTTTTATCATAGAGACAGGGCCTTATTATATTGCCCAGGCTGGTCTGAAACTCCTGGTTTCAAGCGATCCTTCCACCTCGGCCTCCCCAAGTGCTGGGATTACAGCCATGAGCCACCACACCAAACCCCTAACATTTTTTTCTACCAGTCAGAATCTTCCTTATTCTTTAATACAAGCTCAGATGCCTCCTCCTCTGTGACACCTTCTCTAATCCTTCCAGCAGAGTTCAGCTCTGCCTACTCTGGGGCCCACCAAGTTTCATATCCCCTTTAGAGCCCTCACCAAAGTCTTCCTCATTATGTGAGATATTTGATGTGTATGTGGGACACTCCGTAAGACTGCGCATATCATATTCTTTGGAGAAAGGACTCTTTCAGGCATATTATTATCTCATACAGTAGCTTTGGTAAATGCTCAATAAAACGTTTCTTGAAAACCTTCATGCTCAATCGGGCAGGGGTTGAAGGAAGGAAAAGACAGGGGAGCATAATTTGATTGTCTTCCTAGAATGCAACTGCTTGAGTATCTGATTATTAAAATCAGGAACTACAGTTTTTCCACCAAATTAAGCAGCATGCTGGCCAAATGACAACGTGGCTTTAATATACTTTCAGATGATCACACAGATTATAATCTGTTTCACATGATAGAACATTTCTCAAGCTGGAACAACAGAAAGAAGGAAAAACAAAACCACAACATATCTAAATGAAGAAATATTTCTGCATTTGAAGAGGCAATTTTTCCTCATTTGTGATTATCTGCTCTTTCAGAAATCAAAGCAGCTAAACATAAATCTTGGCACATCTGCCAAGGTGTCTATGTCAAGAAATCATAGTTTGTGGTAAATGTTTTGAAAGCAGTTTTCAGATATCTGAGGCCTTAGCATTTCTGCTACTTTTGTTTCACCCTGGTCTTAATTGTGAAGTATCTTTCATGTTCCTAAGAAGCATGGATTTTTGCCATGCGTTGCATCCGTTTCCATTTAAAGCTCCAGGACACAATCCACATTCTCCCATCCGTTACTGAACTAGGCTTTTTCTTTTTTATTCAGCTACTCATCCTGGCCCAATTAAGCAAGATTAGCTAACTCTTTGTTCCTATTAATCTTTCCCTCCCACGATGATTTGAACATTGTGGTTTTTTAATTATTGAGAAAGCCCTGGGAGTTACCAAATATAGACTCATTCATGTGAACAGTAAACAAAGTATGTTTGGATTCACACAAATTTATGACTCTGGAAAGACCACGAAGTACCAGATGGATTGTAAGCACTGTATCTCCAAGTACTACTCTTAAACTGGATATGGTTATTAAGGGCAGACTGTGGTACAGGTGGCCTGGATTCCCATCTAGCCACTGCTACATACAACTGGGTGGCCTTGGGAATTATTTAGCCTCTCTATAAGCCCCAGACACCATCAGTGAAATGGACAAAACAATTGCATCTACTTCAGAAGATTTTTGTGAAGATCAAACAGAATAATATGCTTGGCATACCTTCTGCAAATATTAGTTGCTTTTTTTTAATTAATGAGAGCAACAAGGCTGAAACAGGGTATCATACCAATTAACTGAAAGAACAATTGTCCATAGTTTTAGAAGTATGTTAGACTTCTATACCTGCCAAATACAAAGCTAAAATAAATGTGTTGAATTAAATAAAAATATTCAGAACTTTATGTTTAAACAAATAATTTTTAATATGACATGTGGGAACAAGAGTTATAAAGGAATTGGAAGCAGATGACTTCTAATTCTTTTATTTTTATAACGACAACCTTAGAAGTAAAGCAGTAAACTGCCAGGTCAAAACCAGTTTTTCAAGAATCTTTTGTTTTCATTACAAACCTAAATTTAACGAGTCCAAAACTCAAATGTCCCCTGCCTCCCAACAGTGTATATCATGGCTTAACACAGAGGTCAGCCCACTCAGAGTAAGGGGCCCAGCTGAAAATGACAAAGGCCACTGATAACCCAAACTGGACAAAGCAATAAACCTTTGCCTAAGAGAGAATTCGCTTAACAGCTGTTATTTTGGGAGGGGTGAGTGGGGGTCGGGGTTAAAAAAAAGGAATATTTTTAAGGTGGGTGTACTTTACAAAATGTACTTTGCTTTCTGTGTGTTCATTTTGTTTGGTCAAAGTTGGTAGTGAGTTTACATATACCATATATGCAACAAGCTGTGTTGGTTTTCCTAAGTATCAGGATAAACTACTTTATTAAATTAAATCTGAATTAGTTTTTCCTTAACTGTCATTCACAGAACATTGTTCCTCAACTATTAATAAATATGCTAGAAGAAAGTATAACAGCAGAAACAAGTTTAAAATAGAGGTGTTCACTATGTGTATTTATCAGTACATCCAATGTTTTACATTAGCACACAAAATACTCTAACATAGTCTATAGTGTGGCCAGGTACAGTGGCTCACACCTGTAATCCCAGCACTTTGGGAGACCGAGGCATGCAGATCACGAGATCAGGAGTTCGAGACCAGCCTGACCAACATGGTGAAACCCAGTCTCTACCAAAAATACAAAAATTAGCTAGGTGTGGTGGCAGGTGCCTGTAATCCCAGCTACTAGGGAGGCTGAGGCAGGAGAATCGCTTGAACCCAGGAGGCAGAGGTTGCAGTGAGCCGAGTTCGCGCCATTGCACTTCACCCTGGTGGACAGAGCAAGACTCCGTCTCAAAAAAAAAAAAAAGATAGTCTATAGTGAAGAAGTCTATTTTGATTTCCTTAATCCAGGAATTATTTGAGGCTGAAATCCATTTTTCCCAGCACATCTTTTAGCATTTCAGGAAACACAGTTTGCGGAATTCCAATTTGGGGATACATTGTTTACATTTGAGCAGGGACCACCTTGCAATTCATTGAAAAGCTGTCAGGCTGAAAACTGTCAGGGTTCTACATATTAAGGATAATAATAATCATTATGATAATAATTAATGATAATAATAATTAGGGAAAATGCTTCTTCCTCACTCCCTACCTTTTTTTCCCATGAGGAGGATTTCTCTTCAATGCCTCTGGCCTCTTGTCCCACCCTTGACTCCTTCCCTTGGGGAAGAGCTTTTATTAGGGAACAGCCATTGGCCAGTGTTTCTCAGTAGAGTAGAAGTTATGTATCAAAAGTGGAAGCAACAAAAGACATCAAGCCTCTTCTCTTTCCTCTGCATCTGGACCAAGGGTAATTAGTAACCTGGGTTAAGTGCTCCTCTAAAGCAAAATTTCCCTCAGGTAAGCTGTTTCAGGCCTGATAATGGGGATAAGCAGTTAGCAAGCCCATTTTGTTGGTCAAACTAAGTTGTGTCTTGCAACCTAGCCCTTATCATTGATAATGGTGATATTTTAGTTCTCCATGGAATAATTCTATTTTAAGTGGTTCAGAAATTGGGCAACAAAATGAGGGATTATTTTGGGCCTCCTTTCAAAACCTCAATAGCATGTATCATTAATTCTGCATGATCCTTTTAATGCATTATCTCATTTAATCCTCACAACAACCTGTAAAGGTAGACACTAGTATATCCTTATTTTACAAATGAGAAAATTGACAGAAAGGTTAAGTAACTTACCAGATGTGACTGATTTTGTCATTCATGTAACATGCAAATTATTTAATTGTACTATAACTAGTGCATCTTATAGGATTTTTTTTTTTAACCTCTCAATTCCTCCTCTATTGTGTATATTGATCTATAAGGCCAATCTCAGTTATATGGAATCATGAAGATAGAAAACATAACCTTGGTCAATGAGTAAGATATTCTAGTAAAGTCTAAATCAGAAATTTCAAATGGACAGCAGCCCACAGATATGTTTCATTTGGCTCCCAAATTGTTAAAGATTTGTATTAGTTATTAATATAAAATATAAATTTAGAGCTTTTCTCAAAAAATGTGAAGATCTGGGTAGCAATGAGCTGGAGCTGAAGAGCTGTTGTCCTCTTTGGATGGGGCATGTGTAGCACAGTCACCTTGGGCCCCACTGTGTCACTTGGTTTAACTACTTTGCCTCTATGTGCTCTTGTAAACATTCAATTTGCAGCCCTGGTGCCAGCTAGGTGGCCTCCTACTCCTACCCATTCATTCCTGTGGAACATCATGGCCATTGCAAGAATTCTGGAGGCTGGATATCAACATCTGTGACTAGGCCACTAACTGAATAGTAGGTGTCTTGATGTGCAACAGCTGAGCTATGAGTGGCAGCTCTTCAGAATGGTGCACCATTCAGTGTGGGTGCTTGTTTCAATCCCTTAAGCAAAAATGTTCAAGTTGCACCCTGTAGAGACTTCAGGCAGTGAGAAGAGGAGTTGGACCGTCAGGGGTCTGTGTCCACTACACACTTGGTCTGAATCTGCTTTAGGTATAGGATAGCTGTGTAAATTTTCTTAAATTATGAGCTTCTGGACAGGTGTGGTGGCTCACACCTGTAATCCCAGTACTTTGGCAGGCCGAGGTGGATCACCTGAGGTCAGAAGTTCGAGACTAGCCTGGCCAACATGGCAAGACCGTGTCTCTACTAAAAGTACAAAAATTAGCCACACATGATGGTGCATGCCTGTAATCCCAGCTACTCAGGGGGCTGAGGCAGGAGAATCACTTGAACACAGGAGGCGGAGGTTGTGGTGAGCCAAGATCATGCCACTGCACTCCAGCCTGGGTGACAGAGTGAGACTCCATGTCAAAAAAAAAAAAAAAATTATGAGCTTCTTGGGCACTAAATATGTTGTGAAACGATTGCCCTTGAGCCTTCTATATTTTCACCTCCAACACGGACCTTTCTTTCTGTATCAGTGTCTTTTATGCAGTAGTTGCTTAGTAAAAGTTTGTTAAATGAGCAAATGAATAGATAGATTGTGAATTCTAGGGGTGGATTATTGTCCCTCCTTTAAGAAATGTTTATTTGACCAAGTGATAAATACTTCACTGAGGTCTCTTTCCACCCGGTTGTTAGGATCTGTTCCTTATTCTCACCCTCATCTCATCACCAGGATGAGCAAAGCCTTTTCCCATTAAGGTTAGGTATTACCTCTTCCGGGGGATTTTACATTCAAAGGATTCTATAATAGTAACATGAAAAATCTGTCTCCTTTTGTAGGGATATCAAGCATCAGAAAACAGGTAGAGTCAACATTTGTATTTGTGGGGCAGCCTGAAATCCTTCAGGATACATTTCTTACTCTAAACTCAGGTTTTATGAACCTGAATTTAAAAGCAAAAAAAAAAATTGAGTGTAGATTTTCAAAAAACCATGACATATTTAAACATGCACAACCACAAAATCACAGTATATTAGCTGGAGTCGAAAATAACGTTAGAACAAAGTCACCAATGCAATTTTCTGGCAGGGAGATCATTGCTTTGAAATGAACCTGTGCCTGAATATTGTAAATATCAATTTGCGGAATGGCTATACAATGTTAAGTACAGTGCATTCTTGAAAAAGATGATCATTGAAAAGTTAACATTGAATTTTAATAAGAGAAATACTTAAATTGTTCTTTAGTGTAACATAAACCTGTTGGAGAGGCATGCTCTGGGAGTAATGGCAAAGTAACACCTTTTTTTTTTTTACTTAAGTTTCGGGATACATGTGCAGAACGTGCAGATTTGTTACATAGGTATACATGTGCCCTGGTGGTTTGCTGCACCTATGAACCCATCATCTAGGTTTTAAGCCCCGCATGTGTTAGGTATTTGTCCTAATGCTCTCACTCCCCATGCTCCCGACCCCCCAACAGGACCCGGTGTGTGATGTTCCCTTCCCTGTGTCCATGTGCTCTCATTGTTCAACTCTCACTTATGAGTGAGAACATGTGGTGTTTGGTTTTCTGTTCCTGTGTTAGTTTGCTGAGAATGATGGTTTCCTGCTTCATCCATGTCCCTGCAAAGGACATGAACTCATCCTTTTTTATGGCTGCATAGTATTCCATGATGGCAAAGTAACACCTTTTTAAATTTGTGCTTTCTGATTAAGAATGTTCACTCTCATTTTACCAGAATTCGCTTACATTAATTATTTGATTGGGCTCAAAGGTTATACGCAAATCTTTAATAGTCATGTGATCAGAAATGCCTCCCAAGCTGCCAAAGGTACTGAAATAATCTAAGTAACTCAAACCAGAAAGATTTTTTATCTTGGGATTTCTTAAAGAACGTCCCATTCAGGACATTCAAATAACTTTCTCAAATGTTACTAAAGTGCTTACTGATGGCCATTTTAAAGTTGGAAATAGGCTGGGTGCAGTGGCTCATACCTGTAATCCCAGCACTTTGGGAGGCTGAGGCAGGAGAATAGCTTGAGCCTAGGAGTTGAAAACCAGCCTGGGAAATATGGTGAGACCCAGTCTCTAAAAAAATTTAAAACTTAGCCAGGCTTGGTGGCACTGACCTGTAGTCCCAGATGCTCAGGAGGCTGAGATGGGAGGATTGCTTGAGCCCAGGAGTTTGAGACCTCCTCTCCACAAAAAGAAATTTAAACATTAGGCAAGCATAGTGGAGTGCACCTGTAGTTCCAGCTACTTAGGAGGTTGAGGCAGGAGGATTGCCTGAGCCTGGGACACTGAGGCTGCAGTGAACTATGACTGGGCGATTGCACTCACCTGGGCAACAGTGAAACCCCATCTTTAAATTTAAAAAAAAAAAATTCTTAAATGAAGTTGAAAATATCATAATAGTAATTAACACAAACATGGGGTTTGAATAGCTTTATCTTAAAGTGCACTAGACTTGGACAGCTAGAGAGAAACAGCTGGGCAGTTCCTAAAGGTTAAAGGCCCAGGAAATTCAAAGAAATTTGTTATTCCATCTTCCTTTAATAGAGGGGAAATCAGCCTCAAATAAGCATTCAGCTAGGGATCTAATTAGTCACCTGGGACTATACTGAGCACTGGCACTTGAAGAGAGCATGGGTAGAGTGTTCCCATCACCAGGTAGCCCCCTACTTACAGTCAGGGCAGACATTAGCTAACCCAACCAGCCTTTCCGACACTCTTCTCACTTCCTGCTTCTACTACAAAGGCTGGCAAAGCTAAATACTCACTTTCTCAACCCACCCCACCTTGCATTTAGGAACAGCCAAGTGACACAGTTTAGACCAACGAAGCAACAGAAAGTGTTGTCTAGGATTTGGGCACAGTTATTTTTTTAAATCTTTTTCTTATAAAAGCAATGGTTGCAACCATTTTCTCCTTCTCATTTCCCTTGTCTGGAGCTTTGGAAGCAATTTTGTGACATTGAATCTCCTAAGCAATGCCAGAGGCTCCTTCCTTGTGGTTACAGCACTGTGAAAATGTTTATTTGCAGCCAAAATACATGGTTGAAGAATAGTAACACCTTTTCTTTGTGGTTTTTAGCCTATTTGAAATAACATTTCAGTGGATGGATTTCTCTGTCTCAGGGAAAAAAAAATAGTCTTTCAACACACTGCTTGAGGTAGCATGGCTAGTCCCACTCTCAGCCTGGAAAAATGCATCTGAAGGTCCCTGCAGTTCATTCATTACACAATCTTCTTCAGGAGTTTTCCTCTTGTGGTTGGTGTGCGACTTTCTATAGTTCCCTTCACTTTCATCTGAACAAAATGTTATTTTGATTTATGACATTATTCATCTGAGATCTGCCCATTCTTGCTTTTTCACAGAGGCTTTATAATATTTTTTTATATCTTAGATAGGAAATATAGTCATCTGGTTCATAATGAAACAGTACAGAAATTAATACAGTAAAAAGTCTTCTTCTCATCATTAGGTCCAAGTGTTAAAAAATATTGTCAGGTATTCCTCTTTTCAGTGAAACTATTAGCCACGTGGTAATTGCGAAATAAAGAAAAAGATGTCTCAAGCCTACCAATCCCTGAATCCAATTTGCTCTCCTTATCCTCAACCGTTTTATTAGTTTCTTATTTATCACAGAGTTTTTTTTAGTTTCAGGATGTTTATTTTGAAAAATACACTTGTTTATATGTATGCATCTTTATATCTAGTAGCTAGTCAGTATTCTTTATTGTCATATCCTGTATGTTGACAGTATTTAGTTGATATCAATTCTCTTTTAGACCTCATGCCCAACACTTCTTTTCTTTTTTTTTTTTTTTATTTCCAACTTATATGTTAAGTTCAGGGATACATGTGCAGGATGTGCAGATTTTTTACATGGGTAAACGTATTACAGAGATTTTAAATTCAAATACAAGATAATGTGAATGTGCACTCTTCTCTCTTTCCTACACAAAGGTTAGCCTACACGTGTTGCTCTGAACCTTGCTTTCTTTGTGTAATCATATATCTTGGAGTCATTCCATATCCATGCATGGTGTCCACATGTTTCTAGTGGCAAAGTAGTACTCCCGTTCTTGAATGTCCATGAGCTACTTAACCTGTCTTCTTTTGCTGGACACTTGGACCATTTCCAACAAACACTGCTATAACAACCTCATACATACATCATCTTGCACAAAGGAAGGAATATCCATAGGATAAATACCCAGAAGTGACCTTGCTAAATCAAAGGGTAAATGCAGTTGTGTTACCAGAAAGGGGTCCCGCTCCAGACCGCAAGAGGTTCTTGGATCTTGTACGAGAGAGAATTCAAGGCAAATTCAGAGCAAAGTGAAAGTAAGTTTATTAAGAAAATGAAGGAATAAAAGAATGACTACTCCATAGGCAGAGCAGCCCCGAGGGCAGCTGATTGCCCATTTTTATGGTTATTTCTTGACTGTATGCTAAAGAAGGGGTGGATTATTCATGCCTCCCCCTTTTAGACCATATAGGGCAACTTCCTTATGTTGCCATGGCATTTGTAAATTGTCATGTCACTGGTGGGAGTGTAGCAGTGAGGATGACCAGAGGTCACTTTGGTTGCCATCTTGGTTTTGGTGGGTTTTAGCCAGCTCCTTTACTGCAACCTGTTTTATCAGCAAGGTCTTTATGACCTGTATCTTGTATTGACTTGCTATGTCGTCCTGTGACTTAGAATGCCTAATGATCTGGGAATGCAGCTCAGCAGGTCTTAGCCTAATTTTATGTAGCCTCTATTCAAGATGGCATTGCCCTGGTTCAAATTCTTCTGACAGTTGTAATTCTGATCATTGGCGTCAAATTGCTATCTAAAGTTGTACCAATTTATATTCCCACTAGCAACATATGAATGTACCTGAAGGGAAACTTTCAGATTTTACCAATTCACTATGTGAGAGATGGTATCTTGATATAGTTTTAATTTGGATTTATTTTATTATGAGGAATAAACATTTTTTAATGTAATTTCATTTCATTTTACATTCTGGGATACATTTGCAGGACATGCAGGTTTGTTACATTGGTAAAAGTGTGCAATGGTGGTTTGCTGCACCTATCAACCCATCACCTAGGTGTTAAGCCCCACATTCATTAGCTATTTATCCTGATGCTCTCCCTCCCCCATCCCCCACAACAGGCCCCAGTGTGTGTTGTTCCTCTCCCTGTGTCCATGTGTCCCCATTGTTCAGCACCCACTTACTAGTGAGAACATGTGGTGTTTGGTTTTCTGTTCCTGTGTTAGCTTGCTGAGGATAATGGCTTTCTGCTCCATCCATGTCCCTGCAGAGGAGATGATCTCATTCCTTTTTATGGCTGCATAGTATTCCATGGTGTTTATGTACCACATTTTCTTTATCCAGCCTATCATTAATGGGCATTTGGGTTGATTCCATGTCTCTGCTATTGTGAATAGTGCTGCAATGAGCATATGCGTGTTTGTATCTTTACAATATAGAATTATTTATATTCCTCTGGGTATATACCCATATTGGGACTGGTGGATCAAATGCTATTTCTGGTTCTAGGTCTTTGAGGAATCACCACACTGTCTTCCACAATGATTAAACTAATTTACATTTCCACCAACAGTGTAAAAGCATTCCTATTTCTTCACAGCCTCACCAGCATCTGTTGTTTCTTGACTTTTTAATAATCACCCTTCTGACTGGCATGAGATGGTATGTCATTGTGGCTTTGATTTACATTTCTCTAATAATCAATGATGTTAAGCTTTTTATCATATGTTTGTTGACCACATAAATGTCTTCTTTGGAGACATGTCTGTTCATGTCCTTTGCCTAGTTTTTAATGGGGTTGTTTGTTTGTTTTTTATTTCTTGTAAATTTGTTTAACTTCGTTATAGATTCTGGATATTAGACCTTTGTCAGATGGATAGATTGCAAAAATTTTCTCCCATTCTCTAGGTTGTCTGTTCACTCTGATGACAGTTTCTTTTACTTGCAGGAACTCTTGAGTTTAATTAAATCCTGTTTGTCAATTTTTGCTTTTGTTGCAATTGCTTTTGACACTTTCATCTTGAAATTTTTGCCCATGCCTATGGGAACTACAATTCAAGATGAGATATGGGTGGGGACACAGCCAAAACATATCAAATGGGGAAAAGATTCCCTATTTCATAACTAGTGCTGGGAGAATAGGCTAGCCATATGCAGAAAACTGAAACTAGACCACTTCCTTATCCCTTATACAAAAATTAACTCAAGATCGATTAAAGACTTAAATGTAAAACCCCCCAAAATCCTAGAAAAATATCTAGGCAATACCATTCAGGACATAGGCAGGGGAAAGATTTATTAAAGATCAGATGGCTGTAGATGTGTAGTCTTATTTCTGAGATCTCTATTCTGTTCCATTGGTCTGTGTGTCTGTTTTGTACCAGTACCATGCTGTTTTGGTAACTATAGCCTTGTAGTATAATTTGAAGTCAGGTAGTATGATACCTCCAGTTTTGGTCTTTTTGCTTAGGATTGTCTTGGCTATACTGGCTCTTTTTTGGTCTATATGAATTTCAAAATAGTTTTTCCTAATTCTGTAAAGAATGTTAATGGTAGTTTAATGGGAATAGCATTGAATCTGTAAATTACTTTGGTCAGTATGGCTGTTTTCATATTGATTTTTCCTATCCATCAGCATGGAATGTTTTCTCTTTGTTAGTGTCATCTCTTATTTCCTTGAGCAGTGGTTTGTAGTTCTTCTTGAAGAGCTCCTTCACTTCCCTTGTTAGCTGTATTCCTAGGTATTTTATTCTCTTTGTAGGAATTGTGAATGGGAGTTCCTTCATGATTTGGTTCTCTGCTTGCCTATTATTGGTGTATAGAAATGCTTGTGATTTTTGCACATTGATTTTGTATCCTGAGACTTTGCTGAAGTTGCTTATCAGCTTAAGAAACTTTTGGGCTGAGATGATGAGGTTTTCTAGATATAGGATTACATCATCTGAAAACAGAGACAGTTTGACTTCCTCTCTTCCTATTTGAATACCCTTTATTTCTTTCTCTTTCCTGATTGACCTGGCCAGAATTTCCAATAGTATGTTGAATAGGAGTGGTGAGAGAGGGCATCCTTGTCTTGTGCTGGTTTTCAAGGGGAATGCTTCCAGTTTTTACCCATTCAGTATAATATTGGCTATGGGTTTGTCATAAATGGCTTTTGTTGTTTTGAGTTATGATCCTTCAATACCTAGTTTATTCAGCGTTTTTAACATGAAGGGATGTTGAATTTTATCGAAAGCCTTTTCTGTGCCTATTGAGATAATATGTGATTTTTGTCTTTAGTTCTGTTTATGTGATGAATTACATTTATTGATTTGTGTATATTGAACCAGCCTTGCATCCTGGGGATGAAGCTGACTTGATCGTGGTGGTTAAGCAGTTTTTTTGTTTATTTGTTTGTCGTGTGTGTGTGTGTGCTGCTGCTGAATTTGGTTTGCCAGTATTTTATTATTTTATTGAGGATTTTTGCATCGGTGTTCATCAGGGATATTGACCTGAAGCTTTCCTTTTTTGTTGTATCTCTGCCAGGTTTTGGTATCAGGATGATGCTGGCCTCATAAAATGAGTTACAGAGAAGTCCCTCCTTTTCAACTGTTTGGAATAGTTTCAGAAGGAATGGTACCAGCTCCTCTTTGTACCTCTGAAAGAATTCAGCTGTAAATCTATCTGGTCCTGGTCTTTTTTTTTTTTGGTTGGTAGGCTATATATTACTGTCTCCACTTCAGAACTTGTTATTGGTCTATTCAGGGATTCAGCTTCTTCCTGGTTCAGTCTTGGGAGGGTGTATGTGTCCAGGAATTTATCCTTTTCTTCTAGCTTTCCTAGCTTAATTGCATAGGGGTGTTTATAGTATTCTCTGATGGTTGTTTGTATTTCTCAGGGGTCAGTGGTGATATCCCCTTTACCACTTTTTATTGTGTCTATTTGACGCGTCTCTCTTTTCTTCTTTGTTAGTCTAGCTAGTGGTCTATCTATTTTATTAATTTTTTCAAAAAAACCAGCTCCTGGATTCATTGACTTTTTTTTTAAGGTTTTTTTATGTCTCTATCTCCTTCAGTTCTGCTCTGATCTTGGTTATTTCTTGTCTTCTGCTAGCTTTGGGGTTTGTTTGTTCTTGGTTCTCTAGTTCCTTTATTAACAGTTATAATGTTAGGGTGTCAATTTCTATCTTTCTAGCTTTTTGATGTGGACATTTAGTGCTATAAATTAATTCTGCTTTAGCTGCATCCCAGAGATTCTGATATGTTGTCTTTTTGTTCTCATTGGTTTCAAAGAACTTCTTGATTTCTATCTTAATTTCATTATTTACCCAGGAGTCATTCAGGAGCAGGTTGTTCAATTTCCATCTAGCTGTGTGGTTTTGAGTGAGTTTCTTAATCTTGAATTCTAGTTTGATTGCGCTGTGGTCTGAGAGACTGTTTGTTATGATATCAGTTCTTTTCCATTTGCTGAGGAGTGTTTTACTTCTAATTATGTGATTGATTTTAGAGTAAGCGCCATGTGGTGCTGAGAAGAATGTGTATCTATTGTTTTGTGGTGGAGAGTTCTGTAGATATATATGAGGTCCACTTAATCCAGAACTGAGTTCAAGTCCTGAATATCCTTGTTAATTTTCTGCCTTGATGATCTGTCTAATATTGACAGTGGGGTCTTAACAGTCTCCCACTATTATTGTGTGGGAGTCTAAGCCTCTAAGTCTCTAAGAACTTGTTTTATGAATCCAGGTGCTCCTGTATTGGGTACATATATATTTAGGATAGTTAGCTCTTCTTGTTAAATTGATCCCTTTACCTTTATATAATGCCCTTTTTTGTCTTTTTTGATCTTTGTTGGTTTAAAGTCTGTTTTATCAGAAAGTAGAATTGCAACCCCTGATTTTTTCTGCTTTCCATTTGCTTGGTGGATTTTCCTCAATCCCTTTATTTTGAGCCTATGTGTGTTTTTGCATGTGAGATGGGTCTCTTGAATACAGCACACTGATGGGTCTTAACTCTATCCAGCTTGCCATTCTGTGTCTTTTAATTGGGGCATTTAGCCCATTTACATTTAAGGTTAATATTACATGTGAATTTCATTCTGTCATAATGGCTGGCTGTTTATATTGCAGACGTGTTGATGTAGTTGCTTCATAGTGTCATTGGTGTTTGTACTTCAGTGTGTTTTTGCAGTGGCTGGTAATGGTTTTTCCTTTCCACATTTAGTGCTTTCTTCAGGAGCTCTTCCAAGGCGGGCCTGGTGGTGATGAATTCCCTCAGCATTTGCTTGTCTGAAAGGGATTTTATTTCTCCTTCACTTATAAAGCTTCGTTTGGCTGGATATAAAATTCTAGGTTGAACATTCTTTTCTTTAAGAATGTTAATATTGGCCCCCAAACTCTTCTGGCTTGTAGGGTTTCCACTGACATGTCTGCTGCTAGTCTGATGGGCTTCCCTTTGTAGGTGACCTGGCCTTTTTCTCTGGCTGCCCTTAACATTTTTCCCTTAATTTCAACCTTGGAGAATCTGAGGATTATTTGTCTTGGGGTTGATCTTCTCATGGTGTATCTTACTGGGGTTCTCTGGACTTCCTGAATTTGAATGTTGGCCTGTCTTGTTAGCTTTGGAAGTTCTCCTGGATGATATCCTGAAGTTAATTTTCCAACTTGGTTCCATTCTTCCTGTCTTCCCATCTCTTTCAGGTACCCCAATCAGTCGTAGATTCAGTCTTATTTACATAATCCCATAGTCCTTGGAGGTTTTGTTCATTCCTTTTTCTTATATTTTCTCTAATCTTGTCTGCCTTTCTTATTTCAGCAAGATAGTCTTCGAGCTCTGAAATTCTTTCCTCTGCTTGATCTATGCAGTTATTGATACTTGTGGTTGCATTGTGAAGTTCTTGTGTTGTGTTTTTCAGCTCCATCAGGTAATTTATGTTTCTCTCTAAACTGGTCATTCTGGTTAACAGCTCCTGTAATGTTTTATCATGGTTCTTAGCTTCTTTGCATTGGGTTAGAACATGCTCCTTTAGCTCAGCAAAGTTCATTATTACCCACTTTCTGAAGCCTACTTCTGTCAGTTGATCCATTTCAGCCCACCCAGTTCTATGCCCTTGCTGGAGAGATGTTGTGATCATTTGGAGGAAAAGAGGCACTCTGGCTTTTTGAGTTTTCAGCATTTTTTGTTGATTCTTTTCCATCATCGTGAGTTTACCCAGCTTCGATCTTTGAGGCTGCTGATCTTTGGATGGAGTTTTTGTGGGGATTATTTTGTTGATGCTGTTTTTGTTGCCTTCTGTTTTTTTTTTAACTTTTAAGTCGGGGCCCTCTTCCCTAGGACTGCTGCAGTTTGCTGGGGGTCCACTCCAGACCCTATTCACCTGGGTCCCTCCTGCACCTGGAGGTGTCACCAGTGGAGACTGCAGAACAGCAAAAATGGCTGCCTGCTTTTCCCTCTGGGCTCTCTGTCCCAGAGCAGCACCAACCTTATGACAGCAGGAATGCTCCTGTGTAATGTGTCTGGCCTTCTCTGTTGGGGGGGCTCTCACCCAGTCAGGAGGCACAGGATCTAGGACTTGCTTAAAGACGCACTGTGGCTGCCCCTTGGCAGAGAGAGTGCACTGCACTGGGGGCAATTCCACTTGTCCGAACTTCCTTGATTCCTCAGAGCCAGCAGGAGGAAAAGCTAAGTTTGCTGATCTATGGAGACTGCAGCTGCTCCTTTCCCCAGGGGCTCAGTCCCAGGGAGATCAGAGTTCTGTCCCTAAAACTCTGGCTGGAGTTGCTGAAACTCCTGCAGGGAGGCCCTGCCCAGTGAGGAGGGATGGGTCAGGGTCTGGCCTAAAGAGGTAGTCTGGCCATGTTCTGCCACAGCTGCTGAGCTGCACTGTGAGGAATTCCTCCTGGTTCTAAACCACCCAATATCCCTGGGACCGGCAGGGGAAAACTGGCAGATTGGAGCTGCAATGATGGCTGCCACCCCTCCCCTGGGGAGCTCAGTTGTCTTAGGCAGCAGGCAGCCACAGTGATGATGGCAGCCCCAACCCCCCCGGGGCCTCTGTAGTCTTAGGCAGTCTCCAACCAAGTGGCCACTGAGAATCTGCACAGCTCTGTGCTTGGGACCCAAGGCCCTGGTGACATGGGCTCACGAGGGGGATCTCCTGATCTGCGAGTTGCACAGATCTGTGGAAAAAGCATGGTTTCCCAGGCAGGGTAGCATGATCACTCACCACCTCCCTTGGCTGGGGGTGGGAGCTCCCTTGTCCCATGTGACTCCTAGGTGGACCGTGGCACCGCCCTGCTTTTCCTCACTCTTCATGGCTTGTGCCAACTGCCTAGTCAGTCGCAATGAGAGAACCTTGATACCTCAGTTATCAGTGCAGAATTCACTCACCGTTTTCGTTTTTCTTAGAGGGGGCTTCCAACCACAGCTGTTTCTAGTTGGCCTTCTTGGCCTCTCCCTGAATAAACATCTTTTCATACATTTTAAGGGCCATTTATATTTATTTTTTTCTATATCTGTTCATTTATTTGGTTATTTTTTAAAAAATTATATGTACTTTTTAATTTAAAGACGCTCTATACACATTAGGGATGTTAATTCTCATTATAAATAAACAGGATTTTTTCCCCAGTTTGTTCTTTGTTTTTTAAACATATTTCTGGTGAGGTTTTTTTTGGGGGGGGTGGGGTTGATCATACAGAGATTTTTGGGTTTTACTTAGTTTATCTTTTATGGCATCTGAAATTTGAGTCATGGGAACCTTTCTTGTTCAAATCTTATAACTTACTTAATGTTCTTTCAGTAAATGTATGGTTTCTTTTTTTATACTTAAATATTTGATCCATTTAAAATGTATACCAGTAGACAATGTGAGAGATTAAACTTATCTTTTTTCCAGTTAGTTACACAATTATATAGATACCTATTACTGAGAAGTCCATATTTTTAGAGTCTTTAAATCTGAACTTTAAATGTCTGGCTAAATGTAGTGGAGTTTCATTATTTTCTAAGTTAAAATTCATAAAAGAAAGGGGCTAGGTACCAATTGGTTTGTACACAATCCACTTAAAGACAAGAATGAAAAATTTAATTTTGCTCTTGAGATCCTGTCTTTAAATAAATAGATTGGAATTGGTATAGAAAGTTATGCAAGAAAAGTGTTAGATTATGTTAAAGGAATATTGCCGTGGCTTTTTATTATTTTCCTTTTACAGATTTAAGGCAAGTGATTAGCAAAGATTATACATGGGACTCAAAGGAAAACAATGTACTTAATTATAAGTGAATGAACAACCTAAAATGTAATTTGATACAATTCTGGCTCAATGACATTTCCAGACCCCACCTTTAATCTAATTTATCAAAATATTAGGAGCTGGGACTAGGCTATCTATTTTTATAACAAGTTCCCAGATGATCATAATGAAGACAGCCAGCATATCTAGGAACCTCTGACTTCTGGCCTGAAAAAAGAAAGGTTAGAAGCAAAGTTTAGAACTACAGAGCTAGAAGAAATGTGAAAACATGATCCAGCCCAACCCATTGTCTTTATTCTAATTAAAGGATACAAATATGTCTAGTATCCAAAAGTCTCAGTAATCCACAAATGCCATCACAAGCTCAATTTCAAACTCATGAGCCCAACAAGCTTAAAATACCAGCAATTATTTGCTCAGATTTCTTCAATTTGGGCAGAACTTGGTGGGAAGGGCTCATTTTTCTTCCACATGGTATTGATTGGGAACATTCATGCAACTCCTACTGGGATTAGAAAGCCCAAGCTGGCTTCTCTCCATGTGGTTTCATCATTCAACAGTCCAGCCCAATCTTCTTCCACAGTGGCTGGATCCAAGAATGAGTACTCCAAGAAGGAGTAAAGAAAAGCTGATGGTCCTCTCAAGAGCTTGGACTGGAACTGGCAAGGCATCACTTCCACCACATTCTATTAGTTAAAACAAATCATAAGGCCAGCCCAGATTCAAGAGAAGGAGAAAGAACCTCCACCTCTTCAAAAACTCTGTGACCATCATAATTTATTAATAGCCTTCCTTTAAAGTTGGGCCACCCTCCCCTTCTTTAAACACCAGCCTCCATACACTATATTCTCTCAGGAGAAGCCTACTATGATTTCTTGATGGACCTAAAGTTGCAAAACATAGATTTCCAGGCCTTGAAAGACAAAAACCTGCCAACACAATCTACCTGCCTTCCTCTAAGCAAGGGAGCCTGCAATTCTGGACAGAGGCTTCTTATGAGAGAGAAGTGTCCTTTTGGAAATGAAAAAACAGCAGCAAAAAGTCAAGAAATTTATTATTTCAATAACTTTCCCAGTTATGGTCATATTCACTTTTAAATTTAGTCTCCTCCAAATTCTCTTTTGTAATTTGGTATAGATACAGGAAAACAAAACCTAATGATGTTTATAAAGTCATATTTTGATAGTTTCGACCTCACTGATATTGAAACAGACTCTATCATACCTTGTAAAAGCAGCATAAAAATAATTGAGTTGGCCCTTAACTCCTCCCCTCTTTAGTGTTTAAGAAAAATGTACGGGTAGTCATTAGTACAGAAATGTAGCTCAAAATAGCTCAAGCGAAAAGGAAACTTCTTGGTTCCTAAGTCTGGGAAATTAGGGTTAGGTCTGATTTCAAGTGTAGCTGGATATAGGGGTTTAAACACTGCCATCACAGCCCTTCGTTTCCATTCTCTTGGCTATAGTTGTCAATCAGCTGGCTTCATTCCCTCCTGCATGAGAGGAGCTTCCTCTATGTAACTGGAAAGATACTTGCCAGCAGCCTAACATCATTTTCTTCAAGCTTAGCCACTCCCAGAAAAAAATAGGTGACATGTTCACCTTTGGAGGGTAGTGTAGTAGAGAGAATAGTGACTCCCCGAAGATGTCCACCTTCTAATCTCTACAACCTATGAATTTGTTAGTTTACACAGCAAAAGGGACTTTGCAGATGTGATTAAAGACCTTGAGATGGGAAGATTATCCTGGATTATCCAGGTGGATCCAATATAATCACAAGGGTCCTTATGAGAAAAATGCAGGAGACGTCAAAAAGAGGAGGTAACATAATAATGGAAATAGAGACAGAGATTGTACTGATGCACTTTGAAGATGAAAGAAAGAGGCCCAAGCCAAGGATACAGATGGTCTGTAGAAGCAGGAAAAGCCAAGGAAACAGATTCTTTGCTACAGCGTCCAGAAGAGACCAGCTGACACCTAGAGTCTAACCCAGTAAAGCTGATTTTAGACTCCAGCCTCTAGAACTATAAAAGAATACATTTGTATTTTCTTAAACCACCAAGTTTGCGGTGATTTGTTACCACAACATAAAAAGTAATCAAGGGGTTTCCTGCTTTGGCTCAGTTTAGTTTTCAAGCTTTGATCTCTAGTCAAGGAAGAGGGTCGAGTTGGCCAGGGATGGTTGAAGTGGGAGTACATGATTGATGGTATAGCCAAGACCCAGAAATTCAGGCCACATAAAATCTCCCCACAGTGAAATTCCTTTGTCATAAGAGGAAGTAGATAGGAAAGAAGTCTTAATAAATAAAATTAACAAGGAAACAACTCCACAAACAATAATTCCTGTAGTCTAATGCTACTCAAAAGTAAAAATGCGGAATCAGGTGGAAGAGAAGAAGTAAGCAAAGAAAGGACATTAGAGCTTACAACTGGGTTGAATAGTCAATAATTCATAGCTGCAACAGCAAATGTTTTCCAGCTATAATGTCCTGAAAGAAAGAGAATTGTGAAGATAAGCACATGTCTTACAAAAGTAATATCTAGACTCAAATCTACTACTAAGAGCTGGTACTTTTATCTTGGTTTTTGACGCAAAGTGAAAGGGCTGGTTCTTCATAAACTCTTCCACAAAGAATCCCTAGTGTCATAGAAGAGAAGAAATGAATGAATGGACACAGAGAATCTGGGAGCTTCCCAAGGAACCCTATACCCATGAAAATTTTCTTCATTTAAAATTCAGACAATTTGTTCTAATATAAAAATAATATATTAAAGTCCTGCAAGTGAAATTACTTTTTTCTATTCTCAAATATTTGAGTTAATTGGTAAACCTCCAGAAAGGTTTACTAGCTTTACTCTAGCTTCAGATATTCTGATTTCTATGACTTATGTGGCATGCATACCCCAATTATGGTACTAGGATCAGGTCCCTGCTAGACTTCCAATTCTAAGAATATCATCATAGGTCTGCTGTCTCCACTGTCACTCACCTGGCACATGAGATGGGAGAAGCATTATCAGCAACAGTAAGAGCTTAATTGTGTTGATGAAGAAGCTTCTGCCAGGCTTCCATCAGAAGATACTTCCGAGCAACCCAAAGGAAGAATTGTGTTGATAAAGAAGCTTCTGCCAGGCTTCCATCAGAAGATACTGTTAAGGTTTTGTGTTTTTAAAATGTGCCTGTACTTTTTCACACTCTCCCTTAATTCTGGTTTTCTTTTTTTTTTTTTTTTTTTTTTTTTAGGGTAAGGAAGTCCTAGGTAAGGGTTCCTTTTAATGAAAAGCAGCCCCTAAATCATTTCTTTTTTTTTGGTGGGGGGCATTGAAAACTTTATTTTTTTATTTTTTTATTTTTTTTGCACACAAAACAATAAACATTTTCTAAAAATACATACAAACAAAAAGATGCATATCAAACATATTAGGAAGGTTGCACATGGGAAGACGGGGAACAGAAATGGGGGGTGGGAATTAAAGAAAATAAATGAGAGAGGGACTTTGTATGGATCAATGATAATAACTCAATCCTCTATTTGACAAAGAAGAAGGAGAAGGAAGAGGAATAAAAAGAAAGTGAGATAAAGGATCAGAAACGGAGGAAAATAGAAAAAGTTAGGATATGACTCCAGGGTAGACCTGTTTTGTTGTCGCTGGGTTGGTTGGTTGGTTTGTCTGTTGTATTTTTCACAGGTTTCGCCATGTTGGCCAGGCTGATGTCGAACTCCCAGCCTCAAGTGATCAACCCGCCTTGGCCTCCCAGAGTGCTGGGACTACAGGCGTGAGCCACCACGTCCAGCCCCCACATTGCATCTGTCCTCCATGGTAGACCTCCCAGATGGGGTGGCCGGGCAGAGGGGCTCCCAACCGGGAAGTGGGGCTCTCACCTCCGATACACCGGGCAGAGGTCTCTCACTCCCGCACGGGGTCCTCACTTCTTCCCAGACGGGGCAGCCGGGCAGAGGTGCCCCTCACTTCTTCCCAGACGGGGCGGCCGGGCAGAGGCGCTCCTCACTTCTTCCCAGACGGGGCGGCTGGGCAGAGGCGCTCCTCACTTCCCAGATGGGGTGGCCAGGCAGAGTTGCTCCTCACCTCCCAGACGGGACGGCCGGGCAGAGTTGCTCCTCGCCTCCCAGATGGGGCGGCCGGGCAGAGGTGCTCCTCATTTCCCAGATGGGGTGGCCGGGCAGAGACACTCCTTCCTTCTTCCCAGATGGGGCGGCCAGGCAGAGACACTCCTCACTTCCCAGACGGGGTGGCCGGGCAGAGTTGCTCCTCACCTCCCAGACGGGGCAGCCGGGCAGAGGTCCTCTCACTTCCCAGACGGGGTGGCCTGGCAGAGGCACCCCTCACTTCTTCCCAGACGGGGCAGCCGGGCAGAGGTGCCCCTCACTTCTTCCCAGACGGGGCGGCCGGGCAGAG
>NW_026652288.1:70606066-70728827 GCF_009828535.3 Hylobates moloch
GCGCCCCTCACTTCTTCCCAGATGGGGTGGCTGGGCAGAGGCACTCCTCACTTATTCCCAGATGGGGTGGCCAGGCAGAGGCCCTCCCCACATCCCAGATGGGGCGGCCGGGCAGAGGCACTCCCCACTTCCCAGACGGGGCGGCCAGGCAGAGGCGCTCCCCACTTCCCAGACGGGGTGGCCGGGGAGAGGTGCTCCTCACTTCCCAGATGATGGGCAGCTGGGCAGAGGCACTCCTCACTTCCCAGATGGGGCGGCCATGCACAGGCGCTCCTCACTTCCCAAATGATGGGCGGCTGGGCAGAGGCGCCCCTCACTTCTTCCCAGACGGGGCGGCCAGGCAGAGGCGCTCCTCACTTCTTCCCAGATGGGGCGGCCGGGCAGAGGCCCTCCCCACATCCCAGATGGGGTGGCCGGGCAGAGGCGCTCCCCATTTCCCAGACGGGGCGACTTCCCAGATGATGGGTGGCTGGGCAGAGACGCCCCTCACTTCTTCCCAGATGGGGTGGCCAGGCAGAGGTCCTCCTCACTTCCCAGACGTGGCGGCCGGGCAGAGGCGCTCCTCACTTCCCAGACGGGGTGGCCGGGCAGAGGCGCTCCTCACTTCTTCCCAGACGGGGTGGCCGGGCAGAGGTGCTCCTCACATTCCAGAGCGGGTGGCCGGGCAGAGGTGCTCCTCACTTCCCAGATGGGGTGGCCAGGTAGAGGTGCTCCTTACTTCCCAGACGGGGCGGCCAGGCAGAGGTGCTCCTCACTTCTTCCCAGATGGGGCAGCCAGGCAGAGGTGCTCCTCACTTCCCAGACGGGGTGGCCGGGCAGAGGCCTTCCCCACATCCCAGATGGGGCAGCTGGGCAGAGACACTCCTCACCTCTTCCCAGATGGGGTGGCTGGGCAGAGGCTCTCCTCACCTCCCAGACAGGGCGGCGGCCGGGCAGAGGCACTCCCCACATCCCAGACGATCGGCGGCCGGACAGAGGCGCTTCTCACATCCCAGACAATGGGTGGCCAGGCAGAGATGCTCCCCACCTCCCTGATGGGGTGGCAGCGGGCAGAGGCTGCAATCCTAGCACTCTGGGAGGCCAAGGCAGGTGGCTGGGAGGCAGAGGCTGCAGCGAGCCAAGACCATGCCACCAGACTCCAGCCCGGGCAACACTGAGCACCCAGTGAGCAAGAACCTGTCTGCAGTCCCAGCACCTCAGGAGGCTGAGGTGGGCAGACCACTTGAGGTTATAAGCTGGAAACCTGCCTGGCCAACATGGCGAAACTGCACCTCCAGCCAAAGGAGAAAAATGAGGGAGGGCTGGTGGTGTGTGGCCCCAATCCCACAGGCCGAGGCAGGCAGGTAGTCTGCAGTGAGGTGAGTACACTCCAGCGCAGGCGGGCAGGCAGGTAGTCTGCAGTGAGGTGAGTACACTCCAGCGCGGGCGGGCGGGCAGGCAGGCAGGCAGGCAGGCAGGCAGGCCCCAAATCATGAGAATAACAATCCCAGTAATCTACTAAAATCTTTTATAGTTGGATTTGATGAACAGTTCCAGGTAGTGCAATGTGGCCTGGAGGTGCTGGTGGTGATAACACCATCACTTACCAATGGAATGGCCATGTTACTTCATATCCCAAGGGACATTTCTCACATTGGGATACAGAAAACTATATATATATACACACACACATATATATATAAAACACACACACATATATGTACACATACATACATATATATCTTCTAGGAGTACCAATTGCACTTTAATTGTTCACTTTACACATTTTTATTGAAGATCTATCATATTCTAGACACAAACATGCAATCTAAAATAAAATTTTATATTAAACAAAAATGTATCTTGGAGAAGGCAATATTACCGTGAATTTTTAAGAAACAGACAAAAAGTATTCATCCTCATGGTGGTATCATAGTAATTCCCTGGCACCTCAGAAGTAGGTGTGCACTCTCCTCAGTGGTTAAGAGTGCACAGTATAAGAAATCTTCATTTGGGAGGCATAGCATTAGGAGAAATACCTAATGTAAAAATGACAAGTTGATGGGTGCAGCAAACCAACATGGCACATGTATACCTATGTAACAAACCTTCACATTGTGCACATGTGCCCCAGAACTTAAAGTATAATACAGAAAAAGAAATTTTCATTTAAACTATTAACAAAAATGTTTTTGTTACAATGTCTTCCTTTGTTATAGGTCAAAAGTTGGTAGCCTAAGGCCTAATCTGCAGATGTGTCTTATATGAACCACAGAGTAATTTGTTTCATTACAACTTGAATTGGTGACCAATATTTAAGACTCGGGGGTTTCATTTGCTATGTTGACTTTCTGGCTTCTTGTGGAAAAAAAAAAAAACTGAATGAGCTAGCATCCTTGAGACCACATCCTCATGTGGCCACAACAGCTGGTGCTGGGCTTCTGTGTCCCCATTCGGATTAAAGACCTGGTCCCAGTAGCCCTGTCTACACCACCAACCAGACCTGTGGCCTGCTTCTCTTGTCCATGCTACCTGCCTGGCCCTGGGAAATATTGGAATGTGTGCCCCTGTTCCAGACTGACACTGAACCACTTGGGTCCTTTTCCAGTATTTAACACTGTCTTCTCTAACTTCAATGTTTCAAATTTTCAAGACACTAGTCTTCACAGTCAAATCCAGAAATTGAGCCTCATGTGCCCAAGTCACAAATCAGAGAACCACAGAGCTGGAATGGACCCGCCTTTCTGATCATGGTGTAGGATTCTGAAGGCTGCCACATAATCACAGGGATCAGAAAGAGCCCCAAGTTCACCTGACTTACACTTGAGGAAAGAGTCAGGATTAAAATATACATCTTCCCCACATACAGAGTCCCAGGAAAATCAGGCAAAGAGAGAATAAAAGAAGGTTAGACCAGGCTATTTTAGAGCATACACTCTTATCACAGGGCACAGACTCCATCCCACAGTTGGGAAAGGGGAAAAGAGGATCCCAAACGTCTTTAGATTCTGGCAAGAATAAGTAGGCATAGCCTCTTCACTAGGACAAGCCGGAAAATGGATCCCAAATTTCCATAGCACTCTGTGTGTGTGGTTGTCACTGTATCCACCTCAGGGACAGTGAACATTCTCCATGAGTCATGGCTTTGTTTTCTGGGCTCAGTAGCCTGTGGTCTGGCAGAAATCGAGGTCTGTGATTTTGCAACAGCTGTTCATGTCACCTGGAAAGGCAACTGAGCAAGCAATGGGATAATTTTTATCAGCTCATGAGCACTGGCTTTGCCTGCCAAAAGGCCATGTTTCTCAGCTAGAAAATTATATTCATATCTGGAACCAGTATAGAGCCTTAAATGCCTTAAATGCCAGGATCTAAATTCTTACTTTATGTTACAGAATCCTGAATTATTCTCATAGTCTCTAATTCAAATTTAAGGCATACTAACTCCTAAAGGGCATAGCTATAACATATTTTCAGATGTTACCATAACTTGGAGAGAATCTTCAGCAAATAGGGTGGAGATGAAGGCTCATTCTGTCTCTTTAACTTAAAATTACTTTCTTAAAATGACTTTCTGATGGCACCAGGGAGCAGCCGTCCTGTTCTCTATTTAGGACTTCAATACATAAACTTCTCTCAAGCAACTGTTACAAGCTTGTTCATGTCACCTTTTAGCTCTGGTCTTTCCAGATCTCATTTTTGGCCCATCTTCTGGGCAAGTCTCCCTAGCCCATGATCTTGCATTTGCCTTTCTCTGGGCCCCTTCCAGCTTCTCTATGGAGAGAGGCACAATGTCCTTTGGACTGCAGCCAAGGGAGAAACACTGACTGTTCCCTGAAAACAGCACACAGCAGTGACAGAAGGATGCCAGGGGGACTGCTCACTCCCTTCTTGCTGTGGGAACCTCTATTAACATGCGTGGGATAATAAAACCAGCTACTTTTATCAGCAGGTGTCACATAAAAACTGACCAACATACTTAACTAGCAGGTCTAAGATCTGAGCCGTAGTCAAGTTCTGAAAAATGATTAAGTGAAAATCTAACAAATCTGTCAGTAACACTAATTGGGAACTCAACAAGATTTTCTAATCTAAATGCCTTCAAAATAACGTTAGTATTTTGAAAGCAGTCTGATGGTGACAGAGGGAGGTTTCAAGGCAAAAAGTATTTACATGTGTGGAATATGAGAGGAGAGTGGAGTGAAATATTTCATTTAGGTCATTATCTAATAAGATTATCTGTCTGCTGTTTCCAGATTCAAAAATAGCATCAACAGAAAATTATAGATACAATACATTGCAGTCAATGTGTGTGGTTGTCATTTTTTGATATGCAATGACCTAGTTTTAATACTGCTTCTTGGTCTCATCCACTCTGGGCCTGTTACTGCAAAGTACTGACTCCAACACTAATAATCCTTTTTCTTATTACTATCACTATTTTTTTTTTACTTTTATTTTAGGTGCAGGGGCACATGTGCAGGTTTGTTGTATAGGTAAATTGCGTGTTGCAGGGATTTGGTGTACAGATTATTTCATCACCCATATATTCAGCATAGTACCCGACGGGTTTTTCAATCCTTGCCCTCCTCTCACCTTCCACCCTCAAGTAGGCCCAGATGTCTGTTGTTCCCTTTTTTGTGTCCATATGTACTCAGTGTTTAGCTCCCACTTATAAATGAGAACATGCAATATTTGGTTTTCTGTTCCCATGTTAGTTTACTTAGCATGAGGCCCTCTAGCTCCATCCATGTTGCTGTGTAGGACATGCTGTCATTCTTTTCATGGTTGCATAGTATTCCATGGCATGTAAGTACCACATTTTCTTTATCCAGTTTACCACTGATGGGCATTTCAGTTGATTCCATGTCTTTGCTATTGTAAATAGTGCTGCAATGAACATACACATGCATATGTCTTTATGGCAGAAAAATTTATATTCCTTTGGGTATAAACCCAATAATGGGATCGATGAGTCAAATGATAGTTCTGTTTTTAGTGCTTTGAAAAATCACCTGACTGCTTTCCACAATAGCTGTACTAATTTACATTCCCACCAGCAGTGCGTATGCATTCCCTTTTCTCCACAACGTCATCAACATCTGTTCTTTTTTGACTTTTTATAGTAGTCATTCTGACTGGCATGAGATGGTATATCATTGTGGTTTTGATGTGTATTTCTCTAATGATTAGTGATGCTAAGCATTTATTCATATGCTGCTGGCCACATGTATATCTTCTTCTGAAAAGTGTTCATGCCCTTTGCCCACTTTTTAATGGAGTTGTTTTCTGCTTGTAAATTTGTTTAAGTTCTTTATAGATTCTGGATATTAAACCTTTGTTGGATGCATAGTTTGCAAATATTTTCTCCGATTCTATAGGTTGTTTTCTGTTTCTGTTCATACAGAAATATTCTGCTGATGCTTTCTATCACTGTGCAGAAGCTCTTTGTCAATTTTTGTTTTTATTGCAATTGCTCTTGGCATCTTCATCATGCAATCTTTGCCAGGTCCTATGTCCAAAATGGTATTTCCTAGGTTACCTTCTAGGATTTTTATAGTTTTACATTTTACATTTAAGTCTTCAATCCATTTGAATTGCTTTTTGTATATGGTGACAGGGAGGTTTCAGAAAGGGTCCAGTTTCAAACTTCTGCATATGGCTAGCTAGTTATCCCAGCACCATTTATTGACTCGGGAGTCCCCATTGCTTTTGTTTTCAGTTTTGCTGAAGATCAAATGATTATAGGTATGACATTATTCCTGGGCTGTCTATTCTGTTCCACTGGTCTATGTGTCTATTTTTGTACCAGTACAATGCTGTTTTGATTTCTGTAGACTTGTAATATAGTATGAAGTTGGGTAACATGATACTTCCAGCTTTCTTCTTTTTGCTTAGGATTACCCTGGCTATTTCGGCTCTTTTTGGGTTCAATATGAATTTTTAATTTTTTTCTAATTCTGTGAAGAATGACACTGGTAGTTTGATAGGAATAGCATTGAATCTGTAAATTGCTTGGGCAGTATGGCCATTTTAATGATATTGATTCTTCCTATCCATGGAATATTTTTCCATTTGTTTGTGCCATCTCTGATTTCTTTGACTCGTGTTTTATAATTCTCATTGTAAAGATCTTTCATCTCCCTGCTTAGCTGTATTCCTATGTATTTTATTCTTTTTGTGGCTATTGTGAATAGGATTGCATTTTTGATTTGGCTCTCAGCTTGGATGTTGGTGTAGGAATGCTACTGAATTTTGTACATTGATTTTGTATACTGAAACTTTGCTGAAGTTGTTTATCAGATGAATGATCTTTTGGGAAAACACTGGGGTTTTCCAAGTATGGAATCACATTATTTGCAAACAGAAATTGTTCGTCTTCCTCTCCTTCTATTTGGATGTCTTTTATTTCTTTCTCTTGCCTGATTGCTCTGGCTAAGACTTCCAGTACTATGTTGAAGAGTAGTAGTGAGAGAAGGCATCCTTGTCTTGTTCCAGTTTTCGAGGAGAAAGCTCCCACCTTTTGCCCATTCAGTATAATGCTGGCTGTAGGTTTGTCATAGATTGCTCCTATTATTTTCAAGCATGTTCCATGAATGTCTAGTTTGTTAAGGGTTTTTAACATGAAGGGATGCTGAATTTTATCAAAAGCCTTTTTTGCATCTATTGAGATGGTCATGTGATTTTTGTTTTTAGTTCTGTTTATGTAATGAATCACATTTATTTATTTGCATATGTTGAACCAACCTTGCATCCCAGGGATAAAGCCTACATGACTGTGGTGGGATAGCTTTTTGATATTCTGCTGAATTCTGTTTACTATTATTTTGTTGAGTATTTTTGCATCTATGTTCATCAGGGATATTGGCCTGAAGTTTTTGTTGTTATTGTTGTGTCTCTGTCATGTTTAGGTATCAGGATGATGCTGGCCTCATAGAATGAGTCGAGGAGGATTCCTATCTGCACAATTTTTTGGAATAGTTTCAGTAGGAATGGTACCAGCTCTTCTTTACACATCTGGTAGCATTTAGCTGTGAATCCATCTGGTCCTAGACATTTTCTCATTAGTACACTTTTTATTCAATTTCAGAACTCATTATTAATCTGTTCAGGGATTTAATTTCTTTCTGGCTCAGTCTGGAGAGGTTGTATGTTGCCTGGAATTTATCAATTTCTTCTAGGTTTTCTAACTTGTGTGCACAGAGGTATTCAAAGTAGTCTCTGAGAGTTTTCTATATATCTGTGGGGTGAGTGGTAACATCACCTTTGTCATTTACAACTATGTTCATTTAGTTTTTCTCTCTTTTTTTCTTTATTAGTCTAGCTAGAGGTCTACCTGAGTTATTATTAAAAAGCCAACTTCTGGATTCATTGATCTTTTGTATGTTTTTTTGTGTCTCAATTTCCTTCAGTTCAGCTCAGATTTTGGTAATTTCTTATCTTCTGCTAGCTTTGGGTCTGGCTTCCTCTCATTTCTCTAGTTCCTCTAGTTGTGATATTAGGTTGTTAATTTGAGATCTTTCTAACTTTTCGATGTGTGCTATAAACTTCCCTCTTAACACTGTTTTGTCTGTGTCCTAGAGATTCTGTTATCTTGTAACTTTGTTCTCATTAGTTTCAAATAATTTGATTTCTGCTTTAATTTCATTATTTATTTAATTTCTTATTTATTTAATTTCATTATTTCCCAAGAAGTCATTCAGGAATACATTGTTCAACTTTCATGTAATTGTATGGTTTTGAGCAATTTAGCATTTGTTTTTATTGTGCTGTGGTCTAAGAGTCTGGTTAATATGATTTGGGTTTTTTTTTAATTTGCTGAGGATTGTTTTATGCCGGATTTTGTGGTTGATTTTAGAGTATGTGTCATGTGCAGATGAGAAGAATTCTGTTGTTTTGGGGTGGGGAGTTCTGTAGATGTCTATTAGTTCCATTTGGTCAAGTGTCAAGTCAAGTCCCGATTATCTTTGTTGTTATCTGTCTGATTCTGTCAGTGGGGTTTTAAAGTTCCTCACTGTTATTGTGCAGTTAAAATCTAAGTCTCTTCATAGGTCACTAAGAACTTGCTCTATAAATCTGAGTGCTCCTATGTTGGGTGTGTATATATTTAGGATAGGTCTTCTTATTGAATTGAGCCCTTTACCATTATGTAATTCCCTTTTTTTTTTTTGTCTTTTTTGTTCTTTGTTGGTTTAAAGTCTGCTTTGTCTGCAATTAGAATAGTAACCCCTGCTTTTTACTGTTTTCCATTTGCTTGGTAGATTTTTCTCCATCCTTTGAGTCTATTGATTTGATTGCATGTGAGATGGGTATCTTGAAGAGAGCGTATCGTTGGGTTTTGCTTCTTTATCCAACTTGTCCCTCTGTGTCTTAATCGGGGCATTTAGCCTGTTTACATTCACGGTTAGTATTGATATGTGCAGATTTGATCCTGTCATTGTTTTGTTAGCTGGTTATTAGGCAGATTTGTTGGTGTGGTTGCTTGATAGTGTCACTTGTCTATCTATTTAAGTGTGTTTTTGTAATGGCCAGTAAATGGTCTTTCCTTTCCATATTTAGTACCTCCTCTGTACCACTTGTAAGGCAGGTCCGATGGCAAAGATTTCTCTTAGCATTTGCTTGTCTGAAAAATATCTTATTTTGCCTTAGCTTATGAAGCTTAGTTTGGCTAAATATGAAATTCTTGGTTGAAAATTCTTTCTTTAAGAATGCTGAATATAGGCCTCCAATATTTTCTAGTTTGTAAGGTTTCTGCAGAAAGATCTGATGTTAGCCTGATTGGGTTCCCTTTGTAGGTGACCCACCCCTTCTCTGTAGCCACCTTCAACATTTTTTCTTTCTTTTTGACCTTGGAGAATCTGATATGGTCGGGATGGTCTTCTTGTGTAGTATTTCACAAGTGTTCACTGCATTTCCTGAATTTGAATGTTGGCCTCTCTTGCAAAGTTGAGGAAATGTTCATGAGTGATATCCTGAAATACATTTTCCAATTTGCTTGCTTTCTCTTCCTCCCTTTCAGGGACGCCTATTAGTTGTATCTCAGGTCTCTTTACATAATCCCATATTTCTCAGAGATTTTGTTCATTCTTCTTTATTGTTTGTTCTTTATTTTTGTCTGACTGAGTTATTTCAGAGAGCCAGTCTTCAAGCTCTAAGATTCTTTCTTTAGCTTGTTTCAGTGTGCTGTTAATATTTGCAGTTGCATTCTAAAATCCTTAAAGTAAGTTTTTCAGCTCTATTGGATTAGTTTTGTTCTTTCTTAAAATGACCATTTCATCTTTCATCTCCTGTATCATTTCACTGTATTCCTTAGAATGCTTGGATTGGGTTTTGACTTTCTTCTGAATTTTGATGATCTTCATTTCTATCCATATTCTGAATTATATTTCTGTCCTTCAGCCATTGCAGCCTGGTTAAGAACCATTGCTAGGGAACTAGTGCAGTTGTTTAGAGGTAAGAAGACACTCTAGCTTTTTGAGTTGCCAAAGTTCTTGTGCTGTTTTTTTCTCATCTTTGTGGGCTGATGTTCCTTCAATCTTTGAAGTTGCTGTCCTTTGGATTTTTTTTTTAATCCTCTTTGACATCCTTGGGAGTTTAATTAGAGTATAAGGTAAGTTCAGTTAACTGGCTTCATTTCTGGAAGATTTTAGGGAGCCAAGCCTCAGCTCAGAACTCCTGAGATGCATACTCTAACTTTTAGGGGCTGGTATCAGGCCCCTGGCTTTGTTCTGTGGCCCCCTCAAAGTTAGGATCCTGCTGCCCTGGAGAGGCCAAGGTATTCCCAGACTGCTGGTCACAACACTCCAATAGGTGGTGCCATCCAAAGCACTCTTTTGGGCAGTGGCAGCAAGATCCATCCTCATTCTAATGTGCCATCAGCAGTGGCAGCACACTGGTGTACACGCTCATAGACTGAGGCAGGGCACTGTTTGCCACAGAGGTGCTGGCCTCTGTGTGGGCATTCACAGTGGTGATAGTGGTGGTGGCATGGCAAGGGGTACAGGAGCCACCAGCATCTATGTGGCCAGCAGCAGTGTCAGTGTAGGGGTGGGGCTTTGGCAGGCACAGGGCTGATGTTCTCTGTGCATGCAATCACAGCAGCAGCAATGGCAGCTCAGGACAGGAAGTGGGGCTGCTGGTCTCCTTTTGTGCATTCCCCATTGACAATAGTGTCACGGTAGGAGGGTAGGGTCCATTCATGGCAGCAGCAGTGGCATGTTGGGGTGCACACATGAGCCAGTGGGGAAGAGGAGGCAAAGTGTGCATTCCCCCCAATCAAGTAATGTGGGGGTTAGCTGTGGGAGACTGCATGCCAGCAAAAATGCATGGGGGAGGCTGCAGTATGGGGGAGATGGGTGGGCTAGCACAGGTCAGCAGGGGCTGTTCTGCTGGAGATCTCCAATGGTCAGGCATGGTCTGCTAGTGCAGGAGCTATGATGCAGTTCCCTAAGAGGCACCTTGGCTGGGCATCCAAGGCTGCAGTGCAAGCAGGTGCACCCAGGCTGGGGCCCCGGAAGAGGCCAGCAGACAGGGGTGCACTTAGGTCAGATTGGCCCCATTCCATGGGCATGATCATCCTGCTATATTCTGATCCAACAGTTCACATAAGGCTAAAGTATCCTAGGGAAGCAAGGCAACCCTTGAGGGATAAGTGCTTCTGGCCATGATCTGCATAGACATTCCTGCACAAAACCCTCTGAGCTCCATACCGGCTGGAATTCTGCTCCTACTACCTCTCTAAGCAGTTCTTCCTACCAACTCAAGTGTCCATGAGGGATGTGGGGTCTCCTGCTGCCAGATTTCCAGAGGTCCATGGTGAGAGTGGGTTGCTCCTTGCCTGCTCAACTCACCCCTTCCCCAGGAGTTGTTGGGGGCCAGGAATGAGTCCCTATGTGTGGGAGCCCAGTCCAGTGTTCCTGGCCTCCTTGCCCTTCAGCCCAGCATCCCTGTCCTCCCTCCGTTTATTTTCAATGCCTTCTCTCCAAAGATCTGTTTGGAATGCACCAGTCCTCTGGATTTCCTGGTCCCTTGGTGGCAGATGTTCTTTCCCACTGCGTCTAGTCAGCCGTCTTGCCTCCCTCATATTTCCATGGTCAGAAGCTTAACCAGATCATCTGATCAATGTCCCAAAGGCTGTAATCAACATCTGAGGTACGAAGGTCTTCTTCCAAGTTCATCTTGGCTGGGCTGTCTGCTCCCCATTTCAATGCTACGTGCCACAGTCTCAGGGCCTCTTGGGCTCTGGAAGGAGATTCAGTGGAAGACAAGGCCATTATGAGGTCACTCCAGAGTCGCCTAGCACTGTTGCCACCTCATGGTCTCCAGCATCCAAGGAGAGTGTGGGCAGCTGGAACCAGGTCCTCCTCCTCCTCCTTCTCCTCCTCTTCTTCCTCCTCCTTCTTTTCTTCCTTTCCTCCTCCTCCTGCCAATTGCAGAGCAGCAGAAAGCAAAGGAGCTAGAAAAGGGTGAAATCAGTTCTTTTTCTGTAACCTTTTTGCTTTGCTTTTATTAAGTTCTTAGGGCTTTTGGTCTTGAGTCCTAGAAAAGATGCAAATAATTATGAAGGGATCATAACTTTTAATATTATCAGTGGATATTTAAGAAAAAAAAATAAAACCATATGATAGATTGATTGATAGTTAGTAGAGAATAAAAAGAAGATTCAGGAGAGGCCATGAGGGCAAAGAGAGAGAAAGGAGTGGAGAGCATGCATGTGTGTGTGTCAGTGTGTGTGTGTGAGTGTGTGTGTGTGTGTATGTGTGCATGTGAGAGAGAGAGGGCGGGGGAGGGAGGGAGAGAGAGAGTGAGAGAGGGAGAAAGAGTGGAAATTCTAGAAAGAAATTGCCTCTTCTTCTGTTCAACTACTTTACTGTTTTGTCAAAAGTTAGCGCTGCCTCTAAGGTCTCCTGCAACTCACCCACCCACCCCTCTTACTCCATCGTACTCAACTTCTAAACTAAGAGGAAAGCCCGAGCTAGAGGTCCTATGCATCAATCAGGGAAGAGATATTGAGAAGAAAAAAACAGAGAAACTGTAAGTGGCTGAACACTACATAAGGACAAAGAATAATTGCTTGGTTCTAAGACGGGCCTGGCCTGACCAGATCAGGCCACAGTTAGCCTGTTCCCAGGACACTTGGCGGTCATTAGTCCCAGAAAAGGAATCATTGCATTTGATCTTATGAGAAGCCAAGCATGCTTTCCTGATGAAACAGCATGCCAGCAGATTAGCATATTGCTCTGAGACAAAGGGGAACATATGGAAACTATCCTGACAAGGATAGAAAGTAATAATTACCCCATTGATTGACCCAGACAACATAATCATTGTGGGGCCAATGTAGAAGAAGAGCACTTTATTAATATAATTTTTCTTTTTCTTTAACACAACTAGTCATTCTTTTCAAATTATGCTGCGTGGGTCCAACAAAAAGCAGCAGAAGAAATATTTGCTTTTGATTAAATGCATTGTTGGTTTCCTTAGAAAAGGAAATTATTGCAAAACATAATACATTTTCGTTGATTTATGGAAATTACCTCAAAAATGAAGCTCAAGAGAATTTCACACCAGGAATCTCAACTTTTTAAAGAAGAAAGAATAGGCAAGAGTGGAAAAATCTTCTCCATAGTATTGTATGTCTGGAAAAACTTAGCACTTTTAAGAAAAAATGGCATGAATAAAAGAATGGTATTAGTACTCCTTTTTTGGAAAAACATATTCACATGTATGATTTGGAGAGAACATTTGCTTTTGTCAAATGTGTCAGAGCCCTTCATTGGGTGCACTGATATTACTCATCTCAGCCTTCACGGCAGAATGATTTCTAGTAGAATCATGTCTATGCCAACCAACATTAAGGAGTTATGTGAGTTCCCTTAACATTAGCATATTTCTCTCCCTTAGGAAAGGGTATAGATGAGAGTGAATGTTAAAAAGAAGGAACCATGACACATAAACCAGACCATATTCTTGGCTCTCACTTAGAATGAATCAGAATAGTTGGAGCAATAGCACAGGCATTTGCTAAGTACCCATGCCCACTGGTTTACCAAAAACTGGTTCTCTCCAAATCACATACGTGTATATGCTTTTCAAAAAAAGAAGAAGACTAATACCATTGTTTTATTCATGCCATTTTTCTTAAAAATGTTAAGTTTCACCAGACATACAATATTGTGAAGAATATTTTTCACCTGTTGTCTATCCTTTCTTCTTTAACAAGTTGAGATTCCTAGTATGAAATTCTTCTGAACTTTATTTTTGAGGTAATTTCTCTAAATAAACTAAAATGTATTATGTTTTGCAGCTATTTTTTCTCTCAACTAAAACATCCATTCTAATCAATATTTGGCAAGAAAATATCTACCTGTTTCATCTTCACTGGTTATTTCCATAAACTGGAAAGAATGACTGTCTAAATGGTAGTTATGTCCCATGAGATGTTTAAGCAAAGGGGAAAATTATACAAAATAATAATGCCATATTTTGTCTGGGCCACCAGAATGACAATAAAAATTTATCATGCTAGAAAGTAATGCCGTGGTATCCAAACAGGAGCTGCCGGGATGTTGGTCCATACTGAGGGGACCACAGCCTTCACCTCCATGAATTCAGATGCCATCTTGTCCTTGGACTCCAAACCAAATGACAATGTTTAGACTGTACCCTAGAACCAGATATCCCTAAGAAGGCAAATTATTTGGAGAGACCTACAAAGGATTCTAATCTACTTTGGCCAGTGTTACTTAGTTTGACATTGAGTGTTGCAGGGCGCTAAACAGAACTTAATTCAAGATGACTAAGGGGCCTCAGGTATTTGAGTTCAGAAAAGAGCCACTTTATGGTGGCATCCAAAAACAAAGTAGATTTCTGGATGTAGGCTCACTCAAAATCCAACAAAATAAAAACTAGGAAACACCAGTTAAAGTATATAAATGGCTTTGATCTAAATAGCAGAAGAAGTAAACTCAGTAAGCATTTGTTATTTTAAAATGCTGAGTCACAGGTTAAAGAATGGTTTAGATAAACTCATGGTTTGTGGATCCATAATATAACATTAAGAAAAGATGGTGATACTTAGTATACATTTTGTGGTTGATATCAACAAGGTTAATAATACCCTTCTGTAAAACAGGACTTGTTTCTTAGAACTGCAAAAGGACTGAAAGGTCATATAGTTCAATCTCCTAATTTTAGAGAGAGAGAAAACCAAAAGGCCTTTAGAGGCTAAGACTTGAATAAGATCCCACAGTGAGCTAATGACTCAAACTAGGTGCCAGACCAAGGCACTGATTCTCAGTACAAGTACTTTTCTCCAGACCAGTATTTCCCAAATTGTGTACCTCAAATTTCTTGGTTTGATTACACACACACACACAAACACACACACACACACCCTTATCTATCTATATATTTATACATATGTATATCTCCTTTCTTAGTGATTCACAAAGCACATTATCATATTAAAAATTCTGAGTAATCTTTCAGTAAAGAAATCTGTTTAACTTTACTAAGCTCAACTCTTCCCAAACCTATTTGACCATGAAGCCCTTTTTGCCACTCAATAATTAATTAACATCTCATGAAACTAAATCAGGAAATGTCTGCATCAAAACCTCATTTGTATTTGTAATTATTCTATTTGGTCCACTGGTTCATTTTTTTCAACCTGGTTAATGCAAGCTAGAAATATGAGCAGCAAATAAAAATAGATTCTTAAATAAAACCTCAACAGTTTCATTCATTCAACCAACTCATCACAGTAACAGTGAAATCCCAAGATTACATGTACATAGACCAGCTGCATGGCACAGAGCCAATGGTGATCTCTATATTTTTGTACATTTGCAAATCAGTAAAGCATTGGCCCACTTTTTTCAAAGGCAGATGGCCATAACATTAGATGTATACCAACTGATTTAAGAAAATTTTCTTTGACACTTACAGACTTTTTTTGTATAAAACAGAAAGTGACTATCCCATACAACAGAATTATGTCTGTAGATTTTTGTTGAATCAAGAGTACACTTAGCTTTAGTGGTGAATCTTTATCTCTAAATAAAACGAAAGGAGATTCAAGCCAATATCTTATAGAGAGTTATAAAAGCTTCATTCTATTTTAAAACCTATTCATCAGTTCCCGTGGCATTGTCATTTCACCTTTGTGAAATCAGAATCTTAGGCTGTCAAACTGGTATGGAAATTCTAAAATTCTTAAGTGTTTATATAATCTTCTGGCTTAAGGAAACAGATCTGGAAAGGCATCATTTGCGTTTGTCAAATGTGGCAGAGCCTACTCATGCTACTCATCTCATTCCTCATGGCAGAATGATTTCTAGTAGAATCATGCATATGCCAACCAACATTGAGGAGTCATCTGATTTCCCTTGAGATTAGCATATTTCTCTCTCTCCCTTTCTCTCTCTCTCTCTCTCTCACACACACACACACACACACACACACACACACACAAAACACACATGCCTGGAAGGTACTTGACAGACTCTAATGATTAATTTTATGTGCCAGCTTAACTAGATCAAGGGGCGCCCACATCACTGGCAAAACATTATTTCTGGGTATGTCTGTGAGGGTGTTTCTGGAAGACTTTAGCATTTTAATAAGTAGATTGGATAAAGAAGATCCATCCTCTTTGGATGGATGTGGCAGGCATCATCTAATCTATTAAGAGTCTGAATATAACAGAAAGGTAGAGAAAGAGCTAATTTTCTCTCTACTCCTACCCTCCCTTCCTTGAGCTGGGACATCCAACTTGTCTTGCCTTCAGGCAACAGTGCCTCTGGCTCTTGGGCCTTTGGACTCCAAGATTTACAGTGGTACCTCCTTTCTTGATTTTCAGGCCTTTCCCTACCCCTCCTGGTTCTCAGTCCTTCAGCCTTGAACTGGGAGGTAAACTATCAACTCCCCTGGCTCTCAGGCCTTCAGACTTGGAGTACATTACACCATTGGCTTTCCTCTTTCACCAGGTTGTAGATAGCATATCATGGGATTTCTCAGCCTCCATAATCTTGTGAGCAAATTTCCATAATGTGTGTGTGTGTGTGTGTGTGTGTGGTGTGTATGTACACATATCCTATTGATTCTGTTCTCTAGAGAACCCTGACTGATACAGACTTTGGTACTGATGGTGGTTCTTAAAAAAACAGAATTTTTTTTCTGTTTTTCTGAATTGATTTTGGGGTTCCCAGGATTGGCTCTCTACACTAATTAGATTTTAAAATGCTAATGACTCTCTTTCCAGTAGTGAAAAAAAAGGCACTGACAGTCTATGGCATGATCTGGTTATAGAGATATGCAAAATATCTGCCTTGGATACTCCTAATCAACCACTTATAAGAAGTAAGGAACTGGGTACTCTGTTAACCTTCTCAGATGGAGGCACAAGACCTTATTTTGTGATTGGCTGAATTACAACACAAGCTGAAGTCCCAGCTTCACAGAATGTCTACTATTATAGTGAGGATATTTCACTGGGAATAAATAGGATCCTGTAAGTTGAGATGAGGACATATGGAAAGACACTAATGAAGTTGGGGACACTGAGTCCTAAATTCGGGTAAATCTTCTTTGCCAGTGGAAGAGGTCTCTTCACCCCCAGAAAAAGCAGCCTCCCCACTATCCCCCAGTTGTATCAACCTATCTGCCTCCATCTGAGGGGATTGAGCCTGCGTTGCCTGAGGAAATGATAATGGCCTCCTGTAAGGCAGTTCCCATTCAAGACAATGTCAATTCTCCTCAGGGACCACTCCTACCACTGCTTTTTGATTCTAGAGCTATAACTAGACTCAAGTCCCAGCAGACTCATGAGGAGGTATACTACACTCCAAAAGAACTACTTGTGTTTTCTAATTTATACAAGCAGAAATCCAGGGAACCCTTATGAGAATGGATATTAAGGGTGTGAGATAATGGGAGAAGGAGCATAAAATTGGATGAGGCTGAGTTCATTGATATAGACCCAGCAAGCAGAGATTCTGCATTTACTGATACTGCTCAGAGACTAAGAAAGGGCTCTATCTGTCTGGTGGTTGGTTGCCTGAAACATGGTTCAAAAGACAGCCCACCTGCCTAGTCTCCTTTGCTTTAATGTAGAGGAAGGGATTCAAAGGCTTAGAGAAATTGGAATGTCAGAGTGGATTTCTCATTTAAGACCTAGCTTTTACTAAATTTATTTTGAGAAATAAATGTATGAGGGGATCCCTAGAATCCTTGAAGACATCCATGATGGTTCTTCTCTGTAGGCCAGACCCTAGAGTGTGAACTGCAGTCACTCAATTGGAAAACCTAAATGCAATGGAAGTAATTGAATCCCGTGTCAGTACTCAACTGCCAGAGGCAAGGTGGCCATAGTTACCATAAAAGACAATATCAACCAGAATAGTCTGATTCTCAGAGAACTATGAGGACAGCTAGTTAATAATGTGTTCCTAGAAGTGAAATAGATAGGAAGCCTACTAAATTCTTACTTGATCTGTATAAGCAGATAGTGAACAAAAGTCTAACTCATAAAGACAGAGAGCCACAGCCCTTCAATTAACTCCCAGACTTGAGCCAGTTCACAGACCTAGAACTCCTTGAATGAGGAGAGACAGGGTCCCCACTAAGGAATAACCCTGGTACACTACCAAAATTTCATACTGTTAATTTTTCTCTCAGCTTTCCCTAAAGGGACCCATGGCCTCTTAAAAAAGTAACTGTGCATTGAAGAAAAAGAAATAATCAGAACTTTGAATAACTGCTGGACAATGGTTCTGAACTAAAGTTGACCTTTGAATGATGTGGGGTCTGAGGTGCTGATCTCTGCACAATTGAAAATCAGCACAAAACTTTTGACTCCCCAAAAACTTAACTACTAGTAGCCTACTGTTAACCAGAAGCCTTACCAAAACATAATCAATTAACAAATATTTTGTATGTGATATGTATCATATACTGTATTCTCACAGTAAAGCTAGAAAATATGTTATTAAGAAAAATCATAAGGAAGAGAAAATATTTTACTATTCATTTAAGTAGGAGTGGCTCATCGTAAAGGCCTTCATCCTCATCATCTTCATGTCAAGTAGACTGAGCAGGAGGAGGAAGAAGAGCAAGTTGGTATTGCTGACTTAGAGGCAGAGGCAGAAGGGGGGAGGAGGTAGAAAGGGAGGCAGGAGAGGCTATCATACTTGGTGTAACTTTGAGGAAATACATTGTAATTTCTGACATTTTTTGCTTTTTCAACTCTCTAAAAATGTTTCTATATGGCACCAAACCTTCTTTCACTGTTTGCTTTAGGTTCAATACCCATAAGAGTCCATGTCATAAAAGAAATCAAAAGCAATCTTGAATAATCAGAATGCTTCTGCCAGATTGTTTCGTATAAATTTGTTTGTTGGCATTGCTTCTTCTATGTCTTCTTCCTCATTGCCTGGCACTGATCAAGTCATCTTTTGTTAATTCCTCTAGTGTGTCTATTCACGCCTGAATTTCTTCAAAATCTATATTTTGAAAGCCTTTTTTACCCAACATCTTTTTGCCTGATCCACAATCTCTTTCATGGTTTCCTTGATTGGCTCTGTTGTAAATCCTGTAAAGTCATGCACACCTTGACAGTTTTCTCCAGCAGGAATTTATTTCAGGCTTGATGGCTTTTGTGGCTTTTTCTATAACAATGATTGCATCTTTAATGGAGTGATCCTTCCAGACTTTAATGATGTTCTCTTTATCATAAGTTATCTTTCATAGTGTTGACAATTCTTTCCATAGAGTAGCATGTGTGATGAACCTTAAAAGTCCTTTTATGATCTAGACACTATGATCTAGAGGCTGACTTAGAGATGTTGTCTTTGGGGGTGAGTAGACCACTTTGACACCTTCACTGTTGAACTCATTGAATTGTGGGTAGCCAAGAGCATTGTCTAATATCAAAAGAACTTTCAGACTTCAAGGACAAATCATCAATGGAACCAATCCAGAAAAAGAGTTCTTGTTGTCTAGGTCTTCCTGTTGTACAACCAAAGGCTGACAGCTGGTGTTTACTTTTTCCCTTTAAGGCTTGAGGGTTAGTGGCTTTCTAGATAAGGGTAGTCTTGATTATAAACTCCACTTCATTTACACAAAACAGTAGAGTTAGCCTATTCCTCCTTGCCTTAAATCCTGGTTCTTACTTATCTTTCTTACTAATGCATGTCCTTTGTGGCTTTTTTTTTTTTCCTAAAATAGGACTTTTGGTCTGCATTTAAAAGCTGTTCAGGCAGACATCCTTTCTCTTCAGTGATTTTCTTAATGACTTCTGGGAACTTGTCTGCTGCCTCTTGGTTGGCAGAAGCTGCTTTTTCTGTTATCTTGACTTTTTTGAAAAGCCAAACTGCTTTCTAAAATTATCAAACCATCCTTTGCTGGCTTAATTTCTCCAGCTTTAGTTCCTTCACCTTTGCTTTAAATTGTCATGTAATGACTTTGCTTTTTCTGAAATCATATTAGAGTTCATAGATATGCCTTTCTTGTAGCAATCCTGCACCCAAATAAAAACTACATTTTCAATACAAGATAAAAGGGTTTTTTGTTTTTTTGGTTTTTTTTTGAGACCAAGTTTTGCTCTTGCTGCCCAGGCTGGAGTGCAATGGCACGATCTCAGCTCACTGCAATCTCCACCTCCCATGTTCAAGTGATTCTCCTGCCTCAGCCTCCTAAGTAGCTGGGATTACAGACATGTGCCACCATCCCAGGCTAATTTTGTATTTTTAGTAGAGACAGGGTTTCTCCATGTTGGTTAGGCTGGTCTCGAACTCCTGAACTCAGGTTATCCATCCGCCTCAGCCTCCCAAAGTGCTGGCATTACAAGCATGAGCCACTGCACCCGGCCAAAAAATGTGCAAGGTTTTATGCATGTTGAAGTAGCTGCAGCAAGGGCTTTATGAATTCTCTCTCTCTCTTTTCCTCTCTCTCTTTTCCTCTCTCTCTTTTTATAATGGTTCTTACATTTGATTCATTTATCTTGAAATGATGAACAACCACAGCTGCAGAACTCAATCTATAGTACATATCAAGTAATTAAATTTTTATTATAATGTTATGACTTTTTTCTGTGTCCTAGGAGCACATCTAGCATGACTACTGGCACTTTTTATGGGTCCCATGGTGTTATTCAAGGTTTACAGTATTGCGCTAAACACAATGAGTAACAGGAGAAAACTGCGAGAGATCATTTTTTACTGCAATATGCAATTTACTGGAGAGACGAACTGCTTATGTGGTGAGGATTAGTATCATATGGTGTTTTAATAAGATACAATACTTGAGCTCACCACAGTAGCAACAGGAGGTGGCTACAAAATTATTATGGTAGTACAGTATACACTACAGTTAATATTATGCAGTTATAATGTAGTACTGCATCTTTATATTTATTTTCATTTCTCTCAACTGCTAGTGGCACCATGTACTGTGTGTCTGTGCATAAGTTTAACTTTTTGTAATAGATCTGTATATATTTTATGGTAGTAAATGATAAAGTATACTAGCATCCACAAATATTTTATGAATTCATAACATACTTACATTTTTCTTAATTTTTTTTCTTTTTGAGATGTAGTCTTGCTCTGTTTGCCCAGGCTGGAGAGCAATGGCATGATCTTGGCTCACTGCAGCCTCAGCCTCCTGGTTTTAAGAGATTTTCCTGCCTCAGCCTCCTGAGTAGCTGGGATTACAGACACATGCCAGCATGCCCAGCTAATTTTTGTATTTTTAGTAGAGACAGGGTTTCACCACGTCGGCCAGGCTGGTCTCAAACTCCTGACCTCAAGTGACCCACCCACCTCAGCCTCCCAAAGTGCTGGGATTACAGGCTTCAGCCACCATGCTCAGGCTTTTTATTAATTTTTAAAAAATATTTCCAATCTATGTAGTTCACCTGCAAGTTTTTTTCAAATTGTTGCAAAACATTTTTAATGCATTTGTTGAAAAAAATCCATATACAGGTGGATTTGTATAGTTCAAACTCATATTATTCAAGGGCCGACTGTATATTGATTCTGGGAGACCCATAATGTCACTCCAGTCAGAGTAGGTAGGGGCTTACAGAGGTCAGGTGACCAATGTAGTTTCAGCTTAAATCTGTCTCACAGTGGATTTTGTGGGTCCCAGAACCCATCCTGTGGTTATTTCTTCAAATCCAGACTGCATAATTGGAACAAACATACTTAGCCGCTGGTAGAGTCCCCAGATTGGTTTTCTTACCTATTAAGGGGCAAAAGGCCAAACAGAAGCCATTAGAACTGTTTCTTACCTAGGAAAATGGTAAATCAAAAGAAATACAGCATTCTTGGAGGATTGCAAAGATTAGTGTCACCATTAAGGACTTGAAAGATGCAGGGGTGGTGATTCCCACCACATCCTCCTGTAATCCTTCCATTTGGCCTGTACAGAAGACAGTTGACAGATCTTGGAGAATTTTTGTCAGCTTAACCACGTGATGATTCCAATTGCAGCTAGTATGCCAGATGTAGTTTCATTGCTAGAGCAAAATAACACATCCCCCTTGGTATCTGGTATGCAGCTATTGACATGACAAGTGACTTTTTCTCTATACCTGTCCATAAAGCTCATCAGAAGTAGCTTGGTTTCAGCTGGCAAGGTCAGTAACCCAGCTTCTCTTTTCTACCTTGGGAGCTTGGGGGTATATCAACTCTCCAGCCCTATGTCATAATATAGTTTTCAGGGATCTTGATTATCTTTCCCTTCCACAAGATATCACTCTGGTCCACTATATTGATGACATTCTGCTGACTGGACCCAGTGCTTGGGAGGTAGCAACTACTCTAGACTTATTGGTAAGGCATTTGCATGTCAGAGGGTAGGAAATAAATCTGACTAAAATTCAGCAGCCTTTACCTCAGTTAAATTCCTAGGGGTCCAGTGGTATGAGGCATGTCAAGATATCTCTTCTAAGATGGATAAGTTGTTGTACTCCACCTCATCTACAATAAAAAATCAGACACGATGCTTAGTGAGCCTGCTAGGACTTTGGAAGAAACATATTTCCCATTTTAGTGTGTTACTCTGGTGTACTTCCCAAGTGACCTATAAAGCTACTAGTTTTTAGTGGGGTCTTGAACAAAAAGAAGGTTCTGAAAGGTCCAGGCTGCTGTGCAAGCAGCTCTGCCACTTGGGCCATATGCATCCTTATCTTTAAGCACCATTGTTGCTTAAAGTATCAGTGATAGATTAGGATGCTGCTTGGAGCCTTTAGCAGGCCTCCATAGGTAAATTGCAGATCAGGCCTCCAGGTTTTTGGAGCAAGGCCCTCCCATCATCTGCAGATAACTGCTCTCCTTTTGAGTAACAGCTCTTTTCCTGTTACTGGGTCTTAATAGAAACTGAATGCTTAACCATGGGCCACCATGAGTCCAAGGAATCCAACCTACCTTTGATGAACTGGGTGTTAGATGACTCACTAAGTCATAAAGTTAGGTATGCACAGCAAAACTGAATTATCAAATGGAAGTGGTGTATATGTGATTGGGCCCAAGTAGGCCCTGAAGGCACAAGTAAGTTACATGAGGAAGTGGCACACTGCCTGCACCTGTGCTCTCTACCTATGGCCTCATGGGGATTTCCCTACAATAAGTTAACAGAGGAAGAGAAAACTTGGGCCTAGTTTATAGATGTCTCTGCATGATACACAGGTACTATCTGAAAGTAGACACCTTCAGCATTACAGCCCCTTTCTGGGACATCCCTGAAAGACAGTGGAGAAGGAAAATGCCCCCCACCACTGTGGGCAGAACTTCTGGCAGTGCATCTGGTTGTGTACTTCGCTTGGAAGGAGAAACGGCCAAATGTGTGATTATATACTGATTATATACTGATTCATGGGCTGTAACCACTGGTTGGGCTGGATGAAACTTGGAAGGAACATAATTGGAAAATTGATGATAACGAAATTGGAGGAAGAGGTATGTGAATAGACTTCTCTGAATGGGCAAAGAAAACGTAAAGATATTTGTGTCTCATGTGAATGCTCACTAAAGGGTAACCCCAGCAGGATAGGATTTTAACAATCAAGTAGATAGGATGACCCATTCTGTGGATACTAGCCAGCTTCTTTCCTCAGCCACTCCTGTCATCACCCAATGGGCTCATGAAAAAAGTGGCCATGTTGGTTGCAATGGAAGCTATGCATGGGCTCAGCCACACAGACTTCCACTGACCAAAGTGGATCTGGTTACAGCCACCATTGAGTGCTCAATCTGCCAGCAGCTGAGACTCTGATATGGTACCATTTCCCAGGGTGATCAGCCAGATACCTGGTGGCAGGCTGATTACATTGAACGGCTTATATATCATGGAAGGAACAGCATTGGGTCCTTATTAAAATAAACACTCTGGATACAGATTTTTCCTTCCCTGCATGCAATGCTTCTGTGAACACTACCATCCCTGGACTTAAGAATATCTTATCATCATAGTATTCTTCATATCATTGCTTTTGACCAAAGAACTCACTTCAAAGCCAAAGAAGGGCAGCAATAGCACTCGTGCTCATAGAATTCACTGATCTTGCTGGAGTAGCTGGCTTGGTAGAACAGTGGAATGGCCTTTTGAAGACTCCATGCCAGCTAGGTGGCAATACCTTGTAGGGCTGGGGGAAGGTTCTCCAAAAGTCTGGATATGCTCTGAATCAGTCTCCAATATATGATGCTGTTTCTCCTATGGCTAAGATACATGAGTCCAGGAATCAAAGGATGGAAAAGGAAATGGCACCATTTACTATTACCCCTAATGGTCCACTAGCAAAACGTTTGCTTCCTGTTCCCATGACTTTATCCTCTGCTGGCCTAGAGGTCTTAGTTCTAGAGAGAGGAATGGTTCTACCAGGAGACACAACAATTCTATTCAACTAAAAGTTAAGACTGCCACGCAGCAACTTTGGGCTTCTCATGCCTCTGAGTCAACAGGCCAAGAAGGGAGTTACAGTGCTGCCTGGGGTGATTACTCTGGGATACCAAGGAAAAATTGACTACCACTGCACAATGGAGGTAAAGAAGAGTATGTCTGGAATACAGATAATACCTTAGGGCATCTCTTTATATTACCCTACCCTATGATTAAGGTCAATGAAAAATACAACAACTCAATCCAGGGGGGACCCTTCAAGAATGAAAGTTTGGATCACCCCAACAGATAAAGAACCATAGCCAGACAAGGTTCTTGCTGAAGGCAAAGAATATACAGAATGAGTAGAAGAAGGAAGTTATAAATACTAGCTGTGACCACAGGACAAGTTGCAGAAATAAGGATTATAATTGTCATAATTATTTTCTTCTTATTTTGTTATGAATGCATTTCTGTATATATGTGTGTATATATATACATATTTAAGCAAATATCTTTGCTTTATTTCCTCTCTTATTCCCTAATTATGTAACATAAGATGTATTCACTTTATATCAGCATTTAAATATTGCAAATTTTACATCATAGTACTTAAGTTACAGGATATCGAGAGAAGAGTAAACATCATTCAGAGACTTTACTACCTCTTCTGGGGAAGGGATTAATGAATTTTTAGCTACACATAGGATAGTTGTATTTGTTAGGTAGAATTATAACCTCATCGTTGTGTTTATTTTGAGATCAAATATGGTTTAAGGAGATGCTCAAGGATACCAAGTCGACAAGGGATGGACTTGTGATGTTTAATTTTATGTGTCAACTTGACTGGGCTAAAGGATGTCCATAAAGCTAGTAAAATATGATTTCTAGGTATATCCGTGAGGGTGTCTCCAGAAGATATTAGCATTTAATTCAGTGGACCGAATAAAGAAGATTCACCCTCATCAATGTGGGTAGGCATCTTCCAATCATTGTAGGCCTAGATAAAATAAAAAGGTGGAGAAAAGGTGAATTGTCTTTTTCTCTGAGCTAGGACATGCATCTTCCTCCTACTCTCAGACATCAGAGTTCCTGATTCTCACACCTTCTTCTACCCACAATCTCAGTTCTCAGGCCTTTGACCTCAGACTGGGAGTTACGTCACCAGCTACGCTAGAGTCAGGCCTTTGAACTCAGACAGAATTACGCTACTGACTTCTCTGGTTCTCCAGCCTGCAAGCATTATCATGAGATTTCACAGCCACCACAATCTCATGAGCCAAATCCCATAATAAATCTCCTCATATATATCTATATATATCCTATTCGTTGTTTCCCTAACTAATATACAGCCCCTTGGGCTTAAAATGTATTAGGACATTTTAATGAACTAGTATATTAAAATCTACTAGTAAATTAGTACATTTAGTAATTTTTGGAGCCTTAAATGCCAGCCTAGGCAAGATTCTGCCCAAGCTTCTTCTGTTAGCAATCTGTATTGATTTTGATTCCCCATAGTTCATTCCTCTTGAAAGAACTGCTAAGTTAAACAGAAAAGTACCTAAACTCATGTGATTATCGAAGGCTAATACTGCTAAATTGCACCCCATGGGATAATTTAAGAGGAAATTACATTTTTATCTCCAATGTTATGGCTTATTTTATAACAACAATTCTTTTGCCTTTGCTTATCTCTTGAGTCGATATTTTTAGACTGAGGTGGAAAAGATTATTTGCTGTAATCTTACCCTTAATATTGCTTTTTTGTATGTTTCCATACATATAATTTGTGCTGTGAGAATTAGAGGATAGTAAGTTTGTTAATAGGCACTAATTTTCTCTACAGTTTCCTAAGAAATGTTTTGAGTTTCAAAGAATTTATAGAATTTACAGCAATTGTCTTTGAGGAGTGAATTCCCTCTGTCTGCCTCATAGAATAGCTGAGATCAACCTTGATTGCCTTTTAAGTCGAGCAAATTGGAGGACAGGCTGCCCAGTATCTTAGTTCTTCCAAGACTGCTTGCAACCCAGAAAGTGTGAACAGTGTGATGACGAATGCTCTTAAGACCAGGTAAAAGTGAAGTTCTCCAAACTAATTTATTCTTTTGGAACTAATAAATTAGAATATTTCTCAACAGAGGCATTGAGTTTAACCATGTCTAGATAATGAATACAAGTTTGGTAATATTTTTACTGTTTTCTGCTATAAAAGACAGTTATAAAAGTACTAATTTCTATTGCGACTGTGAGAGGTATATTATTTGATTCAACATATAGTATTAAGATGATGTCCCTACATTTTTAAATACCTGATATTCTTCCTACTTGTATTCAGTATCCATTTCAAAATTACATCTCCATTTTAAAGCATAATGTTTCCAAGTCAGAGCTATTCTCTTTCACTCTTTTTTTTTTTTTTTTTTTTTTTTTTGGAGTCTCACCCTGTCACCTAGGCTGGAGTGCAATGGCACAATCTTGGCTCACCACAACCTCTGCCTCCCGGGTTCAAGCAATTCTCCTGCCTCAGCCTCCCGAGTAGCTGGGATCACAGGCATGTGCCACCATATCCAGCTAATTTTTTGTATCTTTAGTAGAGATGGAGTTTCACCATGTTGGCCAGGCTGGTCTGGAACTCCTGACCTCGTGATCTGCCCACCTCAGCCTCCCAAAGTGCTGGGATTATAGGTGTGAGCCACTGCACCCGGCCTTCTATTTCACTCTTACTAAGCAGCTAAAATCTACTCTTTTTAACTCACTCTCTGCTTCATGTCCTTTTTCTCTACAATTTCTTAATGTTGGATAAGGCCAGGACTCAATTGTCAGACATTATCAGCTGCTTCTCTGTCTACACTTACTCGTTTGGTTATCTCATTGGGGCATCAAATGCTATCAGCTCCCAAATTTATAGTTTCAGTTCAGTCTTCACTCTAAAATTCCAAACTCTTATACCTAAATTCCTAGTCAACAGGTATACCTGTATTTCTAATAAAAATCTAAAACTTGGGCCGGGCACGGTGGCTCACGCCTGTAATCCCAGCACTTTGGGAGGCTGAGGCGGGTGGATCACGAGGTCACCAGGTCGAGACCATCCTGGCAAACACGGTGAAACCCCATCTCTACTAAAAATACAAAAAATTACTCGGGCGTGGTGGCGGGCGCCTGTAGTTCCAGCTACTAAGGGAGGCTGAGGCAGGAGAATGGCGTGAACCTGGGAGGTGGAGCTTGCAGTGAAACAATACCACGCCACTGCACTCCAGCCTGGGCAACAGAGCAAGACTCCATCTCAAAAAAAAAAAAATCTAAAACTTACCATGTATAAGACTGAATTAATATTTTTAAGATGATGTTCCTACATTTTTAAATACCTGATATTCTTCCTACTGGTATTCTGTATCCATTATAAAATTATATCTCCATTTTAAGAAAGACCTCACTCTGAAATTCCAAAGTGTTAGTCAACAGCTCTACTTGTATTTCTATAATAATAAAAATCTAATATTTACCATGTCTAAGACTGAATTCTTGCAAAAGCTACTTTACCTAAGCCTTCCTCTTCTCACTTGGTGTCAGCTTTGTTCTTTCAAGTGTCAAAATCTTAAGTCATCCTGGACTCCTCTCTTTCTCATACTTTACACCCAATCTAACTGGAAATTGAGTTGGTTCTTTTTTTTTTTTTTTTTTTGAGACGGAGTCTTGCTCTGTCACCCAGGCTGGAGGGCAGTGGCGCAATATCTGCTCACTGCAAGCTCTGCCTCCCGGGTTCATGCCATTCTCCTGGCTCAGCCTCCCGAGTAGCTGGGACTACAGGTGCCCGCCACTACGCCCGGCTAATTTTTTGTATTTTTAGTAAAGACGGGATTTCCCTGCATTAGCCAGGACTGTCTTGATCTCCTGACCTTGTGATCCGCCCACCTTGGCCTCCCAAAGTGCTGGGATTACAGGCGTGAGCCACCGCGCCCAGCCTTGAGTTGGTTCTATCATCAAAATTGATCCAGATATCAGTATGAACTTATGTTTATTTTTATATATATATATACATACACACACACAGATGGGTGAATACATAAATATAGTTGCATATATGCATAAAGTGGTAGGTGGAAGAATGCCCCCTCTCCAAATATATTTGCATCCTCATCTTGGGCAAATGTGAATATATTACTTTATGTGACAAAAGGGACTTTGCAGATGTGATTAAGTTAAGGGCCCTGAGATGGGAAGATTTACCTGGATTATCTGGGTGGGTCCAATGTCATCACAATGGTCCTTAAAAGAGTCAGAGGAGAAGCGACAACAAAAGCAGAGTGTCAGAATGATGCAATAGTGATTTGAAGATGCCTGTGATGCTGGCTTTGAAATGGAAGAAAGTGTCTGAGTCAAGGAATGCAGCCTCTAAAGGATGGAAAAGGCAAGGAAACAGATTCTCTCTTAGAGCCTCCAGAAGTAATGCAATCTTGCCAATATCTTGATTTTAGCCCACTGAAATTCATTTCAGATGCTTCACCTCCAGAACTATAAGCTGATAAATTGGTATGGTTTTAAGCCACTAAGTTTGTGGTAATTTGTTACAGAGCATAGGAAACTAACATACTTGGGTTAGTAATATGTATTTATTTCCTAGCTGTGTCTGCTGAGACAGGTCTAGAGGTAATGACATCCCACTAGCAGCAAGTCTACCTAGTGTCCAGATCTTACTTTCTAAATATCATCCTTCAACAAAAGGTACCAAGGCTTCTTTGGAAAATCACTGAACCTAGGGTTGTTGCAGGGAAAAATGTAAGAGAAGCCTGGAGCATTTTGTAATGCTAGAAAGTAGGGAAGTGCTCCAAAGAATGGGGGGCCAGGGAGGCGGGTACATCAAAAAGAAGCAGGAGAAAATCAGGGTTTCCAATGACCAAAGCTAGAACAATTTGACCAAATAAATAAATAAATAACGATAGCATTGGATTCTAACCCAAAAGAAAATAAAATACATGAGTTCAGACTGATATAAATAAATTATAAAATACATATACCAGAGAGAAGGGACAAATCCTTCTTACAGAAGAATTTCAATTAATTTATGTTGAAGGATTGAGGGAAATAGAAAATCACTAATAGAACATCACAATAATTTCTACAGGCAAGATCCATCAATTCATGTAAAACTTTAAGAGAAATATGTGATTTGCATAGCTTCAAAGTATCTCCCCCAAAATATTTATTACTTACTATAGTGATTTTATTATATGTCCACAAATTCTTTGATATTTTTCCCTCTAGGAGTTCAAGCTTAACTCCCAACCCCTTGAATGTGGGCTAGACTTAGTGACCTGCTTCTAAGGAATAGAGCATGGAAAGAGGAAAATAGCAACATTACAGTAGAGAAACCTGAAAGCACCTTAACCAAGTGATCACAGAATCACTGGTGGTAAGTCATATTGATATCATGTACCCCCAATAAAGTATGATGAAAAGACCCATCATCTCAGTGGTATTTATCCTCAAAATCTATAATCTTACAACAATTATGAGAAAATATAGACAAACCCAATTTGAAAGGAAGCAAGTCTAGAAGATACTTCACCAGTACTTTACAAAAGTGACAGCGCAAGACTGAGAAACTCACAGATTAGAGGAAGCCAAAGAGACATGGTGGCTGAGATCATGGTGGTGGAACCCTGGTTTGGATCCTGGAACAGAAAAAAGAACACTGTGTGGAAAAATTGATGAAATATAAATAATATAATAAAAGTCTATAATTTAATTAATGGTATTGTACGACTATTAATCTCTTAAGTTTTAAAAAATGGACCATTATTATGTAAAGAGAAGATATTTTCAGCTTCTCTTGAAAAATGGGAAGATCTGGTAATGCTGGTCTCAAGTTCTTCCATGCCAAAAATTGCTTCCAAATCTTCAGTCTCCACCTAGCCAGTTTTGCTCTTTTCCTCACCTGAGCCCTGAAAACATTTGAATTCATAACCCAAATTTAGCTGAAAGGCAGAACAGAAGGAAAAAATGCTTTAGGAATGAATTCATATTTTGGATCCACAATTAGTAAATTTTTTAGATAAATGTGTAGAGTTTTATCTACTTGATGTTTGAAAATACCAGAGAATTTCACTGATATTACAATATAAAGATATGAGTTTTAAAACATATAGATTATGTTGTTTAAAGGAAAGCAATAAAAGAGAGCCTATATCTAAATCTTTAATTTTATAGTTATAGTTTTTAGAAGCCCAAAATAAATAATGTTTATTAAGCTAGAAAGAAAGAAATATCTATTTTTTCAGTATGTCTATTTTTGAGGAAAAGGAAACGGGGAATTTATGCTAACCAGAAAGTTATTCTCTTCTCTTGGAAGGGGAAAAAAAACCTAGAAATGCCATTTTCTTTTCTATGAATTGGATGAAAGGAAATCAGTAACACTTGCATTACTTATATTAACCTTTTATCCAAAAACCCAAGAGTCCTGCAAAATGGTGCTCTTAGATCAAAAAGGTATATATTACGTTAGTTTCTCTGCCTCTTCATGTTTTAATTTCTTTTCAATTGGCAGCTGTCTTGGATTTGCTCTTGCATATATTTCTTAGCTTAATGCTAAGTGAAATCAGATGAGGAAATAAAAATCATCACAAAAAGATCTCAAAACCTGCATAAGTCTTTAAACCTTGTTAGAAACCCTACTTTGATTTTCTAAAGTCCGACTCAAAGCAAATAATTTTATCATACTATACATTTTTATTTTCTTTTATTTACTCTGAAGTTCATATTTATCTAGAAATATATGCAATTTCAGCAATCAGAATTAAATAGTATCCCTATTTAATACAAATCATTTTCTTGAGATAGGCTTTAAATAAATTTCCTTAGTGTAATAGACAATAGAATAAACTGACGGCTATAGTATAAACATGTCTGTTTTGTTTTACCATACAATATTCTTTTAAATATGAGTTTCAATAGATTTAAGCAGGAAGGAATACACTCTTCATTTGTTAACACAGTTGTCACTATTCTCTATTTTCTTACGTTGGTTTTATATTACCTATGCCACCTTGTTGGCCCCAAAGACTTGTGAGTTTATGACTTATGAATTATCAATGAATGTAGCTACTTGGTATTCACCACAACTAAATTAAAATGAGATTCAGAAAGAGTAAAAGCTATCTGTGATTTTTAACTTAAAAAGAAATCCACAGATTTCAAGAAACATTTTGTCAAGTTTTTATAGACACGTGACTGTGCTGAGATGATATTTTAGGAAAAGTTAGGGAGGTCACTTGGAAACAGTGTGTATTGGTTAGGGTTCTCCAAAGACACAGAACAAATAGGATGGATGGATGGGTGGACGAATGAATGGATGGGTGGATGAATGGATGAAGAGATAGAGAGAAACAGAGAGACAATAGAGACAGGGAGAAAGAGAGAGAGATGGGAGTGATTTATTAGGAGAATTGGCTCACTTAATTATGGAGGTTGAAAGCTCCCACAACAGGCCACCTGCAAACTGGGCAACCTGGGATGTTGGCAGCATGGCTCAGTCCAAGTTTGAAAGCTTTAGAAGCAAGGAAGCCAATGGTGTAATGCTCAGTCCAAAGCTGAAGGCCTGAGAACCTGGAGGTGCCACTGGCATACATTATGAAGTCCAAAGGCCCAAGAATCTGGAGTTCTGATGTCAGAAAAAAGTAAGTGTCCTGGCTCCAGGAGAAAGAGAAATCCTTTCCTCTTTTTGCTCTATCTGGCCCCCAGCCAAATGGATGATGCCTGCCCACATTTTGAGAGCGGATCTCTCCTGCTCAATCCACTGACTCACACACCAATCTCCTCAGGAAATGCCCTCACAGACTGACCCAGAAATAATGCTTTAGCTATCTAGGTATTCCTTATACTGTCAAGTTGACGTAAAATTAATCATGACACAGTGGGTCTCAACCTTGAGCATCAAAATCATCTGAAGAACTTGTCAAAACATGATTGCTGGGCTCTACCCCCAGAGTTTCTGATTCAATAGGACTGGAGCCCAAGTATTTGCATTTCTAACAAGTTCCAAGGTGATGTCAATGCTGCTTGTCTAGGCAACAAACTTTGAGAACCTATGAAATAAGAAATACTCAGGGGCTTTTAAAAGAAGGAAACTTCTTTGTCGAATTTATTTTTCAAGACACACATGCATACCCCTACAGATTTTATTTTCTTTATAAAATGATTGAAAATCTTTTAGATAGAACTTAGTGATATAGTTTGTGTCTGTGCAGACGCCCAAATCTCACATCAAATTGTAATCCCCAATGTTGGAGGTGGGGCCTGGTGGGAGGTGATTGGGTCATGGGGGCAGATTTCCCCTTTGGTGCTGCTCTCGTGGAAATGAGTTATCTCAAGATCTGGTTGTTTAAACATGTGTGGCAGCTCCCCTGTCTCTCTCTCTCTCTTCCTCCTGCTCTGGCCATGTGAAGATAAGCCTGCTTCCCCTTCACCTTCTGCCATGATTGTAAGCTTCCTGAGGCCTCCCCAGCCATGCATCCTATACAGCCTGTGGAACCGGGAGCCAATTAAACCTCTTTTCTTTGTAAATTACCCAGTCTCATGTATTTCTTTATAGCAATATGAGAACGGACTAGTACACTTAGAGCAAAAATATCAGTAGCAAATTACTGAGAATCAATAAATAAGATTTACAGTGACTTCAGGAGATGGGTTAGAAAGGTGGTTTGAGGGAGTAGGTTTTATAAATACAGAGTATGCTGACTTTAGATAAACCAAACTCTACCTAGACATTTCTGGACAAAGACAGGGTTTGGGACACTGACAAAGATGATTCATACAACACAGACCTTTGGTCTGGTTGGGACAAAAACATTTTTATCAATTTGCTAGTAAGAAAAAAAATTGTGTTAACCCAGCTCTGTTATGATCTTTTATTAAATGATGGGCCAAATATGAAAAAATAAAGCACGACACATAGAATAGTTTTGTCAAAAGTTAGTTAACTGCAATAAGATTGATGATTACTGAGCCTTCATGTTTTCATTGTTGTTCAAGTCCTTCTCCAGGCAGTGACCAACTCAATATGCCATCTATCCCAAAGGCAAAGGAATTCTGCCAGATTTTCCAGGGCCAAATATTGAGTAGGACTTTTTCTTTACTGTTTTCTTACACTAAGACAATTCACCAGAAGGACATTAATGCTTTCATTAGCTGGAATATGGTCTTTTTTTTTTTTAAAAAAAAGCAAAGAAATTTTAGTTGGTAATAGTTAAGCAAAATTGTTTTAGGCAGTAAGTTTAAAATGCTTCTCAGTAGCTAAATTTCTTAAAGTGACATCAGAAGAAAACATGGACATGGTTTAAAATATAACACTGAGCTTTTCCCACACTTGACCCTAGGTCTGCCTTTCTCGAGATAATGCACCACAGAGCCTTGTTTTCTCCCTTGACTCTCCTTTGTTCCTATTACCTGACATATTTACACATCACACCATACCACTTTTCTTTCTCAAAAGTTCTCCTTGTCGTTATCAGTGGCAATGAATTTATAAGGATTAATGAACTGTAGCTGCTGCTAACGCTGTTGCTGTTGTTGTTTTTAAACTTCTTTGGATTCCAGGATAAGAGTCACCACTGGAATACCCACTGATTTTATTTTCTCTTTTCTCTAACATGAGTTTATTTAGATGTGGATTTTTTTAAAAAAACTATATGAAAGAATTACCTTTGTGAATATTCTTGAATCATATCTAAATGAGGGTCTGTGACTCAAAGTCTCTAAACTTGAAGTATTTCTAAGTTATAACTTTCTAGATACATGTACCAGACAACCCCCAGTGTGAGACTTTTAGAGCTCTCACATCATCTTCACTATATACCCACCTGCAGTTCACACTCAATCAAGATTGATAGGAAAATAATATATCTTCCTTAGTCTTACTTTAAAAAGGAGAAGAAGAAAACTACTGAGCATCTCACACCAAGTAGAGCTGCTGACAGAGCTTTAAGTATATGAAGATATCGTCTAATCAGATCTAAAAATATAAGCAACATAGAGATGTACAACAGCATAAATTAGATCTAAACCATTTCTTACAGAAGTACCATGCTCTTGCCCTTTCTATCAGGCTTAAATATATACCACTGTGATATGGCATCTGCAAAAACAGGAGACTATACAATATAACATATTTATAACATAGTGATTAATATAACATGGTGATTAATGGAGCCTAGTGAATCTCCAGGCTCAAAAGGAGCCTTCCTGGATTCAAGTCTGACACTGACAAACTGTGTGTCTGGCGCTTCTTATTTAACCTCTCTGAACCCCAGTTCTCTCATCTTTAAATGGAGATTATAATCACACCTACTTAAAGGGGACAGCATAAAAGTTAAGTGAGATAACACATGCAAAATGCTTAGAGCAATACCTCGCACATTCTTCAGAGACCTGGATCAAGAATTCAAGTTCTGCTGAGCAAGTGACCAGCTGAGAAACTTTGGGCAAGTGAGCCTCCATAAGTCTCATCTCATACATCTGGATGTACCTACCTTTCATAAGAAACAAGTGAGATAACATATAAGAAAACACTTTTACAGCTGTAACGTGCACCCTATTTTATAAATACATTGAAATCATTTTGGATTGATACCCGCTAAGTGGCTAGTACCGCTTAGTGATTACCTCTGGGAAAGAGAGTAGAATTGAAGATAGGTAAAGGGCATTTGAGCTTTTACTTCATGCTGTATTGTTTAAAATTTTCAGGGAGATGAAGTTCATTTATTACACATGTATCTTTTAATAATAGAATCCTCTTCATAGGTTATTGTTATTATTGAGAACTATGCAAGAATCTAAAAACTTTAACATCCAGGGATTGTAGTTTTCTTTCCAGCACCTGTGTGAATATCTCTGTACAGTACTTACAACATAAAACCCCTCAATTCACTATCTGTATCTGCAGATACAGGGAAAGGTTTAAAGTTCCATGTCCTTTTGCTGCTTAGAGAAAGCTCACACTGAGCCAAAATTTAAAAGCTGGAATGAGTCAGTTATATGAATTTGGGTTTTTGGAAAGGGGATGACATACGTTAGGGTCAAAAGGGGCTCCTATCTAAAACAGAACATGCAACACTGGCTTGAAGCTAGAAATGGAAGCAGGCAATCCAAATATATTTGGCTAAGAACCTTAGTTTCTATGACACAGAGATCTTTATAAGTCAAGGGACTATGACACATGATGAAAATTATGATAATAATGATTTAAATAATCTCTTGCATTAGTCTCTGAGCACAGTGTCTAGCACCCATTGAATACTTTTATTGAGCATTCAGTAGGTGCTAGACACTGTGCTAAGAGCTTCACACACTTAATGCATCTCATGAGGCTCTTTTGTTAAAGGTAAATCTCAGGTATTCATTCATTCACTTAACATATATCCATTGGACATCTTCCTGTCATACATAGTGAATCCTACATTGTCACAAAAAATCCTACACAAAAATAACTTACAATCTAGTGTGAAGGTGCAGAGGTCAAAAGGTCTCAGGAGGAACAAAAACCCTGGTTATGTGTGTCTGTGTGCACCTGAAGGTATAGGTGGTGAAGGAAATCTTTACCAAGATGGTAATATCTGCAAAAGAAATAATCATCAGAGTAAACAGAAAACCCACAGAATGGGAGAAAATATTTGCAAACTATGCATCTGACAAAGGACTAATATCCAGAATCTACAAGGAACACAAATCAGCAAGAAAAAAACAAACCTATCAAAAAGTAGGCAAATGACATGAATAGATATCTCTCAAAAGAAGATACACAAATGGCAAACAAACATGAAAAAAATGTTCAACTTCACTAATCATTAGGGAAATGTAAATTAAAACCACAAAGATATCACCTTACTCCTACAGGAATTGCTGTTATTAAAAACCCAACAAACAATAGATAAGTATATATATTGGTGCGGATGTGGTAAAAAGAGACCACTTTATACACTGCTGGTGAAAATGTAAATTAGTACAATCTCTATGGAAAACAGTATGGAGATGTCTTAAAGAACTAAAAGTAGATCTACCATTTGATCCAGCAATTTCACGACTGCATATCTACCCAAAGAATAGGAAATCATTACGTCAAAAAGACACCTGCATGCATATGTTTATTGCAGCACAATTCACAATTGCAAAGATATGGAACCAACCTAAGTGCCCATTGACTAACGAGTAGATAAAGAAAATGTGGCATATATACACCATGGAATACCACTCAGCCATAAAAAAGAACAAAATAATGTCTTTTGTGCAACTTGGATGAAGCTGGAGGCCATTATTCTAAGTGAATGGAAAACCAAATACTATATGTTCTGACTTACAAGTGGGAGCTAAGCTATAGATACACAAAAGTGTACAAAGTGATATAATGGATTTTGGAGACTCAGAAGGGGGAGGTTTGAGGGGGTGTGGGGAATAAAAAATACATATTGGGTGCAATATACACTACTTGAATGACTGGTGCACTAACATCTCAGATTTTACCACTATACAATTCTTCCATGCAACCCAAAACCACTTGTACTTCAAACGCTATTGAAATGAAGAAAAAAAATTTAAAGAAGATAATGTCTGAAAACACTGAATCCTAAAGTAATTCTCTTCAAATTGTTGATCAGTTCACTGGTTTTGAAATCAGCTGGGTGGAGGAAAACCTGTATTTTGTTTTAAATGATCACTGAGCCCACCTGTTTGCATCAGGAGACTCTAAGAATCCAGACATGTTGCTTGAGTGGAGGTGTGATCCAAACATTTTTGCCAACCTGATGGAGCAAATAAACCCAAGCCTTCTTGCAAAAACCTGAGGAGCCTCCTGGGAGAACTCAGCTTTGTCAAAAAAGGAGCCAGGCATGATAAGCTTCATGTAGTGATTCTGAGTTCAGTGTGGCAAGTGCCACTTGAGTTTGTCTGGCCCTGCCGTGGATGTATGTCTGGGTTCTAGGGAGAGAGTAGGATAAGAAAAAAACATTGAAGGGATTATCAACTAAGCTCTGAGGAGGGGACACAAGAGCCAGAAAACTTTAAATTGTCATTATTAAGGTGATCCCATTACTCCCCAGAGGCTACTGGGATCAACAAAGTGTTGGTTACATATAAATGAGAGAAGGAAAAGAAACGAGAGAGAATAGCAAATAATAAGACAAGAAGAAAACACAAATAAAAAAGCAAAATTGAATAAATGTGGCCACATGCTTGAAGAGGCAATAGTAGTCTGACCCAAAGCAATCTATCCATCGAGTTGACACTATTATTGTATGCTTGTACCTTTAGCAAGATAAATGAGGAATATGCACAATGTCTATAACATGCTGATGAGATTATGTTTATTAGACTAAAAGACTGTATTTTCTAAGTCAAAATGCATCCTACTCTGAGGACACCTCACATGATAGGGATGAGATAAAATGCTTAAGGTACTAGTTTAGGGGTTTTGAGCACATCAATATGCAAACCATCAAAAAGTCTATTTCCATTTGCTCTCCACTTCTAGACCAATTTCACAGGCAATTTTGTTGCTTATTATTGTAATCTATAACAACAACTGAAAATGGTTTCTCCATGACCCTCTTTCACTCAGCATCAAGATTCCAGTCAATATCCTATTTCCCCTAATATTCATAGGAATAAGTTCCCAAAAAGAACTTTGTTAGATACATATCTGTGTCATTTGGAATTTTTAAGGGTCTGTGTGCCCAGCCCAAGAAAATGATTGAAAATATACTTAAATCTAGCATAATGACCAAAGTCCTAATCCCTAGAATAGACCTGCCCTTCCAAGAAAATCACAGGTCTGTGCTCACCCATAATTTGTTGAGATAATTTATAGAAAATTGCATACCCATCTCACTTTTGCAAAACTAAGAAACACGTTTAAAAGAGAGTGGAGTAAAAATAAAACATTCATTCTTCTCATTCTCTGAGAAATTACCAACTCAAAATATTATTCTGCTTTCGGTGTTCTTTTCTTTTCCTCTACAGGAACTTTGGGCTAATGTATATTTATGTCTTAAGCAGAACTCCCCTGCCTGTCCAAAACAGAAAAGAAAGAAAAAGGGGGAAGAAATATTTGAGAAAATACAATAAGCAAAAATAAGGGTTTTGAGTACATATAAATAGAAAATAATGTCTTTGCAAAATAAAACAGAAATTAAATTTATTTTATAAGATCTATAAATATATTGTACTTGAATATGTTACTTCTGTTTATTCACAGGAATCTCTCCTCTAGGATTTTGTCCTCTAGGGAGTTTTCTGTGCTCTACCAGGCTTGGTAGCTCATGAGGCATTTCATTAGACATTTCAAAATTCATTGGAATTTATCTCTTTCTCCAGGCACAGAGAGAAATAAAAAACTTTCTTCAATAGGTCTTTATACTTCATATTCTAATACAGGATATACAAAAAGTAATCTTTCTCAGCTCCAACATCTGGTATATATTTAACCATAGGTATCAATGAAACAAAAAAAAAGTTTAAGACACAGTTAACTCATTATAACCACCTTCTCAAATATTTATATGTGCAGTTTGATAGAATGTAAGCTAAAGATTCTGGAAACTTAAAAACATACAAGAATCTATGCCTGGCGAAATCTATATGCCATTACCTACCTGAACCTATTGTTTGCAGACTACTAATCATTTATTTGAGATATCCAATGCAATTTTAATTGCCCACAACAACATCTTTAGAGTCTAAAGTTAAAACATTGACATACTGTGTTCAAGAATATCATAAGGGGAAAGTGAATTAATCATACATTTGATACATATTTATTAGTTGCCTATTTTGAACCATATTCTGTAAGTCAGGAAGATGAAAAATGAATTCACCTATAAAAAGCTTTAAATGGAATGGGCAAAATATGAATCACATACATGAAAGCATTAGTGATATGGTTTGGCTCTGTCCCCACCCAAATCTGATCTTGAATTGTAATCCCTCTGTGTCAAGGGAGGGACCTGGTGGGAGATGACTGGATCATGGGGGTGGTTTCTCCCATGCTGTTCTCCTGATAGTGAAGGAGTTCTCATCAGATCTGATGGTTTAAAAGTGGCAGTTTCCCCTGCACTCTCTGTCTCTCCTGCCAACTTGTGAAGATGTGCCTTGCTTCCCCTTCACCGTCTGCCATAATTGTAAGTTTCCTGAGGCCTCCCTGGCCATATAAAACTGTGAGTCAATTAAACCTCTTTTCATCACAAATTGCCTAGTCTCAGTAGTATCTTTATAGCAGTGTGAAAACAGAATAATACAATTAGTGACAAATTAATATTGTATATTTTCATTATACTTTGTATAGTTAAAAAATACAATGTAATATTTTGCAATGTAATAAACTACTAATTTTTTCTTGCAGCAACAAACAGAAAAGTGGTTTGGACTTACCAACACAAGCTGCCACGGATCATTGTCTATCTGTATCAGAAATTAATGCTTACACATGCATATGCATTATATGTGTGTTTTTCAAATTTCTGTGATAATAATAAGTCACCTGGGGAACTAGTTTTTCTTATAATAGGCCCTTTTAAGACATACTGAAATGAATTTGCAGAGGAACTGGAGAATCTACATTTTTAACAAATGACTCCTTTGATTCAGATTAGGCAGGTTTAGAAAACACTACACTCTACAACGCCATGACAATATTATTATTCCCATTTTATAGTTGAAAAAACTAAGGTTAGAGAGATTAATTAGCTACTACAAGGACTCCCAAGTTAGGAAAAAGCAATCTGACTTCCAAAACCTTTGTTCTTTTCACCGTACTAAGCTTTCTTTGTTCTCTGAGAAAATAATTGGGTGAGACGTAGAAACATGGAATTAAAACACTTGTAGAAAAATTTATCTCTATTGCTGCTTAAAAACAATGTTATAGGAAAAAAACGTGAAGATGGCAGATAGGAGACAGGACTAGCTTGCAGCTTTCACTTGGACAGACAGAGCAGCGTGTGGAGACTCACATTGTGAACTTTTGCTCCAAGAACTACCGCAGGAACATACCAGGAAAGCCAAGAGAATCCACAGACTCTTTGAAAGAACTGGATCACCACGGCAGGCTCCCCAAGACACCGAAAAACTGTAAGTCAGCTTGCTTTCTCAGCAGGGAGGCTCGCGGTCTAGGGCAAGTTCTCAGCCCTGGTCACCAGCTGCCTGGAAGTAGACTTGGTGCTGTTGGTGGGGCATGGTGGGAGTGAGACCAGCCTTTAGGACTGTGGCTGCGTTGGAGTGGGGTGATGCCTGTGACTGCAGCTTTCCCCTACTTCCCTGGCAACCTGTATGACTCAGCAGAGGCAGCCCTAATTCCCCTAGAAATATTATTCCACTGGACTGGGAACAAAACCCCATCCCCCACAGCAGCCACAGCAAACCCCACCCAAGGAGAGGCTGAGCTCAGGCATGCCTATCCCTGCCCCAACCTGGTGGTCTTTCTCTACCCGACCTGGTAGCCAAAGACAAAGGTCATAATCACTTGGGAGCTCTATGGTCCTGCCCATCACCTGAGAAACCTGAAGGCTTAACCAGGTGTCCCTAGGGCAAGTTTGCATCCTCCCTATAAGAATGCAGCTATGTACTCTTCAAAGTGCCACCTCCTGGCTGCAGGCCAACCAACACAAAACCAGCACACTAAACAAAAACACAACTGAGAACCCCCACAGAGTCCATTTCATTCCCCTGCTATCTCCACCAGAGCAGGTGCTGGTATCCACAGCTGCAAGACCTGAAGATGGATCACATCACAGGATTCTTTGCAGACACTCCCCAGTACCAGTCCAGAGCCTGGTAGCTCAGTAGCTTACTGGGGACTAGACCCAGAAGAGCAAAAACAACCACTGCAGAATGGGGAAGGGGGAGAACACCACATCAAAGCAGCACTCCATGGGACAAAAGACTCTGAACAGCAGCCCTTGAATCCCAGATCTTCCCTCTAGCATAGCCTACCCAAATGAGAAGGAACAAGGAAAACAATTCTGGTAATATGATCAAGCAAAGTTCTTTAGTACCCCCAAAAGATCATACCAGATCACCAGCAATGGATCCAAACCAAGAAAAAAATCTCTTAATTGCCAGAAAAAGAATTCAGAAGGTCTATTTTTAAGCTAATCAAGGAGGCACCAGAGAGCGGTGAAGTCCAACCTAAAGAAATAAAAAACATGATACGGGATATGAAGGGAAAATTCTTCAGTGAAATAGATAGCTTAAATAAAAGACAATCACAACTTTTGGAAATCAAAGACACACTTAGAGAAATGCAAAATGCACTGGAAAGTCTCAGGAATAGAATTGAACAAGTAGAAGAAAGAATTTCAGATCTTGAAGACAAGGCTTTCAAATTAACCCAATCCATCAAAGACAGAGAGAAAATAATTTTAAAAAATGAATAAAGCCTCCAAGAAGTTTGGGACTATGTTAAACATCCAAACCTAAGAATAATTGGTATTCCTGAGGAAGAGGAGAAATCTAAGTTTGGAAAACATATTTGAGGGAATAATCAAGGAAAACTTCCCAGCCTTGCTAGAGATCTAGACATGCAAATACAAGAAGCTCAAAGGACAACTGGGAAATTCATTGCAAAAAGATCATTGCCTAAGTACAGTGTCATCACATTATCTAAAGTCAAGATGAAAGAATCTTAAGAGCTGTGAGGCAAAAGCATATGTAACCTATAAAGGAAAACCTTTCAAATTAACAGCAAATTTCTCAGTAGAAACCCTACAAGCTAGAAGGGATTGGGGTTCTATTTCTAGCTGCCTTAAACAAAACAATTATCAGGCAAGAATTTTGTTCCCAGTGAAACTAAGCTTCATAAAAGAAGGAAAGATACAGTCTTTTCTAGACAAACAAATGCTGAGAGAATTCACTACTACCAAGCCAGCACTACAAGAACTGCTAAAAGGAGGTCTAAATCTTGAAACGAATCCTCAAAATACACCAAAAAAAAAACCTCCTTAAAGCATAAATCTCACAGGACTTATGTAACAATAATACAATGAAAATAAAGGTATTCAGGCAACAAATAGCAGGATTAATAGAATAGTACCTCACATCTGAATACTAACATTGAATGTAAATGGTCTAAATGTTCCACTTAAAAGATGCAGAATTGCAGAATGAATAAGAATTCGTCAACCAAGTTTCTGCTGTCTTCAGGAGATTCACCTAACACATACAAACTCACATAAAAAGGTAAAGGGGTGGAAAAAGATATTCCACGCAAATGGACATCAAAAATAAGCAGGAGTAGCTATTCTTATATCAGACAAAACAAATTTTAAAGCAACAGCAGTTAAAAAAGACAAAAGGGCCCAATGTGGTGGCTCATACCTGTAATCCCAGCACTTTGAGAGGCCGAGGCAGGCAGATCACCTGAGGTCAGAAGTTTGAGACCAGCTTGGCCAATACGGTGAAACCCACTCTCTACTAAATATACAAAAATTAGCCAGACATGGTGGCAGGCACCTGTAATCCCAGCTACTCAGGAGGCTAAGACATGAGAATCGCTTGAACCCAGGAGGTGGAGGTTGCAGTGAGCCGAGACTGCATTGTTGCACTCCAGCCTCAGCAACAAGAGTGAAACTTCATCTCAAAAAACCAAAAAAAAAAAAAAATCAAAAATAAAGAGGTACATTAAAAAATGATAAAAGGATTAGTCCAACAGGAAAATATCACAATTCTAAATATATATGTGTCTAACACTGGAGCTCCCAAATTTATAAAACAATTATTACTAGACCTAAGAAATGAGATAGTTGGCAACACAATAATAGCGGGTGACTTTAATACATGACTGACAGCACTTTAATACATGACTGACAGCACTTTAATACATGACTGACAGCACTAGACAAGTCATCAAGACAGAAAGTCAACAAAGAAACAATTGACCTAAACTATATCCTACAACAAATGAACTTAACAGATATTTACAGAATATTCTACCTGACAACTGCAGAATATACATTCTATTCATTAGCACATGGAATATTCTCCAAGATAGATAATATGATAGGCCACAAAACAAGTCTCAGTAAATTTAAGAAAATCAAAATTATATCAAGTATTCCCTCAAACCACAGTGGAATAAAATTGGAAATCAACTCCAAAAGCAACCCTCAAAACCATGCAAATACATGGAAATTAAATAATCTGCTCCTGAATGATCATTGGGTCAACAATAAAATCAAGATGAAATTAAAGAATTTTTTGAACTGAATGATAATAGTGTCACAACCTATCAAAACCTCTGGGATACAGCCAAAGTGGTGCAAAGAGGAAAGTTTATAGCGTTAAATGCCTACATCAAAAAGTCTGAAAGAGCACAAATAGACAATCTAAGGTCAAACCTCATGGAACTGGAGAAACAAGAACAATTCAAATCCAAACCCAGCAGAGGAAAATAAATAAAAAAGATCAGAGCAGAACTAAATGAAATTGAAACAAAAAAATACAAAAGTAATGAAACAAAAAGCTGGTTCTTTGAAAAGATAAATAAAATTAATAGATCATTAGCAAGATTAACCAAGGAAAGAGAGAAGATCCAAATAAGCTCAATTAGAAATGAAATGGGAAGTAGTATGACTAATACCACAGAAATACAAAAGATTATTCAAGGCTACTATGAATACCTGTATGCACACAAACCAGAAAACCTAGAGGGGATGGATAAATTACAACCCTTCTAGATTAAACTAGGAAGATATAGAATCTCTGAACAGACCAATAATTTCATGCGCATCCATGTGAAGAGACCACCAAATAAGCTTTGTGTGAGCAACAGGCTGTTTATTTCACCTGGGTGCAGGCAGGCTGAGTCCGAAAAGAGAGTAAGCGAAGGGAGATAGGGGTGGGGCTGTTTTATAAGATTTGGGTAGGTAAAGGAAAATTACAGTCAAAGGGGGGTTGTTCTCTGGCAGGCAGGAGTGGTGGGGGGGGGTCGTAAGGTGCTCAGCGGGGGAGCTTTTGAGCCAGGATGAGCCAAGAGAAGGAATTTCACAAGGTAATGTAATCAGTTAAGGCAGGAACAGGCCATTTTCACTTCTTTTGTCATTCTTCAGTTACTTTAGGCCATCTGGATGTACATGTGCAGGTCACAGGGGATATGATGGCTTAGCTCGGGCTCAGAGGCCTGACATTCCTATCTTCTTATATTAATAAGAAAAATAAAATGAAATAGTGGTAAAGTGTTGGGGCAGTGAAAATTTTGGGGGTTGGTATGGAGAGATAATGGGCGATGTTTCTCAGGGCTGCTTCGAGCGGAATTAGGGGTGGCATGGGAACCTACAGTGAGAGAGATTAAGCTGAAGGAAGATTTTGTGGTAAGGGGTGATATTGTAGGGTTGTTAGAAGAAACATTTGTCATATAGAATTATTAGTGATGGCCTGGATATGGTTTTGTATGAATTGAAAAACTAAACGGAATAAGACAAGGAGAAAAACAGGTATTAAAGGACTAAGAATTGGGAGGACCTAGGACATCTAATTAGAGTGCCTAAGGAGGTTCAGCATAGCCCTGCCAGCAAAGATTATTTATTTACTTTAAGCAGGAGTTAAGAGTGGCAGTTTGGGGATAGCACCAGGAGATATCAGCTGTGATGTCTTGGAGAAACAGTTTACCGGCAGTATAAACAAGAGCAGGCCATTTAGGAGTAGTTGAGAATGGTGAATAGGAGTATGACTAGACAGAAGATAGTAGGGATGACAAGTTTTTTGGGGCAGAAAGCTAAACTGAGGAATTATGTCTGACAGAAGGGAAGAAATGACCACGGTGGCCTTCTCAGACCTTGTGGGAAAGGCCTCTACATATCCAGTGAAAGTGTCTACCTAGACTAAGAGGTATTTTAGTTTTCTGACTTGGGGCATGTGAGTAAAGTCAATTTGCCAGTCCTGGGCAGGGGCAAATCCCCGAGCTTGATGTATAGGAAAGGGAGTGGGCCTGAACAATCCTAGAGGGATAGTAGAATAGCATATGGAACTCTGAGAAGTGATTTCCTTAAAGATAGATTTCCATTATGGAAAGGAAATGAGAGGTTCTAAGAGATGGGCTAGCGGCTTGTAACCTACATGGAAAAGGTTGTGAAATGATGACAGAATAAAATGGGCCCATGAGGCTGGAAGGAGATATTTTCCTTGGTCTAAGAACCATTTGCCTTATGTGGGAAGAGATTGACAGGTGGAAGGTTCAGCGGGGGAAGAGGTGGGAGTGACCGATGTGAAGGAGAAAAACTGGCCATGAGAGACAGATGTTGGAAAGCTAGCTGCTTGTCTAGCCACCTTATCAGCATAAGCGTTGCCTAGAGCAACGGGATCTGATGCCTTTTAATGGCCCTTGAAGTGAATGACTCCAGCTTCTTTTGGAAGTAAAGTGGCCTTGAGCAAAGTTTTTATTAAAGAAGCATTAATGATGGAGGATCTTTGCGTAGTGAGGAAACCTCTTTCAGCCTATATAACAGCATGGTGGTGCAGAATATGGAAGGCACACTTAGAGTCAGTATAAATATTGATGCGTAGTCCTTTTGCAAGAGTGACGGCCTGAGTTAAGGCAACTAGTTCGGCTTGCTGAGAGGTAGTGGAGGGGGGGCAGAGCAGTAGCCTCAATGATAGATGTGGAAGATACTATCGCATGGCCTGCCTTTGCTGGTGAGTGGCGACTAGGCCTGGTGGAACTGGAATCAATAAACCAAATGTGATCAGGGTGAGGAACAGGGAAGAAGGAAATATGGGGAAATGGGGTGAATGTCAGGTGGATCAGAGAGATGCATTCATGAGGGTCAGGTGTGGTATCTGAAATAAAGTAGGAGGCCAGATTGAAGTCTGGGCCAGGAACAATGGTAATTGTGGGAGACTCAACAAAGAATGAGTAAAGCTCAAGGAGCTGGGGAGCAGAAAGTATATGCATCAGGTGTGAGGAAGAAAATAGATTTTGGAACTTATGAGAGCTGTAGAGAGTGAATTGCGCATTGTTTGTGATTTTGAGGGCCTCTAAAAGTATTAGGGTGGCCGCAGCCACTGCACGGAGACACGATGGCCAGCCTAAAACAGTAAGGTCAAGTTGTTTAGACAAAAAGGCTACAGGACGCGATCCCGGTTCTTGTGTAAGAATTCTGACTGCACAGCCCTGCACTTCAGCTGTGTGTAATGAAAAGGGTTGTGATGAGTCAGGGAGAGCTAGGGTGGGGGCAGTCTCTAAAGCTGTCTTCAAGGAATGGAAAAATGAGTGGGGAAAGGATTTAGGATCTATGGGGTCAGCTAGGTTTCCTTTTGTGAGTTTATATAATGGTTTTGTTAGGATGGCAAAACCAGGTATCTAAAGTCGAAAGTATCTAACCATGCTTAGGAAGGAAAGAAGTTGTTGTTTTGTAGAAGGTGTTGGGGTTTGAGAGATCAGTCGGACACTATAGGCAGGGAGAGCACATGTGTTTTTATGAGAATTATGCTGAGATAGGTAACAGACGAGGAAGAAATTTAGGCTTGACTGAAGTAATGGGGGCTGTCTGTGAAGTCTTGCAGCAGTACAGCCCAGGTAATTTGCTGAGCCTGATGGGTGTCAGGGTCAGTCCAAGTGAAAGCGAAGAGAGGCTGGGATGAAGGGTGCAAAGAAATAGTAAAGAAAGCATGTTTGAGATCCAGAACAGAATGGGTTGTGGAGGGAGGTATTGAGAGGATAGGAGAGTATATGTGTTTGGCACCACAGGATGGATAGGCAAAACAATTTGGTTGATAAGGCACAGATCCTGAACTAACCTGTAAGCCTTGTCTGGTTTTAGGACAAGTAAAATGGGGGAATTCTAAGGGGAGTTTATAGGCTTTAAAAGGCCATGCTGTAGCAGGTGAGTGATAACAGACTTTGATCCTTTTAAAGCATGAAGTGGGATGGGATATTGGCATTGAGTGGGGTAAGGGTGATTAGGTTTTAATGGGATGGTAAGGGGTGCATGATCGGTTGCTAAGGAGGGAGTAGAGGTGTCTTATACTTGTGGGTTAAGGTGGGGAGATACAAGGGGAGGATGTGAAGGAGGCTTTGAACTGGAGGAAAAGGTGGCAGTGAGGTGTGGCTGTAGCCCAGGAACAGTCAGGGAAGCAGATAATTTAGTTAAAGTGTCTCACCCTAATAAGGGAACTGGGCAGGTGAGGATAACTAAAAAGGAGTCCTTAAAAGAGTATTGTCTAAGTTGGCACCAGAGTTGGGGGGTTTTAAGAGGTTTAGAAGCCCAGCCATCAATACCCACAACAGTTATGGAGGCAAAGGAAACAGGCCTTTGAAAAGAAGGTAATGTGGAGTGGGTAGCCTCCATATTGATTAAGAAGGGAACGGACTTACCCTCCACTGTAAGAGTTACCGAAAGTGTCTGTGATGGTCCTGTAGGCTTCCGAGGTGATTGAGCAGTGTCGGTCTTCAGGTGCTAAGCCAAGAAGATCTGGGAAGGAGTCAGTCAGAGAACCTTGGGCCAGAGTTCCAGGGGCTCTGGAAGTGGCTGCCGGGAGAGTTGGATGGTCCAATTTCCAGTGGAGTCCTACACAAATGGGACATGGCTTAGGAGGAATCCCAGGCCACCGGCATTCCTTGGCCCAGTGGCCAGATTTCTGGCACTTGTAGCAAGCTCCTGGGGGAGGCAGGCCTGGAGGAATGCCTGGCCTCTGGGGTTTAGGCATTTGGAAGTTCTTGTGTGCTAGAGATATGTCTGGAGTTTCTTTCACAGTGGAGACAAGGAATTGCAACTCAGAAATATGTTGCTACTTGGCTGCCTCTACTCTTATTGTACACCTTGAAGGTGAGGTTAACTAAGTCCTGTTGTGGGGTTTGAGGGCTGGAATTTAATTTTTGGAGCTTTATTTAATGTTGGGAGCAGATTGGATAATAAAATAGAATGCATATTGAGAATAAGACGGCCTTTTGACCCTTCAAGGTCTAGGGCTGTAACGTGTCAGGGTTGCTGCTAACCATGAACTGGGCTGGGTTTTTCATATTTGATGAAAAAGAGCCTAAACACTAACTAATTTGGGAGAGGTCGGAAAAAGAAAAAGGAGCATTAACCTTAACTATGCCTTTAGCTCCAGCCACCTTTTTAAGAGGAAATTCCTGGGCAGGTGGCGGAACGAAACTGTAAGCCAGACTGCATGTGAGGAGGGGAGGTGATAAAAGGATTATAGGGTGTAGGAGCAGAGGCTGAGGAAGAATTGGGACCTAGCTCAGCCTGGCGAGGAGGGGAGAGGTCAGATGGGTCTGTAGAAAAGGAACATTAGAAAGACTCAGCGATGCTTGGGGTTGGGACTGAGGGGACAGGCAGGAGGGAAAGAAGGAAGATTTGGAACGAGTTGTATTGGGAACAGACTAGGGAGTGACCGATGTGTAAAAGAATGCCTGGATGTCAGGCACCTCAGACCATTTGCCTATTTTACAACAAGAATTATTTAGATCTTGTAGGATGGAAAAATCAAAAGCACTGTTTTCTGGCTATTTGGAACCACTGTCAAGTTTGTATTGGGGTCAAGTGGCATTGCAGAAGAAAATAAGGTATTTAGGTTTTAGGTCAGGTGTGAGTTGCAGAGGTTTTAGGTCTTTAAGAACACAGGCTAAGGGATAAGAAGGGGAAATGAAGGGCGGAAGCTTGCCCAAAGTGAAGGAGGACGCCCAGAGAAAAGAGAGAGTAGAGACACAGAGAGAAGGGCTGGGGGGTGCTTGCCCCCACAAAAGTGGAGAAGGGGTAGAGACATGGAGAGAAGGGATCAGGGGGTTCTTGCCCTCCAGAAAAGCAGAGAAGGGGTAGAGACATGGAGAGAAGGGGTTGGGGGTTCTTGCCCCCCAGAAAAGTGGTACTTACCACTAAGGGTGAAGGACCAAGGCAGGCATCCCCACGTGGTCAGACACCTCCGAAATGTGGGTGAATAATCAAGCAGGCATCCCCGCAATGATTATATACCAAGGGAAGACTGTCTTCCCAAGTCTGTGACCAGCACTGGAGTTTTGGGTCCATGGATAAAAGATCTCCTGTCTCTACGAGAAAAGGACAGGAACTGAAATTAAGAGAAGGAAGAGATTGAAGTGTGGCGCCAAGATTGAAAGGAGAAAGAGGTTGAGGGATGGTGAGAGAGGTTGGAGAAGAGAGTAAAAAGAGGCCGCTTACCTGATTTAAAATTGGTGTGATGTTCCTTGGGCTGGTCAGTCTGAGGACCTGAGGTCGTAGGTGGATCTTTCTCATGAAGCAAAGAGCAGAAGGACAGGGGATTGATCTCCCAAGGGAGGTCCCCTGATCTGAGTCACAGCACCAAATTTCACACTCATCCATGTGAGGAGACCACCAAACAGGCTTTGTATGAGCAACAAGGCTGTTTATTTCACCTGGGGGCAGGCGGGCTGAGTCCGAAAAGAGAGTCAGCGAAGGGAGATGGGGTGGGGCCGTTTTATAAGATTTGGGTAGGTAAAGGAAAATTACAGTCAAAGGGGGGTTGTTCTCTGGTGGGCAGGAGTGAGGGGTGTGGTCACAAGGTGCTCAGCAGGGGAGCTTTTGAGCCAGGATGAGCCAGGAGAAGGAATTTCACAAGGTAATGTCATCAGTTAAGGCAAGAACAGGCCATTTTCACCTATTTTGTCATTCTTCAGTTACTTCAGGCCATCTGGATGTATACATGCAGGTCACAGGGGATATGATGTCTTAGCTTGGGCTCAGAGGCCTGACAAATAACAAGCAGTGAGATTGAACTGGTACTGGTAATTTTAAAATTGCCAACAAAAAAAGTCCAGGATCAGATGCATTCACAGCTGAATTCTGTCAGATATTCAAAGAAGAATTAGTACCAATCCTTTTTGATAGAGAAAAAGGGAATCTGCCCTAAATCATTCTATGAAGCCAGTATCACCCTGATACCAAAACCACAAAAGGATATAACAATAACAACAACAACAAAAGCTACAGATCAATATCCTTGATGAACATAGATGCTAAAATTCTCAACAAAATACTAGTGGACTGAATCTAACAGCATATCAAAAAGATAATCCACTATAATCTATTTGGTTTTATTCCAGGTATGCAGGGATGGTTCAACATATATAAGTCAATAAATATGAATCACCACAGAAACAGAATTTTTTTAAATCACATAATCATCTCAATAGATGCAGAAAAAGCATTTGACAAAATCCACCATCCCTTTATGATTAAAACCCTCAGCAAAATTGGCATAGAAGGGACATACCTTAAGGTAATAAAAGGCATCTATGACAAACCACAGCCAACATTATACTGAATGGGGAAAAGTTGAAAGTATTTCCCCTGAGAACTGGAACAAGACAAGGATGCCCACTTTCATCACTTCTATTCAACACAGTACTGGAAGTCCTGGCTAGAGCAATTAGACAAGAGAAAGAAATAAAGGACATCCAAATCAATAAAGATGAAGTCAAACTGTCACTGTTTGCTGATGATATAATTGTATATCTAGAAAACCATAAAGACTCATCCAAAAAGCTCCTAGAACTGGTAAGTAAATTCAGCGAAGTTTCAGGATACAAAATTAATGTGCACAAATCAGTAGTTCTGCTATACACCAACGGTGACCAAACTGAGAATCAAATCAAGAACTCAACCCCTTTCACAAAAGCTGCAAAAACAATAAAATACATAGGAATATATCTAACCAAGGAAGTGAAAGACCTCTACAAGGAAAACTACAAAACACTGCTGAAAGAAATCATGGACGACACAAACAAATGGAAATACGTCCCATACTCATAAATGTGTAGAATCAATATTGTGAAAATGACCATATTGCCAAAAGCAACCTACAAATTCAATGCAATTCCCATCAAAATACCACTGAGGCTGGAGAATAGCGCCTGGAGGCACGGAACATAAGGCTGATCCAGGCTGACTTCCTAGAACTAAATCAAACAGAAGCACTTCAGCAATGACAGGAATGTGAATGGTTTTGTAACTTCACTCCATCCTCTCCTCTTACACCATTTACACTTTGTAACTTCACATTCGTCCTCTCCATTTACATAGATCATACACACCAAGTAACATCCTCTCCATTTACATAGGGTGCGTTCTGACTAAATAACTTTGTAACTTCACTTCATTCTCTTCATTTACATACAGCATGCACCAAGTAACCAATGGGAAAACTCTAGAGAGTATTGAAACCCCAGAAAATTCTGTAACCGGGTCTCTTGAGCCCCTGTGCTTAGGCCCACTCCCACCCTGTGGAATGTACTTTCATTTTCAATAAATCTCTGCTTTTGCTTTCCTTGCTTTGTTTTTGCATTTTGTCCGATTCTTTGTTCAAGACGCCAAGAATCTGGACAACCTCCACCAGTAATACCATCATCATTCTTCACAGAGGTAGAAAAAAGATTCTAAAATTAATATGGAACCAAAAAAGAGGCCACATAGTCTTGCTTTTTGCAAGACTAAGCAAAAAGAAAAAAATCTGGAGGCATCACATTACAAGACTTCAAGCTAAACTATAAGGCCATAGTCACCAAAACAGCATGGGACTGGTATAAAAATAGGCACATAGACCAATGGAACAGAATAAAGAACTCAGAAAGAAAGCCAAATACTTAGAGCCAACTGATCTTCAACAAAGACATAAGGTGAGTGTCAAGCATGTCCGTGTGAAGAGACCACCAGACAGGCTCTGCGTGAGCAACAAGGCTGTTTATTCTCTTGGGTGCAAGTGGACTGAGTCTGAAAAAAAGAGTCCGCGAAGGGAGATAGGAGAGGGGCAGCTTTACAGGGCTTGGATAGGCAGTGGAAAGTTACAGTTAAAGCTGGTTATCTATTGTTAGCAGGGGAGGTGGTTACAAGGTGCATGGTGGAGAGATCACGGGACATATTGTCCAGGAGAAGAATGTCACAGGGTTGATTGATCAGTTGGGGCAGTGCAGGAACAAGTCATAGTGATAGAATGTCATAAGGTGGGTTAATTAGTTAAGGCAGGAACTGGCTGTCTTACTTCTTTGTGGTTTTTTGGCTGCTCCAGACTTCTTGGCTCCTGCAGGCCACCTGGATGTATATGTGCAGGTCACAGGGGTTATAATGGCTGAGCTTCAGCTCAGAGGCCTGACATTCCTGTCTTTTTATTTATAAAATATAAAGTTATAAGAGAAGATAAAGAAAATAAAAGTTTTTACTGAGGGTTATTGGGGTAGAGGTGATGTTTCTCAGGGCTACTTCAGGCATGACTTAGGGGTGGCATGGACACCTAAAGAAAATTTAATTTTATAGCAAGTTGGTCTAGAAAGTTTATGTGTACAATTTTGTGTGCTTAACAAGGCACTAGTTAGCATATTTTTGAGTTTGGAATTGTCCTAATAGAAAAATTTTTTTAAAATAGCAATTAAGCATAATACCTTTAAGGTAGGTGGCAGTGAGTTTTTTAGGCCAAGGAAGGAATAATGTTTTACGTACCAAAGTTTTTGTCCCCATTTCCCATCATATGAATAGGATTCCCTGTTGTTAAGCCAACGATCTGTTATATTACGCTTTTTCCATAGGTGTGAGTGGAGGTCTGAATGGAGAAGTTTAATAGTTCTGATTGCAGATCCTATGCAGGAGAGATAATAAGTAAAATAATCTTTGTCTCCTGGATTAAGCTGAGGAAGAATGAATTTTCCATGACCCAAGAACCACTTGCCCTGAGTTGGAAAAGACTGGTAGAGCAGGTTTTCAGAAGAGAAGTAGGTGGAGGTGATAGAGGAGAAAGAAAAATACTGGCCTTTTGGAGTGAGGGCTGGAATATTTGCAGGTGTGGAGGCATTTGCTATTTCTTTTGCTGTCCTGTCGGCATAGGCATTTCCTTTAGCAATAAGATCAGTTGGTTCCTGGTGATCTTTCCAATGAATGACCCCAGCCTTGGCCAGCAGGAGAGCAGCCTTAAGGATAGCCTTTATTAGAGAGGCATTGATAATGGAACAGCCTTGTGTGGTGAGAAAACCTCTTCCAGCCCAAATGGCAGCATGGTTATGGAGGATGTGGAAAGCATATTTGCAGTCAGTGTAAATGTTAATGTACATTCCTTTGGTGAGATAGAGCACAAGAGTTAAAGCACTCAGTTCAGTTGGTTGGGAAGTAGTGGAGGGAGGAAGTGCAGCAGCTTCGATAATAGAGGTGTGGGACACAACAGCATAACCAGCTTTAGCTGGCAAGAATTGGTTGGGTTTAGAAGAAATGCCATCAATAAACCAAGTGTGGTCTGGGTTTGGGATTGGAAAAATAGAAATATGAGGAAAGGGGAAGATGCTTTGTGTATTAGGGTGAGGCTCAGGACTTGTGCTGGGTGCTAAGTGAGATGCTGGGTTGAAATGGGGCCCATGGGTAATAGTTACTGTTGGGGTTTCAATAAAGAGTAAATAGAGCTGGAGGAGTCAAGGGGCAGACAGTAAGTGTGAAAGGTGTGAGGAGGATATTAATGCTTGAAGGTTGTAAGAACTGTAGAGGGTAAACGGAGCATAGCTTGTGATTTTGAGGGACTCTAGAAGTATTAAAGTGGCAGCTGCCACCACACATAGACATAAGGGCCAGCCTAGAACTGTAAGGTCAAGTTGTTTAGATAGAAAGGCTACAGGTCGTGGGCCTGGCTCCTATGTGAGAACTCCAGCAGCACAGCCTTGTATTTCGGCTGTGTGTAAGGAAAAAGGTTGGGATAAGTCAGGGAGTGCTAGTGTGGGAGCTGTTTCTAGGGCCTTTTTGAGAGAATGAGAGGAAGAATGGGTAAAGGACTTAGGGTCTATGGGATCAGCTAAATCACCTGTAATCCCAGCACTTTGGGAGGCCAAGGCAGACAAATTGTTTGAGGCAAGATGTTTGAGTCCAGCCTAGCCAATATGACGAAACCCCTTCTCTACTAAAAATACAAAAATTAGCCAGGCATGGTAGTGCATGCCTGTAATCCCAGTTTCTTAGGAGGCTGAGGCATGAGAATTGCTTAAACCCAGGAGGCAGAGGTTGCAATGAGCTGAGATCATGCCACTGCGCTCCAGCCTGGGCAACAGAGTAAGACTCTGCCTCAAAAAAAAAAAAAAGATTTGTGGGAAAACTGAAGATTTCTGTGTTTCAGAGGAAGTTGTGCACATATTTGAGCAACAAATGAGCTAGTCTATAGCTTCAGTGAGCTAAAGAAAAGGACCAGTGCATATGGAGAAAAATACTCCAGACTAAAGAAAGGAAAGTTACTCTGAAAAACATAGGACATAGATTGCCACAATATTTTGTTTTCTAACCCTGTCTAAAAACCAAAGAAATCAAAAAAGCTGACTGGCAATGCCAAGTTGTGTCAGTAGAAAGAAGTAATAGAAACATCCAGTCTTCCATTAGAGAAAACGGTTCCACTAAAATCAGAACTGTCATATGATCTAACAATCCCATTACTTGATATATATCCAGAGGAAATAAAGGCAGTATGTCAAAAAGACATCTATACTCCCATGTTTATTGCAGCATTATTCACAATAGCCACGATATAAAATCACCCGAAGTGTCTATCAAAACAGGTGAATGGATAAAGAAAATGTGGTATATATACACAATGGTATATTATTCAGCCTTGAAGAAAATTTTGTAATTTTTGACAACATCGATGAACCTAGAAGACATTATGCTAAGTGAAATAAACCAGGCGCAGAAAGATAAATACCAAATTATCTCACTTATATGTTGATTTTAAATAAAAATTGAATTCATGGAAGCAGAGAATAAAACAGTGGTTGCCAGGGTCTGAGGGAGGAGTGGGTGGGGATTGAAGATGTTGGTCAAAGGATACAAAATTTTAGTTAGGAGAAATAAGTTCAGAAGATCTATTGCACAATGCAGTGATTATAATTAATAACAATGTATCATATACTTAAAAATTGCTGAGAGTAGTTTTTGTTGTCGTTGTTGTTTTAGAGATGGGGTCTTGCTATGTTGCCCAGGCTGCAGTGCAGTGGCTATTCACAGGCATGAACATAATGCATCGAAGGCTTAAATTCCTGGCCTCAAGTGATCTTCTCACCTGGCTGGTCTTGAATCCCTGACAAACCTGTATAAGCATCAGACAAAAGGATTCAAGGCAGTGGTGTGCTGGTAAATGTTTAGGAGCTGGCGATTTAGCGAAACAAATCCTAATATATAGCACTTGTTGATTTTTGTAGTGTACATACTCCACCATGGCCAGTTTCAAGCTACAGATGAGACACTGACTAATACAAAATTCCTGAAGATATTGACAGTCAGCTTCGAGAAGCCTGTGGGAGTCAACTCCAATAAGACCTCTGATTGAAGGTGAGTTAGTTTTTCTCAGGTCTGGAGAAAACTTAAATTAGGGCAAGTCATTAATGAAATGAGTTGAGCTTGATTTTGTGTACATTTTCTGCTTAAATTTGGTAAATATTTCTCTAAGTATATTTAAGAAGCATTTTTGAAGTGTTTAGCCAAGTTTAAAAGATCAGAATCAGTGAATAGAGCAAAAGCTTTTTCTAATTTTTTTATGAGGATTAATTTATGTACAGAAATTAATCAAATGGAAGATAGTGTGAAAGTTATGAAGAATAAATCAGCTCCCTTCTAAACAGCAGTTCTCAAAATACAGATCCCAAGGCAGCAGCAGCAGCATCACCCGAAAACTTGTTAGAAATTAAATTCATAGGCTCCCATCCCAGATCTGAATCAGAAACTCTGAGAATGTCCAGCTATCTGTGCTTTAACAAGTTCTCCAGAGGATACTGATGTGCACTAAAATCTGAGCACCACTTCTCTAAAACAATGGTTCTTAAATTTTAGTGTGCCCAAGTATCCCTGGAGGAATTTGTTAAAATGCAGATTTCTGGACCCAGTGCACACCTGCTGAATCAGACTCTCCCAGGGTGAGGTTCAGGAACAGCACTGTGTTATATTTTGTGTAATTTTTCTCACTTGTATTAGTTACAGTTTGCAACACAGTCACCAGGAGGAAAAAGGAAACTTCTTATAAAAATGTTTAAATATTCACAAAAGTAGAATAAAGGGTATAATAAATCCTTATGAGATCACCATTCATCTTAAGCAAATGTCAACATTTTGCCTGTCTTATTTAATGTTCCCCACTTCATTTTTAAGCTTTTTTTTATAGTTTTTATATAGTTTTATAGTTTAGTTTTTCTATAGGAATATTTTAAGGTAATATTTTAAGGTAAAGATATCCTAATATATAACCAGCAATTATTTCAGTATTGTCTCTAACAGGTAAGAGTCTTTTCTATTGCCAAGTCATTATTATAGTGTCTTAGTCCATTTTGTGTTGCTAAAAGAAATACCTGAGGCTGGGTGATTTATAAAGAAAAGAGGTTTAATAAGCTCATTCCACAGGCTGTATAAGAAGCATGGTGTTGACATCTTGCTCAGCTAATGGTGAGGCTTTTGTGCTGAGTCAAAACATGGCAGAGGTCAACAGGTAAGTGGCCAAGTGTGAAGAGGGGCCAGGCCCAAGGGGCATTCTGGCTTTATAACAACCCACTTTCTAAGGAGCCATCCTAGTCTCTAGGAAGTGAGAACTCACTCATTACCAAGAGAAAGGCACCAAGCCATTCAGGAGGGATCCATCCCTATGACCCAAACACCTGCCACTAGGCCCCACCTCCCAAAATTGCCACACTGGGAATTAAATTTCAATATGACATTTGGTGGAGAAAAACAAACCATATTCAAATCCTAACATGTAATGTTTAGAATAAATAACAATTTCTTAATATCTTTATCCCAGACATGCAAAAATGTGTCTTTTGTAGTTGATTCATATATTGCATTTGTTGGCTATCCTTTTAAGTCTCTTTCATTCTGTATTAGTTTCTCCTTTCCCACCTCACTTTTTTTTTTGTTTGTTTGTTTGTTTTTTTTTTGAGACGGAGTCTCACTCTGTCGCCAGACTGGAGTGCAGTGGCATGATCTCAGCTCACTGCAACCTCCAACTCCCTGGTTCAAGCAATTCTCTTGCCTCAGCCTCCCGAGTAGCTGGGATTACAGGCACGTGCCACCACGCCCAGCTAATTTTTGTGTTTTTAGAAGAGACAGGGTTTCACCATGTTGGTCAGGATGGTCTCAATCTCCTGACGTGATCCACCCACCTCAGCCTCCCAAAGTGCTGGGATTACAGGTGTGAGCCACTGCACCCAGCCCCCACCTCACATCTTAATATTAGCTATTTGTTGGAAAAAACGGAGCATGTATCCTTTATAGTTTTCCACACTTTGGACTTGGCAGAATATATCCTCATGATTTTGTTTAAAGTAGCCTTGTAGATTGATCCAGAAAATTGTTCTGCTTCAGGTTCACTTGTTTGGGCAAGAATACTTCATAGGTGGCACTCTGTACTTTCTACCATATCCTATCAGGAGGAACACAATGTTGAGCTGTAATATTTTTGGTGATGTTAAATTGATCAGTGGGTACAGGTATAATCAGACTAACCCATTCAGTATGAAATTGCAAATTACATTGTACATTTTCTGTTCCAGACTAGGGCAGGGATCCCTGCCTCCTTTGAGTGGAGACTGGACTTACAGACTGGACTTCCTCCCAGGCTTTTCCAGTGGACAGAGTTTGAATAGATTTTTTGTTTTAGAAGAAGAAAAATAATTAGTTTATACTGATATTTGCAATTCAGATTCAATATCACCAATTATTTACTTGAATTTATGCTGATGATACGAATTTCAAACCAACCATAACAATATTACCATGAACAAAAAGACTACTGAATGTGGTTAAGATTTTTATCCCGTAAGAGGTGTACAGTCAAATATACTATGTTATAAAGATGAATGAAAGATGTATTTTCTCTGTGTGGTTATGCCACAACTTGATATACTCTCATATTTGCTTTAGTTTGTTTTCAATTTTGAGAAATTATTTTTTCTTATCTTATAAAATAGTTATATGATTCCAAAAATAAAAACTATAAAACAAGGCATATTCAGAGATATCTAGCCTCCATTTGTTTCTCCTCAAGTTTCAATATTCTAATTTCAACAAATACATGTACAAATTGGTATAGCCCCTTCTTCTCTCATATAAAAGGTAGCATACATTGTCCTATACCTGGCTTCTTCACTTAACACTTTGTCCGGGAGATCTCGTCATATCAGTATCTAAAAATCCTTTTCATTCCTTTTCACAACTGCGTAAGTACTACATTATGTAGACATACTACAGTTTATTCAGTTAATCCCCTATTAATAGATATTTGGCTTATTTCCAGGTTTTTGCTAAACAAATTATGCTAGAATAAATAGCCTTGTATATAAGCCATTTTGTATTTTTGCCCACGTACCTGTGGAAATTGCCATATTCCTAGAAGAGGGATTGCTGATCCAAAAATTAAATATATATGTAATTTTGATAGATATGTACTGCCAAGCATCCCCCCTAAAATGTACCATTTTGAATTCCCAAAGACAATGTATGAGAATGCCTAATTGCACACAGTCTTACCAACACATATGTTGTCAAACATCTTTATTTTTTCCCATCTGATAAGTGAGTGATGATTCTTCAGTGTAGTTTTAATTACATTTCTCTTTTTGCGAACAAGAGCTTAAGTAAGTGTACTTTTACATTATATGTTCTCTGAATTGTCTGTTTTTATCTCTAGCCCATTTTCTTTTCTTTCTTTCTTTTTTTCTTTCTTTCTTTCTTTCTTTCTTTTTTTTTTTTTGGTAGGGATGGGGTCTCTCTCTGTCGCCTAGGCAGGTCTCCAATTTCTGGGCTCAAGGGATCCCCACTAAGTGCTGGGATTACAGACATGAGCCTCCATGAACAGCCTCAGCCCACTTTCTCTATAGTTTTTTCCAGAGGGCAGGGGGGATAATTTTTTGTAATGTGGTTAAATTTATCAAACATTTTTAATGACGCATTTTTCGTCACAGCTAAACATTTTTCTCACTCAGAATATAGAGAAATTCACTCATAATTTCTTATTGACCTGAAGAAATTCTTATACACACCAAAGTGCCAGTTTATGATCCAAGTTTGTAAAGTGATGTCAAACATTGCATTGTTTAAGATGAGACATTTAATAATCGGTCATGTTCATAGTTTTCTTAATTCTTCTAAATGATGTCAATCTGATATCTTCTTGTCTGAAAGACAAAACATTCCATAGTAAAATAGGAAAGATTGTTTCTGGAGTAATTTAGACTATAAATAAACATTCAGTTATTAAAAACCCTTACCTTTCTAAGAGAAGACAACATAAATCATTATGACGCAGCCCACAATCCAGCCAATCAGGAGAAGAATAGGAACCAGAAGGTGTGAAAATGTAGACTCCGCTTTAAAATAAACCATAGAAAACAGATTATATTGGTCATTTTAGTATTAAATTTTCTGTGTCAAGAGAGTAAAAGGAATCTGGTAACATTAAGAAAAAAGCATACACTCTCTAGTTATACCCATACATAATTATTTTTTCTTTTCTACAGAAAATACGTGAGACTGTCATAAACCCTGGGTATTTTGAATCAAACCATGGGTCTTTTACTGTTATGGGACCTTCGGCAATTCTGAGCTTGAACTTTCCTATTGGTAAAATATGAATAATGAAACTTCTGCTATCTACCTCCTGGAATAGTTTTGAACGTCAAATGACATAACATACGTGCAAAGCTTTGTAAACTCTAACCACCATGTGTGTTTAGTGTATACAGAACACATTCATACATTTGTGCAATAACATATACAGCAGCTATTTATATAAAAACAATCTAATACAACTCTGAGGCAATTCCCACTAAAGTAAATAATTATAACACAGGGAAAGGTATTGAGAACTCTTCTTGGCCTCAATAGCTGAATGTAATTTTAAATATCACAAGGAAAAGGAAAGTATCATACATTATATAACTGTTCTTGACTACAGAAAAGAATTTCTATTGTTTAAAAATTGTTCGGTATAACAACCAGCACTGAACCTGAATCAATGGGCAGTAATAATCCAACACACATATAAATAGCATTTGTTATATATGATTCCTTTGTGCCTCCTATTTGTACTCTTACCTGTAAAAAGCAATTTATACAAGCATCTTTTTAAAAGTATTCACTGCATGTAACTCTTGTTCTTTCAAGCAAACATACACATGCAATCACACAGAAATCCACACATACATCATACAAAAAGATTTAGAAAGAGCACAGAAAAACATTCTATAAAATTAATGTCCCTGTGTTAAGGACTCAGATATATTCTTAACTGCAAAGCACAATTAGATCTTATGCCATTAGTTAAAAGAGAGAATGCATATTCTTAGCAATTATACTCCTATTACGATTTCCATCACTTTAAAATGTGAAATTTTAAAAAATGCTATTAAAATAAAATCATCAGGAGATGAGACACAATTTAAAATTAGAAGACATTTTTATAAAAGCAAACTCACTGAATTTGAAATAAATTTTAATACTTTAAATCTATTTTTCCAAGAATGCTAGAGTCTCTCTTAACCGACAAAATTCAACGTGCTTTTCTTGTTTCTCCATCTCACTGTGACCTTGTATAAGGCATTAAGCACTAAACGGAAAACTCTTCTCTTTGCTTGACATGGTATTGCTTAAGGATAAAGCAAACAACATGAGTTGCCCTTTACTCTCATTTGAACGAAAGCCTTTTTTATGAATTAAGGTACCACTACAATGGAAGTACATAGCAGTAATTTTTTTGAACTGTCTATGTACGTGGCTTTATATTTTTCCCAATTTCAAAGAACTTGAAAATTAATATTAACCCTTTAATTGTGCATTTATATTTTATACATGCATATTTTAATAAAATTTACGTATCACAGAGCCCTAAAAGTCAGTATCTCATTATTTACTTTCCTTGTAAAATAGTACCATTAGCACTAACTGTGCATTTTAACACCCAAAGTATACATTCCATTGGTGTTTTTTTAACACTAATATTTTCAACTTTACTAATACCTGTGGAATTGTTTGGAAGTAGAAATACATAAGAGCACAACATACTTTGCATATGTCACTTACATTACTAGCACAAATAAGAACAAAACATCTCTTTAAACATGAAGTGTAATTGTAAAATGCTTCTCCCTTGTCCAGTTCTGAGCATATCAAAGTAGTTACAGCTGGAAGTGTTCTTGAGGACACTGCGCTCTGGAAAAGACTGTCCAGGTTAAACACCTGGTGCCACCACTCTTTAGTGATCATAAGCAAGTTACTAAACTGCTGTGTCTCCATTTTCTTATCTATAAAATGGGGATGATGATGATATGCATATTTCACAAGGTCATTGTCAAGATTCAAAGCAAAAATTCCTGTAAATATTTAAAAACCATTTCTTAGATACAGTATATATTCAACCTTTTGACAAATTGGAATCAATTCTTTTATATAACTATAAAATATAAATACAAAAAAAGTTTAAAAGCCAGAAAAAAGTTAGATGTGGAACAAAAATGTTAGATGTGGAACAGATTACTGAACCCAATATTCTCATTTTATTGTCAGAAAACAGACTCAGAGACGTATAGGGACTTCTGCAAACTCACATAGCCATTTAATAGCAGATCTGACACAGAACTTAACTGTCTTCAATTCTGGATCAGAATTGAAATGAGGAGAACTAATTTCTAACTCACCTTTCAAAATAAGCATAAACAAAATTAAGCTCTTTTCCTTTGTTGAGATCATTTTAAAATTATTTATAACCTATAGGCCTGATCCACAAATTACATAATTAATGCATTTTTGCAGCCACAATAACATATATGGTTAATGGTCATTTAGCATAGATATCACATTTTTTAAAGTGACTGGGAAACACCAAGAAACATAAATAAACCAAAGTCAAGAAGCCTTCTTTTTTTTTTGCCAAGAGAATCCCATGCCTTAAATCTTACCTTTTTCAGCCATTATTCCTGTTGGTGGGTGGCTAGGTCAGGCCACGCTTACCTCTTTCTTTTGTTATCCAGCGTCTCTTTGAACTTTAAATAGAGAGAAATCTGAAGAGTGCAGCAGCTGCCCGTCTCCTGGCTGCCAATTGTCTGCAGAGTGATGTAAGTCATGGGAAAGCAGAACTCCTCTGGCTCTTCTTTATTCTATTATTATGGAGGAAACAAGGGGCTACGTGACCTAAACAATTAGGTAAGCTGAATTATCCTAATGCAGAGATTCACAGGTTTTTAATTTGCACCATGCCTTTAGATAACATGAAGAAAATATTCTATAAAGAAGGTGTACAGAGGAAAAACAACATTCCACCTATACAAGTGCTATCAAGAAGAAGGGTGATATATTAGAAAGAAAGGATTTTGATGTTGGAGAGACTTGGGTTCAAATTCCAGCTCTTTCTGTAATGAAAGCCAAGTTGCTTAACCTGGGAACCAGCTTCTTTAGTTTTAAAATGAGGATAATAATACCTACTCATGGGAGTTGCATAAAGATGAAATGAAAGTCTGTATGAAATGTAGACAGTTCTTTATTACTTTACAGGTGGAAAACATAAAATGAAATGGTGCCCCTTTCTTTGAACTATTCTAAAAACAAAAAATGTTAATATAAATGTACTAGAAACTAAAACAATACAGAAGTTTTGACATCGCCTAGGATTTTTAGGAGGCAGTCATAAGCTTGTTGTTTTTATTAGCAATGTACAAAAATAGGACATTTCATTTTTCAAAGTCCAAACTAGTTTATGTAACTGACCTAGACTATTCTCTATATTCTCATTGGAATAACTTTAAATTGGGGATCTGGCTGTAAAAGTTTTGCAGAGTGACCCTGTGAGCATCTTCCCAAAAAAATTTGACATAAGATTAAGACCTGTAAAGGCAGGTCTTGCCTGATCAAATTTATCTCCACAGAGTTCCAAGAGTGATACTGCCCTGCAAATGACCAGGTTCCATCACTGCTCAAAAATCCACCAATAGTTCTTCATCTCCTAGATAATAAAAATCCCAATTCTTTGTTTAGAAACCTAAAAAGCCTTATTTCTCTATTCTTCCATTTGCAGTGATAACTTCAGTGACACTGAACTCCTTGCTATTACATGAATTCAGAATACTCCCACTCTCACAGGCAAGAAGAACATTTGACTTTCTACCTCAAATAATGTACCTATAGATTAGAGTGTGCAGCCAAGAATCTGGCACATTTATATCATTTATGTCAAGTTGTCATCTCTCCCCTCAGTCTCTCTCTCAATATATCATTTAATATTGAAAAAATGGGCCAGGCACGGTGGCTCATGCTTGTAATCCCAGCATTTTGGGAGTCCGAGGCAGGCGGATCACGAGGTCAGGAGATCAAGACCACGGTGAAACCCCGTCTCTACTAAAAATACAAAAAAAAAAAAAAAATTAGCCGGGCCTGGTGGTGGGTGCCTGTAGTCCCAGCTACTCGGAGAGGCTGAGGCAGGAGAATGGCATGAACCCGGGAGGTGGAGCTTGCAGTGAGCCGAGATTGCGCCACTGCACTCCAGCCTGGGCGACAGAGCGAGACTCCGCCTCAAAAAAAAAAAAAAAAGAAAAAGAAAAAATGTCTGGCTATATCAAGTAAGCAGAAAAACTACGTATTGTTTATGTAACAAAATCCCCTGCTTACCTGGCAAAGTTGGGTATTTTTTTTTCAATTTTAAATAATAATATATTAAACAAAGGTTAATTGAGGCCAAAAGAGAGAGAAGAAATAAAAATGTTCATTGATCTCATTTAAATATAAAACATGTTAATTCAATAAGTTCAAATGAACACTAATTACCTTAAGAAAAAAATGATATTCAAAACAAACAGTGTGGTACCCACAAAGAGCACGAACATACATAATAAAACAAAATAATTTGCCTAAAACATATGAAAAGGTTTCTACATTTTAAACACTCATTTCCATTTCAATTATATTAAGCTTTCTTCTTGACATGAAATTGACTATTATTAACATTATTGCTGTCAATTTGGAGTTTGAGGAGGGATTAGTTTATAATTCATCATTTATTTTCCTTACTTTTCTATAGAAAGAAGAAGAGAAAAAACTAATTTAATCAACATGAATTTCTCAGACTTCAGAAAAGAATTCAACCTAGAACCTCATTTCCTTGGTTATATCATCAGTACATTTTTAAAAAAAATAGAAGTTTTATAATATTTAATCAGGAAAGGATGTTTTATTCATTAATAGACTGGTTTCACTTTGAGCTCATAAACCCAAGGGCCTATATTTGACCGTTTTCTAATCTTTCTCTTAGGACATACTAATTAGGAACATTTTCTACTTTTTTACTTTACATACTCTCTTAAACATTTAGCTCTCAAATCCCTTATTCTCAAGGTGACATTAGATTCTTCAGAGATATGTGAGCCAAAAAATTTAAATATTTGGTTTTTCTTTAAAATATTTAAGAATTCTTCACTTTTAAAATATTTTTCACTACCAATGTCTGGAATTATAGTATATAGACCTGACCATGGGAGATGCTCAATGGATCTTTGCTTCATGGCTGGCTGACTGGGTAGGTGGATGTAATAATAAGTGCAGTATAAGGTAGCTTAGTTTGCACTCTAAACAAAGGTTTACTTATGGCAATACCTAAAAGAGTAAAAAGAAATAAAATGATCTTAACTATACTCTAGCCTTATAATATATGCATATATAGATAATATAGTGTATTTAATTACCAGTAACATTAGAATAATCTGTAAATAAGAATATAAACAAATAAAAGAAAGTGACATCTGCAAAAATAGAGGAGTGGGGGCCTCCAAAATATCTTTCCTTCATAAGAGTACCAAGAAAGCTGTCTAAAATTTTTTAATCAATTTTTAAGAATTTTGGAAATTAACCAAGGACTTACAGCAATTGGGGGAGCTGGAATCTTGGTAAGAACAGCAAGAGTTTTGTGATGTTTTAATTTGGCCTATTCTCATCTCCCCCATCTCCAGCTTGTAGTAGCCTTGAAAAAGAATATCCCAAAATCTCAGTGAAAACTAGCAGCCTAGCAGCCACCTGAGGAGACAGAGTGGAACAGAACTTTTTCAAAGTCTGTTTCAGAGAACAGTAATTATTTAACCTGTCTGGTGGTTCTCCCAAAGACCTCACCTGCAAGGCTGTCTTTATTTGATCAGACTCAGAGCTTACTCTGTGTGAAAAGTACCCACTCCCAGGGAATTTTTTGAAAACAATTAGAGGCAATTGTTTAACATCACAGCTGCCTAGGTAACAGAGTGAACAATAGGCTAACTAAAAAGTTTAAAGGGGGAATCTAGGGATTGAGATGTCAATAGGGGTTTGAAAAGTTTCACATATCCTTAAGAATCCAGAAGGCTACATGCATATGTTCAGCTATGGACATGACCTCATGGCTGTGGGTATGCTTAGGAAAGACCTGAAAAGACCCTAAGCTTTCACCTCTGGCTACTTGAGGCTCAAAATGGAAAGCAAAGGGTAAGGCAGTTGTCAACTGCTGGCTGAGTGTTAAAGGCATACCTCAACACATACACAGAGCCCATCATTAAAGTCTGGGAGGCATATTAGTTATAGGCATTTAAAGAAATCTTTGTCCAATCATTAGTTGATAACTAAACTAATTGAGCAAAAACTTTAGTGGTCACATACAACAAAGAATGCAAATTATACACAATCAGTTCAGAACAATAATAACAACAACAAACAGCAATGGCAACAAACTCTTGAGAGGAGGTAGAATCTGATTTAAGAGTTGATATTATTTAAAATGACCAACTTTCAACAAAAAAAGTTATGAGTTATGCAAAGGAACAAAAATGTATGGCCCATACACAGGGATAAAAAAAACTATCCAGCTACTCCGAGAGGCTGAGGCAGGAGAATGGCGTGAACCCGGGAGGCGGAGCTTGCAGTGAGCCGAGATTGCGCCACTGCACTCCAGCCTGGGCGACAGAGCGAGACTCCATCTCAAAAAAAAAAAAACAAAAAACAAAAAAACTATCCAAAATAACTGTTTCTGAGAAAGTCTATAAATTAGACTGACTAACAAAGACTTTACATCAGCTATTTTAAGTATTTTCAAATAACTAAAAAAAGCAAAAGAATGCCATCTCAGCAAAGACAATATTAGTAGAGAGATAAGTACTATTTTTAAAACAGCAAACAAATTCTGAAGTTGGAAGGTGCAATGACTGAAATGAAAATTTTACTAGAGGCTCAAAAGCAGATTGAGCAGGCAGATGAAAGGATCAGTTAATTTGAAGGCAGTTTGATTGAGATTATCCTGTACAAGAAACAGGAAGAAAAAATAATAATGAATATGGCCTTAGAGATCTGTGGGACACCATCAAGCATATCAACATATGCATAATTAGAGTCCTAAAAGAAGAAGAGAAAGGGCAGAAAAAATATTTGAATAAATCATGGCCAAAAGCTTCCCAAATTTGTGAAAAATGTTAACATACATATTCAAGAAGCTCAATTAATTCTAGGTAGAATAAACCTAAAGAGAACAATACCTAGACACAAAATAACTGTCAAGAACCAAAGACAGGTTGGGTGCAGTGGCTCATGCCTGTAATCCTAGCACTTTGGGAGGTGGAGGAAGGTAGATCACTTGATGTCAGAAGTTTAGACCAGCCTTGTCAACATGGTGAAATCCTATCTCTACTAAAAATACAAAAATGAGCCCGGTGTGGTGGTACACACCTGTAATCCCAGGTTCTCAGGAAGCTGAGGCACAAAAATCACTTGAACCTGGGAGGTGGTCATTGCAGTGAGCCAAGATCACACCACTGCACTCCAGCCTGGGCAACAGAGTGAGACTCTGTCACAAAAAAAAAAAAAAAGAAAAGAAAGAAAGAAATAGAAAAGAAAGAAACACAAAGAGAAAATCTTGAAAGCATCAAAAGAGAAATAACTAACTCATTATATGCAAGGGATACTCAATAAGATTCACAGCTGATTTCTCAATAAAAGCCATGAAGCTCAGAAAGCAGTGTTATGACATTCAAAGAAAAAATATTGTCAACCAAAAATTCTATAACAAGCACGACAATCTTCAAAAAGTAAATAAATAAAAATTTATGACATTCTCAGATAAGCAAAATCTGAGATAATTTGTTGCTAGCAAAGCTACTCTGCAAGAAATACTAAAAGGAATCCCTTCAGAATTAAATAAGAGGACACTAGACAGTAACTCAAATCCACATGAAAAAATAAAGAACATCTCTACAGGTAACTACATAGAAAAATAGGATAAATGTATTTTTTGTTTGTAACTCTTTTTTTCCTCCTGATTTAAAAGACAACTGCAATAATTGTAAATCTGTATTGGTGGCACTCAATATATAATAATGTAATTTAAATTAAAATCACAACACAAAAAAGGGAATGGAGCTCTATAGAATCAAAGATGTTGTGAACTACTAAAACCAAGTTGGTATTAATCCAAACCAGATGGTTATAAATTAAAATAATCATTGTGATCCCTAGGGCAGCCGCCAAGAAAATAACTCCAAAAAAAAGACAGCAGAAGAAATTACAAAATAATTAAAATGATATACTAGAAAATATAGATTAACACAAAACAAGATAGTAATGAAGGAATAAAGAAACAAAAAGATGGCATACATAAAACAAACAGTAATTGTAAATCCTACTTTATAAATAATTACATTTAAATGGATTAACCACTCCAAATACAAGATAATAATGGCAGAATGGATTTTTTAAAGTTATCCAACTATAAGCTATCTATAAGAGACAGTTTAGATTCAAAGACACAAATAGGTTGAGAGCAAAAAGGTGTAAAAATACATGTCATGCAAATTATAATCAAAAGAGACCTGGAGTAACTGTACTAATATTAGATGGAATCGACTTTTTTTTTTTTGAGACGGAGTCTCACTCTGTTGCCCAGGCTGGAGTGCAGTGGCGCAATCTCAGCTCACTGAAAGTTCTGCCTCCCAGGTTCACACCATTCTCCTGCCTCAGCCTCCCGAGTAGCTGGGACTACAGGCGCCTGCCACCATGCCTGGCTAATATTTTTTTTTTTTGTATTTTTAGTAGAGATGGGGTTTCACCATATTAGCCAGGAGGATGGTCTTGATCTCCTGACCTCGTGTTCCGCCCACCTCGGCCTCCCAAAGTGCTGGGATTACAGGCATGAGCCACCGTGCCCAGCCCAGATGGAATAGATTTTAAGAAAAAGATTTACTGGAAACAAAGAAATATATTTTCTAATGATAAAATAATCAATTATAAACATATATGTACCTAAAAACAGAGCCCCAAAATACATGAAGACTGACAAAATTGAAGCAAATAGGCAATTCAACAATAATGGTTGAATGAATATACTGCTCATAATAATGGACAGAAAAACTAGACAGAATATCAGCAATAGGGAACTTGAACAACACTATAAACTAACTGGACCTAACACACATTTATTGAATACGATAACAAACAGTAACAGAATACACATTATTTAGAAGAAAATTTGGCAAATTCACAATTATATGAAAATTAAACAACATTCTCATCAAGAAGGGGAACGAGGGATGAGCCAGAGCAAGATGTGTGTTTATGATGGATCCAACTAGTGTAGTTTTGATAGGTTGGATTTAACTTTTCCATATTATCAACTTTTGTTGACTAAGTTGTGTGAAGGAATTTTTGTTCAAAGTCCCATAGGATTCAACAAATTGCAGTAGAATGTATTGAGAAATGTAGTAGTCCATTCTCATATGGCTATAAAAAAATACCTGAGACTGGGTAACTTATGAAGAAAAGAGGTTTAGTCAACTCGCAGTTCTGCCGGCTGTATCAGAATCATTGCTGAGGAGGGCTCGGGAAACTTACAATCATGATGGAAGGTGAAGGGGAAGCAGACACATCTTCACATGTTGGAGCAGGAGAGAGAGAGCAAAGGGAGAAATGCTATGCACTTTTAAATAACTCACAAGAACAGCAACGGGGAAGTCCAGTCCCATGATCCAGTCACCTCTCACCAAGCCCCTCCTCCAACACTGAGGATTACAATTCACCATGAGCTTTGGATAGGGACACAGAGCCAAGTCATATTAAGCAAGGTTTATTTGATCTGAGATGTCCAAATATAAAATGTATTGGGATTAATGAATAAGAGACAACAAAATATCACAGACTATGGCCGGACACAGTGTCTCACACCTGTAATCCCAGAATTTTGGGAGCCTGAGGTGGGTGGATCACTTGAGCTGAAGAGTTTGAGACCAGCCTGGGCAACATGGCAAAACCCCATCTCTGCAAAAAATTTAAAAATTAACTGGGCGTGGTGGTATGCCCACCTATAGTCCCAGCCACTGGGAGGCTAAGGTGGTGGGATCACCTGTGATCAGGGGGTCGACCAGCCTGGGCAACAGAGTGAAAGCCTGTCTCAAAAAAAAAAAAAAAAAAAAAAAGTCACAGACTACCCGATCTTCCTCCCTGGAGACTCCTCTTTGCATTTCACAGAAAAGAAAGTGTGGCTCAAAACAAAAGGCAGCACTATATTGTGGCAGGAACAGGGACTTAGGATCAAGTTTGAATGTCAGGTCTGTTAATAGCTGTATGAACTTAAATGGTCACACAAGCTGAGTCTATTTCTTCATTTGGAAAATGATAAGCGTAGCATACAGAATTAGAGATAAACATATACAAAATTCTCAGCACCAGCCTAACTAACACAAAGTAGGTTCCCAATGCATGGTAGTTGTTATCATTAAGCCATGATAAACAGGGATAAAGAGGAAGGAGAAGCAACATCTACAAAGAACTAGATATCCCCCTCTGCGTGCTTCCAAGATCATTTTGAGGGTCATCTAAGAGGGATCATATCTACTGATCATCAGGCCAGGACATAAGAGGGGATGTGGGAGTCCATTTTTCAACTCCCTGCTCATTCCTCAATCTGCTATAGAGCAATTAATGCTGTGTCCAGTTACATAGATTGAAAATTGGAGAGGGGTGGTGGAAGGAGGGAGAGCATTAGGAAAAATAGCTAATGGATGCTGGGCTTAATACCTAGGTGATGGGATGATTTGTGCAGCAAACCAACATGTAACAAACCTGCACATCCTGCACATGTACCCCCGAACTTAAAATAAAAATAAAAGTTGAAGAAAAAAAAAACAAAATAATGTTGCTAAAAATTTAAATTTGCATGATCTAATACCTGTATGTGAATTTGCAAAAATGTGAGCCAGAAAAAAACTTACGATAATCATATCATATTATTAAGTATTATATATTGTACTACATAAAATTATGACACCAAAAATATTATTTTTACAATTTGTAAGTTTATGTTACTCATTTATCTTGTCTATACCTGTTACATTTTGAAATTCACTGAATATCTTTGAAGGAAAAAGCTTTATATTTTAGTATATTTAATGTATTTTTTGTTTGTTTTTTTTTTTAACAAAGAGCCCCAAATTTTTATTTTGCACTGAGCCCTGCAAATTTTGTAGCAAATCCTGATTCCTTCCATAAGGGAAGGAGAGAGCAGGATGGTAAGAAGTCTGGGCCATCCACATCCCTTTCTCCCTCGATTCCTTTAACCATAGCATCTCTCTGTCAAATGTAACCCCTGAATGTGCCATGCTATGTAATATATATAACTCCTGAATGCATTATGCCATCATGTATGATATATAACCCCTGAACACACCATGCCATGTATGATATATAACCTCTGAACACACTAAGTCATGTATGATATGGCATCATATTTTGGGGTCATGGTGGTAAAAAGTTTAGAAACCTCCCATCTAGTCCAACCACACACATAGGAGGGAACAAACTAATGCATAGGAAGGTGAGGTGATTTTTCTAACTTCAGAATTTGTCTGAAGATAACCTCCCACCACCATGCTGCTTTCTTGGTATCCATGACTTCAACCTGGTGATATGATATGTTCAGGAGTTGAATCTAACACATAGCAAGGTGTGTTTGGGGTTATATATGATGCACAACATGAGGTATTCAGGGATTATATATGAAATCCCTTTTTCTGGAACCCAGTTTGAAGATCCCTATTAGGTGTAGGAGGAGGAAGTGGAGAAGAAAGAAGACTCCTGTTGTTAATTCTAACTGACTTGCATGAAGTTTAGAGATTAATTTAGGAATGAGTAAAATGTTGTGATATTCAGTCTATCTTTCCACGAACAGGAAATGCCTTTCTATTTAGTCAAGCCTTCTTTGACGTCCCTCAGTCATGTGTCAGAACTTCCTTCATAAAACTCTTGCACATTTCTTATCAAGTTTATTCTCTTTTAAAATTATTTTTGGTGGTTATTATGTTTTTTGCATGATATTTTTAAAATGTTTTAAATTATATTTTAAATTTTTGTGGGTATACGGTAGGTACATATGCCATCATATTTTTTATATGGATTCTGTATACAGATAACAAATTTGATTATGGTCATTAGGAATTTTTCAGTTGATTCTCGGGTTTTGAGATATACAATCGTTATCTACAAACAATAATGTTATCTCCTCCTTTCCAATTTCCATATCTCTTTTTTTCCTTTTTTATCATAGCATCAGCTTGTACTGATAGAAGAATGCTTTCATTAGGGAGGCATTAGTGCTTTTAACAACTTTTATCTATCTCCTTATAGTCAATGATCTCTAAATATACTAAATGACCTTCCTCTTCTGAGACGGTTTTATCAATTTACTTTTTTCTAATATTATTCCACTTCACTTCAGTTTAGTTGAACAGAGTCAATTATTCCCGTTTCCTCTGTATTTGTGGTAATTTTTCTATTCTCGTTTCTTATTTTGTGTAATTGTGCTTTGCTTGTTTTAACTAGTTTTTCTTTCTTCTGCTTTTATTTTTATTTTTATTTTTATTTCAATAGGTTTTTGGGGAGCAGGTGGTGTTTGGTTACATGGACAAGCTCTTTAGTGGTGATTTCTGAGTTTTTCATACACTGTACCCAATGTGTAGTCTTTTATCCCACGCCACCCCCACTTTTTCCCCCAAGTCCCCAAAGTCCAATGTATCATTCTTATGCTCTTGAGTCCTCATAGCTAAGCTTCCACATAGGAGTGAGAACACACAATGTTCAGTTTTCCATTCCTGAGTTACTTCACTTAGAATAATAGTCTCTAATTCCATCCAGGTTGCTGCAAATGCCATTATTTCATTCCTTTTTGTGGCTGAGTAGTATTTCATGGCATATATATATATATACACACACACACACACACACACATATACACATATATACGTATATATATACACATATATATAATTTTCTTTATCCACTCATTGATTGATGGGCATTTGGGCTGGTTCCATATTTTTGCAATTACAAATTGTGCTGTTAGAAACATGTATGTGCAAGTATCTTTTTCACTTAATGACTTTTTCCTCTGGGTAGAGTAGTGGGATTGCTGGATCAAATGGTAGATCTTTAAGGAATATCCTCACTCTTTTCCACAGTGGTTGTACTAGTTTACATTCCCACCAGCTGTGTAAAAGTGTCCTGTTTTCACCACATCCGTGCCAACACCTATTATTTTTTGATTTTTTGATTATGGCCATTCTTGCAAGAGTGAGGTGGTATCACATTGTGGTTTTGATTTGCATTTCCCTGATTATTAGTGATGTTGAGCATTTTCCCTTATGCTTGTTGGCTATTTGTGTATCTTCTTTCCAGAACTGTCTATTCATGTCTTTAGCCCACTTTTTGGTGGGATTTTTTGTTGTTGTTTGTTTTGTTTTTACTTGATGATTTGTTTCAGTTCCTTGTAGATTCTGGATATTAGTCCTTTGTCAGCTGTATAAATTGTGAAGATTTTCTCCTACTCTGGGGGTTGTCTGCTTTAACTAATTTTTGAAAACTAGCTCTTGAATGTATTTCTTAGTTTCTTGGTTTTTCTGTTTACATTCCACTAATGCTTGCTTTTATTTCTATTTGTTCTTTAATTTTTCTTAGGCTTAACTTCTTGTTCTTTGTCTACTTTTTAAAATGTGATGCTTAATTTATTTGTTCTCATCTGTTCTTGTTTATCTGTGAAAACATTTAAGGTTATATTTTTTTTCTCTGAACACAGCATTAGCTGTATCTCTTGAGTTCTAACGTAATAATTTAATTAATGGTATTTTCTAGATATTCTGACCTTTAAAATTTGATTTTCTCTTTAATCAAGAAATTGTTTAAGAGAATTTTTAAATTTCCAGGTGGTGCTGGACACAGTGGCTCACATCTGTAATCCCAGCACTTTGGGAGGCCGAGGTGGGCAGATGACCTGAGGCCAGGAGTTTGAGACCAGCCTGGCCAACCTGGCGAAACCCCATCTCTACCAGAAATACAAAAAATTAGCCAGGCATGGTGGCAGGAGCCTATAATCCCAGCTACTTGGGAGGTTGAGGCAGAAGAATCACTTGAACCCCGGAGGCAGAGGTTGCAGTGAGCAAAGATCGAGCCATTGCGCTCCAGCCTGGGCAACAAGAGCAAAACTCCATCTCAAAAAAACAAATAAATAAAATAAATTTCCAGGTGGTATTTTGCTTTTTAAGATGATTCCACCAGCACAGTGGTTCATACCTGTAATACCAGCTAATGGGGGCGTATCGCTTGAGCCCAGGAGTTCGAGACCAATGTGGGCAACATAGTAAAACTCTGTCTCTACAAAACATTTTTTAAAGTAGCTGGGCATGGTGGCACATACCTGTGGTCCAAGCTACACCGGAAACTGAGGTGGGAGGATTGTTTGAGCCCAGGACGTTGAGGCTGCAGTGAGTCGTGATTGCATCACTGACCTCCAGCCTGGGTGACAAAGCGAGACTGTCTCAAAAATAAAACAAAATAAATCATACAGTAAAATGTTTTACAGAAGAAAGATCTTAATGTAAGATATTATGTATTTATGAATCTGTTCAGGGACTTTTGTTTCCTCTATGTTGGAGCTTTTCTTTTTGGCGTGATCATGGCTCACTGTGTTGGAGCTTTATTTTAAAGTATGCCTATATAATGTAGGCACATGTATATATGCATATGTTTTAAATACATTTTTAACTAATACATATTAGTTAAATGCCCTAACATTCTATTTGCTACACAAATACATTGACTAGTTTATTCCTTATTGTCCATTATAATAGAAGACCAAATCTCAGAGAGATCAAGCAAGATCTCTGAATCCAAATAGTAGAGCTAGGATACCTGCCAAGGTATGGCTGATCCCAAGGCCTATGCTCTTCCCAAACTGCATCACTAGAACCATGGAAGAAAACAAAATATGAATTATATACCATGTATAGAAAATAGATACAGCACACAGTACCACAAATAGGCAATGCTTTAGCATGTTTGAGATGCATACTGAGAAATGTAGATATGTTATTTCACATTTCATAAAAGCACAAGGCTTTTGTAGGTTTCAAATACAGGGAATATACCAGGAAAATCATCATTCTGCTCTTAACGTTCTTTCAGATTTCCAGGTATTTCTCTAAGAGCTCTCTTTCAATATTTCACTCTCACCATCAGGAAATTATTCTTCATATTTAACCTATTACTTCATGCTGAGGTTTAGCCATCTCTTTGGGATTCTTTAGAGAACAGCTGGTCCCTATTTTCTACATAATAATCCCTCATAAACTTGAAGCCTTCCATAGTAATTTTGTCTCTGGGATACATAATCTTAATTCCTAAGTCCCATCTTTTTTTTCAAATATTTTCTTTAAATGTGGTTATTTTTATGCCTGGAGAGAAAGATGGTATTTATATTGCCCACATCCTTTTTAAATTATATTGAGTGTTAAGGGGCTATTGTACAGTGAGATGGTAAAAGTTGCAATATGACTGATGTATGGTGCCTATGAGTCTGTTCATGTCTCCCAAGGCTTTTTAACCTAGGTAATAAGGCTCTGGGCATTTGCCGTCCATATCTCACACTCAAGGTGCTGAGGAAAATCAAAACCGCCCGTGTCCAAGAAAATTATGAGAAAAGCATGTAAATAGAGAAATTTGGGGGGTGAGCAGTGTTTTTGTATGAAGTGCATGTATCCTTACTAAAAAAAATTTTTTTAACTTATTAGGTAGCATACAAAAGAAATAAAACGAATACCTAGGATCTATAATAGCAGAGTACGTGTTTTTATAAAGACAGGAAAAGAAAGATAGGTCATCAAAAGCTTTTCTCACTTTAGAACTCTAGAATGATTTCTGAGTGATGGGCATTTCTAGACATCATGACAATGGCAGAAATCTAATAACATAGTAATGGAAGAACAAAAAGAGGTGTTTATAGGGACTGAGTTACTGTACGAAAGAATCATAATTATGAAAGTGAGTTATAAAAAGGATAAAACCATCAATGCTAAGGGAATTACTTGAAAGAATAAATTAATTCTGTATTGCATCACAAATATTAATAAGAGATAACAATAATCAACAGCTTTACTAGATGCCAGGTGTTGTTTTAGGCACATAACATACATTAACTAATCTAATTCTCACAACATCCTACCACATAAGGTTTCTTAACCCAATTTTACAGATAAGAAAACTGAGACAAAACAGGTTAAATTATCTGACAAAAGTCACAGTGGAAGTACAAGAAAGATTTGGAATTCTAACACAGGTAGTCTGGCCCAAGAGTCTTTGGTCTCTTGATGTCAGAAGATGATTTAAGCAAGGACTGAGCTATTGAATCTACCAATTCATCATCAAAACTAACCATTCTCAAAGGTTCAGATAAATGGATTTTAATTTCAATGTTCTCTTGTACTATAGTCATAGGTATGATTAAGAGAGACCATGCCCATAGGTGAATTTTTTTTTACTGTTTAAGGAATTTAAAGCAAGAATTTCATAATCCAAATTACATTTCCTTGCTTAGTTATCAATTCTGTTACTTAGAACTGACATTTTGAGTTATTCCACAGTAAAGAATTACAAAGCATTCCTCTAATGCTTTAAATTTTTGTACTTGCTGAAAATTCTTTTTCCCAGGGTCTATAAAACATTACTTTTTTTAAATATTTTACTATTTTTGTGGGGTTTTTTTTGTTTTTAAATCAGTAAGTAATCTAGGACTAGCATTATGTTTGTTAGACCTGGCATTTTCTCGGTACATAAGGTTCAAAGATTCCTCTCCTTTATTTATTTATTTTATATTTTGCAAGTTTTTTTCCATAATATTTAAGTTTTTCGATGTTTAGATATTTTTCTTCGGTGAAGCCCAAGTTTCTTTTCGTGGTCCCTGATCAATTTTAAACAGTTGGAACACCAGTGGTGCTGTTAACTGCTTTCTGGGAAGCCTCTTTAGCTTGATGGGCTTGTAGTATAGCTAGAGCTTCATCAACCTTATAACGGAGTGACTCTGGAGACTGAAGCATATGAAGAAGTTCTGAATTATCAATCTCCAACAATATGCCAGTGATTTTACTAGCAAGAGTAGGGTGCGTGGCTTGAATAAAAGGAAACAGCCACTCACCCAACATTTGCTTTTCCTCTTGAGGAGGGGCAGATGCCAACATGGAAGCAGTCAAAGGTTCCTGACCTTGTACATGAACAGCAGGCTGTTGCATTGTAACTTGTGGCTGTGCATTAAGATGTTGCTGAGGATTGCGAAATCCCGCACCACATTTATACTGTGGAATGGTGCAGACAGCAGGAGTAGCTGCAGCAGCTGCAGCTGCATGATGTGGACCCATTGTCCGTGTTGATGTGTTAGCAGCACACTGTGTTGACATGACTCGTGGAACCTGTGAAGAAGCTGGTCTCATAGTACTAAATGGTGGCCTAGGAGCAGCTGGATGGGTAGCACCGGGCATATTTTGGAATGGATGAGGTCTGGCACCCTGAGCAGTCCAGCGAGGACTTGGTCTTAGTTGAGCAATTTGGCTAGGAGGATGGTATGCAGCACAGTTCTGAGACTGTGAGATAGCTGCCATTAAGAAACCTGAAGGAGATGCTAGCTGGTAAGGGGTGATTACAGGGTTGGGCACAGCTCATACACTTGCCATTCTCTGCATATACTGGTTAGTGAAGTGAGCCTGGCACTCTCCCTTGTGCTGAGCTAAAGTTACATACAATGGCTTTGTGACCACAATTCTACCATTCGTTTCTGTAACTGCTTTTGTGGCTTCTTCGGGGGAGGAGAAACATACAAAACCAAACCCTTGCTGCGACCACCCTCCATCATAACCTTTGGACTGGTGATTGTACCAAATGGAGAAAATGTTTCCGGAGACGTTCATCATCAATACCATCATCAGGATTTTTCACATAAAGATTAACACCCTAGTACCTGGTAATCCTATCTTGCTTCATATGTTCAAATTTGCGCTTAAGTTCCGTTTGCTGTTCCACCTTTTTCTGAGCTCGACTAACGTAAATTTGTTTTCCATTGAGCTCCATTTCCATTAATCTCATCCACAGCTTTCGGTGCATCTCATGCCTTTCAAAGCTTACAAATCCAAATCCTTCGGATTTTCCACTTTCATCAGTCATTACTTTCACACTTACGGAAGGCCCAAACTTGTCAAAGAGATCCTTAAGGCGCTCATCATCCATGTCTCCTCCAAAATTCTTGTAAACATTGGTGAACTCTTTTACCTTAGCTCCAAGTTCAGTTTCTCGTTTTTTACGAGACTTAAATCGTCCAACAAATACTTTGCGACCGTTTAGGAGCATTCCATTCATTTTTTCAATAGCTCTTTCAGCTGCTCCGTGCATCTCAAAGCATACAAATCCATAGCCCCTGGAACCATTTTCATCACAAACCACTTTACATGAAACGATGTTACAAAAATCAGAAAATGTATCATACAGTGCTTTATTATCAATGGATTTGTCCAGATTTTTAATGAATATGTTGCCCACTCGACTGCGAAGTGATGGTTCACGCTGAGACCACATGATGCGTACTGGCTTGCCCTTTATAAAATCAAAATTCATGGTGTCCAAAGCAAAGCGCACTCCGCGACCGCCGGCTGCTGGAAGCTCACATGTGCGTAGCCCAAGGAGCGGCGGGTGATCAGGTCCCTACAGACCCGGATGGAGAGGATAGGCCCCGCCACCCTGAACTTAGAGCATCGCCTCGGTCACGTCGGGGTGGAGGTCCCCCATGTAGAGCGAGGCCATGGGGTGGCTGGGGGCGCTGGGGTTCATCTCGGCGCGGCTGCCCGCAGGGCCACAGGCCGTGACCTTTCCGTGACAGGAGGAGAGCGAGTGCCGGGGCTGGGGGCGGGGGCCGGGGCCGGACCCGGTGGGAGGGAGCGGGGGCAAGGGCAGAGGGACAAAAATAAATCGGAATCGAAAACTACTCAATGGCCGCAGGACGGGGTAGATCTGCTGCCGCTGGCTGCTGGCTGCAGGCTGGGAGTGAGGGTGGCGGTGTCGCGTCCCGGCAGCAGGAAGGCCTTGGTCTCTTGGTTCCTTCTTGGAGCTGCTGCTGGGCTGCAGGCGGGCGAGTCGGTCTCGGCTGCTTCACCGGGTTATTTTATAAAAGAGGAAGAAAAAAAATAAAAGTCTCCTGGGGGGGGAGAGGCGAATTTTTTGTAAAATCTTGGAGGGAGGTGTTGTTAAACGATTTTTTTTATATTTTTATTGTTTATTTTTTAACAATAAATGTGTGTTCCAAGCGCGGAGCACACACTCCGCACTGTCAGCACTAACTGCCGGGTAGAAGAGCCCACAGGTGAATTTTAAAGGAGGATCCTCCATCAGATACGCACTGCTGGCTCAAATCATCATGTTCCCTCGACCAGTCTCCTCTGGAATGCACTTGGATTTAATACACTCCAACCATAGTGTTTCTGCTTTGAACTTACAGTCACACCAGTGTCTCATTCCTTTGGTGGGATTATTGTATTATCTGTGTCTGCATTTGCTTCTATACCACTGGATTAAAGCTCCTAAAAAAGCAAGATACTGCCTTCTTTATGTTTGTATTACCAAGCATCCAACTCTGTAATGTTTCTTCCCAACAAGCAGGGGCTACCCAGGCCAGTGGTCACATGGGACACAGAGTGAGTGCAAAGTACCTTAAACCTCTGCGGTGGCTGGTTTGAAAGATCAGATGCCAGGTGCAGAGACCTGAGGATGCTAACATTGAAGCCAGATAAATAGTCCAAACACCATACTGCCGAGTCCACAGGTTGAGATGGAAAAGCAGGAACAAGTGAAGCATGAAAGCAGGTAGGCACAGGGAAAGTGGGTTAAGGCCCAGAAATGCCAAAGTAAAATCAGACATTTGTACATCATCAGACAAGCATATTTCATACAATTCCCATAATAAAGGCTTTTAAATGCCACCAGTTCTTCTGTGGCTCTCTTGCCACCTTTGTCTATACAGAAGTATTTATTCAATTATTTCAAGGATTTTTCCTATTTCATAAAAAATAAGTGGGAAATGGAAAACTGCAGTGCACCTTATTATAGTAAAAAAAAGCACAGATCTGGCCGGGTGCAGTGGCTCATGCCTATAATCCCAGCACTTTGGGAAGCCGAGGCGGGCAGATCACGAGGTCAGGAGATTGAGACCATGGCGAAACCCGTCACTACGGAAAAATACAAAAATTAGCCGGGCGTGGTGGCGGGCGCCTGTAGTCCCAGCTACTCGGGAGGCTGAGGCAGGAGAATGGCGTGAACCCGGGAGGCGGAGCTTGTAGTGAGCCGAGATCGCGCCACTGCCCTCCAGCCTGGGCCACAGAGCGAGACTCCATCTAAAAAAAAAAAAAAAAAAAAAAACCACAGATCTTATAAAATTGTTACACAGATGAAAGTCATTCTATGTGCTTTACATGCTAACTCTTCAGCTTCCATCTGGGGTTCACTGTACTTAAGCCAATTCAAGTGTAAGTTTGACTTTGAAGGAAAAATATAGAGTTGTAAAACATGTAAAAATTGCGCAACAGCATCTTCAAAACGTGCTACTGAACGCAACGGTAACTACATAATTTAATCTTTCTGGTTTGCTTGTATTACAAATCTCCTTATAACATGTAAATGTGTTGTTCAACTTTCAGACATTTGACTTTCAAACAGATTTTTCAGAAACTCATTGTATAAAAAAGTGGGAGATGCTCTGGTATAAAACTTTTAAAAATAGTAAATATTACTGTATAAGTTAGGCTAGTGGTCCTCAAACCATGGCAGTTTTGCCCCAAAGGGGATATTTGAAATGTCTGGAGACATTTTTGATTGTCATGGCTGGGGAAGGTGGTGCAATTGACATCTGTTGAATACAGGCCAGGGAAGCTGCTCAGCATCCTACAATGCACAGGACAGCCCCCACAACAAGGGTATACCTAGTTCAATATGTCAATAGTGCTGAGGTTGAGAAACCCTGATGTAGGTAAAATACAAGCTGTAAAATACAAACAACCCTATCATCTCTGTGACTTAACATACCAAAAGTTAATTATCCCCATAATAATCCTATGTGGGTTGGCAGTGAGGGTCTCTTCTCTTTATATACACACAGGAATCTAGGTGTTATCTATCCAGTGCCCCCCTGACAAACCATAGGGCTTCAGAATCTTCCACCAGATCTTTCTGGAAAGCCAAGAAAGAAAAAAGGCCTTTAGAGAAACACATGGGAGACCTTTTGGGCTCTTGCTGAAGGTGGTATCAATTCTACCCACATTCCATTGTACACAGTCAGCCACATGCCTGTATCTAATGCCAAGGGAGGCGAGGAAATGTAGTCTAGCTGTGTGTCCAAATTGGGGAAACAAGTTTGATGGGTATCTACCCAGTCTTTGTCACCATGTCTTAGTTATCTTTGTGTCTAACAAAATGCTTTGTTCACAGGTGCTCAATAACAATAAATTAACTATATTAATTAATACAAAAAATTTTTCTAACTGCTTATGGGTATGAGGTTTCTTTTGGGAGTAATGAAAACGTTCTAAAATTAGATAGTGGTGATAGTTGCACAATTCTAAGAATGTACTAAAACCCACTAAATTTGACACTTTAGATGTGTGAATTTGGGCCAGGAGCAATGTCTCACGCCTGTAAACACTTTGGGAGGCCAAGGCAGGAGGATCCCTTGATCCCAGGAGTTTGAGACTATCCTGGACAACATATGGAGATCCTGTCTCTACAAAACATAAAAATAAATTAGCAGGGCATGATGGAGTGCATCTGTAGTCCCTGCTATTTGAGAGGCTGAGGTGGGAAGGATCACTTGAGCCTGGGAGGTCGAGGCTGCAGTGAGCTCTGATTGTGCCAGTGCTGTCTGTCCAGTGCAGTGACAAAGCAAAACCCTGTCTGCAAAAAAGGGGGGTGGGGTAAATTTTAGGGTATATGAAGTCTATCTCTAAGTCATTTTTAAAACCTCATTAACCAGCTTAAGTTTTCATGGTGGTAGTGGTGGTGAAAATATGTACTACATATACGTATGTACACGTGTGTGTGTATATGTTCATATATATGCCTTAAAGCAGGCATATTTGGTGCTGTTAAAGAATATACCATACTTTTAAGGCATTTTGCTGAATTCCTGAAAATAGCAGAACAAGCATTACATGGTAATTTTGTGACAAATTAATTTGATATCTGACTATTCGGCCTGGCTGGACACAGTGGCTCACACCTGTAATCCCAGCACTTTGGGAAGCCAAGGCGGGCAGATCACTTGAAGTCAGGAATTTGAGACCAGCCTGGCCAGCGTGGCGAAACCCCATCTCTACTAAAAATACAAAAATTAGCCAGGTGTGGTGGCATGTGCCTGTCATTCCAGCTACCTGGGAGGCTGAGGCAGGAGAATTGCTGGAACCCGGGAGGCGGAGGCGGAGGCTACGGAGATCACGCCACTGCATTCCGGGCAAAAGAGCGAGACTGCATCTCAAAAAAAAAAAATTAGCCCGGTGTGGTGGCACGCACCTATGGTCCCAGCTTCTCAGGAGGCTGAGGCAGGAGAATCGCTTGAACTCGGGAGGTTGCAGTGAGCCAAGATCGCACCCCTGCACTCCAGCCTGGGCTACAGAGTGAGGCTCTGTCTCAAGGAAAAAAAAAGAATTTGGACTGGGCACAGTGGCTCACGCCTGTAATCCCAGCTACTTGGGAGGCTGAAGCATGAGAATCGCTTGAATGTGGGAGGTGGAGGTTGCAGTGAGCTGAGATCACGCCACTGTACTCCAGCCTGGGTGATAGAGGGAGACTCTGTCTCAAAAATAAGAATAAAAAGAATTTATATTAAAAAAAAAAATTTTTTTTTTTCATTAATACAAAGCAATATTGTCTTTTTTAAAAAATAGGAACTAGAATCTGAAACTAACATTTAATATGAGGTCACCTGCAAATTTTATTTTAAGCAATACATGTCTTACTAAAATGAAATATGATAATACGATAACCAGATTTTTGAGCACTATGTTTAAAATACAAGTATATATATCATTTGATGTTTATTTCATATTTTGTGTTTTCCAACTCTTACCTATATTAGCTAACATAACCTGTTTCTTATCTAATTTAAAAATTTCTTCTTTGTAAATTTTTAATTGCTCAAATTTTTAAATATAAAGCATGTGGCATTTTACACAAACAGCAAAATTACAATTTTTGTAAAATTAATGTGCAATTAGATATTGGCTTTCTACATACTATTCTTACAAGGAAGAGAGACAAAACAGCAACCCTAACCAACAGAATAATGTTGTAAGTATTTTGACCTTTTGACATCTTTAGAGTTATTTTTAAAGCAATTACTTCCATGTGCCTCCTTCTTTAAAAAAAAAAGAAAAGAAAAAAAGGCTAACACATAAATGGTGAGTCTAGCATCATATCCCTAATGTCAGCAATCTGGCATTTCCAGGTCCAAATGAATGTTTATTTCTAAAAGGAAGAAAAATAAAATTTTAATACCATCAGAGGGTAAATCTAATTACCAGGCAACCACCTTTTTAACCAACTATATTGACATTGTTCTGAAATTAACAATTGGATTTAGTTTAGCAATGAATAGCGTTGGATAGATTAAATACAACCAGATTCAACAACTTCTATTCCGTCTTTCCCTTTATCCCTTTCTAAATTCCCAAGTTCCTCTCACTAATGGACTGCTTATGATATGCTAAGGAGTCCATCAACAGTATAGAGTAAGGGTAGAGATAGAATGTGATCATGATGAAATTGCTGCATTCCATTGCAGAGGTGATAAAAATCCAGGGCACCTCATAAATATTTCTGACCCATTTGCTTAGAGGAATGGAAGTATTTATGGTTAGGAAATCTCTGGCTATAAAAAAGCATTCTAGTTTATTCTATGCTATCAAGTAGCCTTTTGTTAAAGTAGAGTTTTATGGGTAAGTTATTACTGGGAAACCTGCCTTTGGAACATTAGTAATGCAATAAATTCCATCCAGCCCATCTAGGCTATTTTGGGAATAACTATGTCTAAATGAGCCAAATACATTTCGCCGAAGATATATTATATTCAGAGGCCTATGTATGATCTTCTTGGTCCTTGTCTTTTTGAGATTAGTAATGGTAGAAATATTCATGACAGTTTTTTTGTTTAAAGAATTTTAATCAAAATATGCCACAAAAAATTACCTAAACAAAGATTTGTACTAAAATCAAGGAAGTTAACTGATCTTAATTTCATGAGTTGCAAAATCACATTGCAGCTCATGAAAATAGCGTGTGGGATTCATGAAAATATTTTCCTATCTTGAATCCTTTGGTATGAAGTTTATATCATGTTTTCAAAATTGTGTGGGCATTCTGAAATCTATATATGGTGCATTTCTGGTTTGCTTTCAAATTAGGCTATAAACTCATTGGCATAAGGGATTGAGTACAAGAGGCAGTTCGCCTTCGAAGTCAGATGTCTTGGGTTTCAGTAATGGCTCTGCCACTTAATAGCTGTGTGGCTAAATTACACAGCAATCCTGTGCCTGTCTCTCCTGCATTATAAAAGAAGGACAATAAAAATACATATTTTAGAAGATTAAGTTATTGCAAATAATGTTCTTAGAGTAATATCTGGCACATAGTAAGCCCCCAATAAGTGTTTGCTTCTATTATGGTTATTTTCCTTCTGAATGTTCCCACACACAGCATTCAGCAGATTATTGGCCCTAGAGGAGGCACTTGGTATATATTTACTGAATAAATCAGTGATAGCATATCTTGCAAGGCTATCTTACTTCCATGAGACACATGGTAGTATCCTAGTATGGGAAGTGGGAGGGACTGGGAATCAGAGAGAACCAATAATCCAGTTTATTAGAAATATATGGTTACAAAGCTTCCAAAGAAAAAAAAATTGACATATAGCCTTTTCTAACTAACTAAGTTTTGTTTTTTTCTTCTGTTAAATGAAGACAAGAATATTCTTATGAGATCATTGTAAAAATTAGGAATAATATATGGTGAGCATTGGCAAAAATGTTTGGCACTCAATAAATGATGGTTACTACTAACCTGTGCAGGCTGACACTATAAAGAATGACAACACTGTCTACAAATATGATTCCCTCACTCCACTACATTTGTAAATGTCTACCCAGTACAAGGCAATGTGCTGGTGACTGGGGATGGAAAGATAAAAAGACATGATTTCTGTGTCTCATACTATCTTGAGAAGATTTTTTTAAGGTGATAAAATAGATAATTTTATACAGAAGCATAAATTTTCTTTTTATCTTTTTTTTTAACTTTTTTTTTTTTTGTAATTGTAGAGATGGGGTTTCACCATGTTGCCCAGGTCGGTCTTGAACTCCTGAGCTCAAGCGATCCGCCTTCCTTAGCCTCCCAAAGTGCTGGGATTACAGGCATGAGCCACTGTGCGTGGCCTAGAAGCATAAATGTTTTAAAGTGACCTAAGAATAAGTAGAAAGGCAGAAACATAGATCAATAACCATATTGTAGTAGACCATGGCCAGGCCTGTTTCATCAAAACCTTGTGTAGGTACAATAGTACAGTAAAAAATTTCAAACTGGGTTATATTATTAGATGCTCTATAGATGCTAGATGCCTCAGTGGTACTAAGTGATATTCGAAATTTTGTAAATCTGGTACCAAGAAGATGGTAACATGGTTTAAAATTAAAATGTGTCCTTTTTTAGTATAGGCCCCTATGTGCTGATATGCACCCACCTACATTCCCCCAGCACATAAGGTGTTATCAGGCAGTCAGCTGCCAGGGGCAGCTTCTTCAACATAGTAGACCCTTTCCTCCCTGTGGACTACTGAGGCCACCAGACAGCAGCATGACTGCATGAGAAACAAGGACAGTGACAGAAAGCCCAATTCACCCACACCACCACGAATCCGTAAGTGAATCCATGAATCTTTGCATCCTCTCAATTGCTTGTTTGCTGGTTAAAAAGTCAAACACAGAGAAATGCATTTTGCTTAAGAAAGTTGTGTTGCTCAAAATATAATTCCCATCAATCCTCAAGTGCAGGACAGCTTATGTTGTCTGGCTCATCTTATCATAGAAGAAACTGAAAGAAGTACAAATTATTTGCATATTATAGCAATTTGCAATGCACTGAAAAAAAAAATCTAAAGTTTTTTTTTTTTTTTTTTAGACGGAGTCTTGCTTTGTCTCCCAGGCTGGAGTGCAGTGGCGCGATCTCTGCTCACTGCAAGCTCCGTCTCTCGGGTTCACGCCATTCTCCTGCCTCAGTCTCCCGAGTAGCTGGGACTACAGGCGCCTGCCACCACGCCCGGCTAATTTTTTTGTATTTTTTAGTAGAGACGGGGTTTCACTGCGTTAGCCAGGATGGTCTCGATCTCCTGACCTTGTGATCCTCTCGCCTCGGCCTCCCAAAGTGCTGGGATTACAGGCGTGAGCCACCGCCCCCAGCCAAAAATCTAAAGTTTTGAATTCCATTTACAAAGCTAGAAAGCTTCAAAAATATTATACTCAAAAAACAAAACTGTAGGTCAGCATTTTCAAAACTGATCCACAAACTTTTTTCAGATAGATGTTAATGAATGGCCACATAAAAAAAGATTTTGTGATCTAATAATTCAGATCAATGTTACACACAATATCCCTTTGTTGAAGACTAATAATACATTTTTATATGAAAGGTTTTGAGAAGTCCTACAGTAAATAAGCAATTTAACAAAGAATTTCCCAAACTTATTTGACTCTAAGCTCTCACTCTCTTTTTTATGCCCCATAACATTTTCTACAACCAAAGAAAACACAGTGGAATAATAATAACCAAATCGATTTGGAAACATATCAGATTTCATCAGGACAACAGACATAGGCCATATTTCCTGCCTCCAAATATTAATAATGAATATATAACACCTCATAAATCTGACAAATACTTAGGTGATTCTTCCATTTATTCATTCATCTATTAGATTATCATTTAGCTCTTTCAAGGGGTGTATTATTCCCTTAAATATTAGCATTAAGGCAATTTATATTTATGTTTGGTTTTTCTTCATTGGCTCTGAGAGACACAAGTGAAATGTGGAAGAGCTGGAATTGGCCCCAGAGAAAAACGTTGATCAACCTAGGTTAGAGAAGGTAAGAAATAAAAATTATTTTCTGAAATCTAACCAGAGTCCCCTGATATTTAATGTCCAAGTGGAAGCATAGATTGAATAGAATGGGCCTCCAAGAAAGATTATGGGAGCCTAGTAAAATTCTTTTAAAAGGCTACTCTCCGAACTCTATAAATAGTATGTGTGTCTCACATGCTATTTGAACACTTGGCTCTTTTTTCCCCATGCCATAGCCATGGTGCCTTTTTGCCAGGTTCATGATGGCAGGGCAGGCTTTAACTGCAAATGCTTTCATATAGCCTTCATAGTGGGTGTTAATGACACAGTATTATTTGTCCCAGTCTGAACATCATGACTCTAATACTATCAATTCATACAGATGTCTGGCGTTTGATAAACGAAGGCATCTATTATACAAACTATATTCGGCTAAAACATCTTGGGCTTGGAATAATCCAAATTAAAGGTGTCAAATATTACATTCTATGTACAAAAATTTTGGGAGCTTCAGTTTAAAATAAATTTTTAAATGCATCTTTATTTCAATTCTGCCTAGCCATGATTTTGGTTCATAAGAGAAAGTTATGCATTCTTTCATTTACTAGAGAAATAGAATTACTATTCAATTGGTATATATACATAACAATTGAAATTTCAGGCTGTCATTTTGATATAAAATCTATTTTGTTTGCTAATTTCTAAATCTTGTAAGAGATCATAATGCTAAAACCCCAACATCTTCTTTAAAAGCTAGATATCAATTATCTCAGTTGAATATCTTTTTTGGCTTGGCTAAAAGATGGACAAAAATTACCAAGTTCAATTATGACCTAAAAAAACTCCAAATATTTACAAAATAGAAAAATGGACTTTTCATACTAAGTCTGGGGCATGGACACATGAACTGGTACTAATTAACACCAGCTTAGGCTATCTCTATGAAAGTTTCATTGTTTTTTTATGTTTGTCATTTGAATCACAACAATGAAAAAATAAATAATTAATCATAAGACAAAAATCCAGTTATGTACGTGTTCAGCTACATGAATTATTTCTTATGGAACCAAGGTCAAGCATTTTAATTTTTCATTCTAATGAAGAAAGGCAAGTGAGCTAAATCATACACAGACACGATTAAAAGAGGCAAGGATTATTATACTGAGCAGTATCTTGTAATTGTTTAAAGACTAGTCCGATATGATGTCAAAAGAGGGAATGAGGGTTTCCTTTTTTTTGTTTTTTGTTTTGTTTTGTTTTTGAGATGGAGACTTGCTCTGTCACCCAGGCTGGGGTATAGTAGCACGATCTCGGCTCACTGCAACCTCCACCTCCCGTGTTCAAGCAGTTCTCTTCCTCAGCCTCCCAAGTAGCTGGGATTACAGGTGTCTGCCACCACGCCTGGCTAATTTTTGTGTATTTTTAGTAGAGAAGGGGTTTTACCATTTTGGCCAGGCTGGTCTTGAACTCCTGACCTCGTGATCTACCCGCCTCAGCCTCCCAAAATACTGGGATTACAGGCGTGAGCCACAGAGCCCAGCCTGGGAATGAAGTTTTAAAGATATTTGCAATAAGTAAAAGGAGATATTTTTACCCAGAATTATAAAATTACACCTATGTATTTTTTTTAAGGTACTAGACACAGAGTGAAAAATACAAACACTTAATGTAATGGATTAAGATTCTGGGCAGCCAACACTCACTTTTTCAGAGAGTTCATCTTACTAGGGATCCAATGTAGACACTAGAGAAGATGCTTACAACATTAAATGGGAAAAGGGTCCTGTCTTTGGTCTGTCCCTGCAAAACAGAGGCTTAGGCTGAGATTAGCCTGCGAGGAGGCTTACTGGGAAGGGCTCTGGGGAACAATACTTGTGAGGTGGAAATGAAAGCAGGACTGAGTAGAGAGGAAAAGGGTGAATGATGATTGGCAGTGACCAAGGTCTTGGCTGAGCTTCCATGAATTGTATGGAAAGCCATAGAAGTGGAATGGCCCCTCAGAGTTGTCCAAACCTGAGGCAAGGGAACCAGGCCTTTGTACCTCCACACTGACCAGTCAAGTGGATCATACTCACGAGGGGATAGAAACTGAGCCAAGACCACTCCTTTTGGCCAAGAGCAGTGCCTGAGGAAGGACTCAGCTATGAACAGTCAGCATGCAGCACTCAGGGCAGCTGGTGGAACAAAGGGGTCCTGGGTGGTGTACAGAGCATCCACTGCAAGTCCCTAGAGTGAGGACTGTTACTAATAGGTAATATTGAGCTGCAAGAATTCCTGACATTAGTAAAATGCAGTGAGAAGTTCATTTTATGCTTGTCTACTCAGGTAAAATCCAAAGAAGAGAACTCATCAGGACAAAAAAATAAAAGCTGGAGTATAAGTTCCGGAATAACAAAAATAGGTGTAATGCAATTCCAAGATAACTGACATCTGCAGAAGTCTCACATTAGGTATGTGTTTGGATTCTCTCCCTCCCATGCATATACATTCCCTCCCATGCATATACATTATAGACCTTGTGATCCTTAAGTCAAGAAAATTTAGTCCAGCAATACTCCTGGTCAGAGAAATATGACATCACACTCATAAACAAACATCACATGAAGAACTCTCCATGCTCTCTCTTATTCAGGCCAGAACGAAAACCACACACTTGCAGATAAGTAATATGAATGTGGAGGGGCTTTGGCTTAGCAACAGCATTTTATTTCCCCTATTATTGTGTTGGCTGCTGAAAAGGTCCCAAACACCTAATTCAAATAAAATGTAAAATGTTTGCTCCTTGTTTCTTATTTCTCATTGTCTTCACTGCATTTCAACTGGAATGTTCTGCCACCATCTCAAACTTAAAATGGCCCATGCCAGCCTCCTCACCAAATTTACTCAGAGAGTTTTTCAAATTAACAAACTGTAATACAGACAAGATAGATGCATGGTGCTCTAGGTTGCATATCCACCAAAACAAACCTGAAAATCAGAAACTAATTAATTGTTCTTGAGCCAAAGGTACAAAAATGTTAGAAATTATATTGATTTTCCCCCCGTTTTATTGAGGTATACTTGACAAATAAAAATTGTATATATTTAAGGTGTGTAATGTGACTTTCTGAGATATGTATACATGTATACATGTATACTTACACATTGTAATGATTACCACAATCAAGCTAATTAACATACCCATTATCACACATAATTACCACTTTGTGTGTGTGGTGAGAACACTTAAGATAATCTTTCTTAGCAAATTTTCAAGTATAAAATAGAGTATTATTCATTATAGTCAGCAAACTGTACATTAGATCACCAGAACTTCTTCATCCCATGTAACTGAACCTTTGTACATTTTCATCATTATTTCCCAATTTCCCCACCCGCCTCCTGGCTCCTAGCAACCACCATTCCACTCTCTGAGTTTAGCATGTTTAGATTCCATATAAAAGTAAGATCATGCAATATTTGTCTGTCTCTGGCTTATTTCACTTAACATAATGTCCTCCCAGGTTAATACATGTTGTCAAAAATGGTAGGATTTCCCTTTTTTTTAGGCTGAATACACACACACACACACACACCCACACACACCCATATTTTTAATCCATTCATCTGATGAATGGAACACTTAGGTTGTTTCCAATGTATCTTGGCTATTGTGAATAATGCTGCAATGAACATGGGTGTGCAGATATGTCTTTGAGATACTGATTTTATTTCCTTTGGATATACCACCCAGAAGTGGGATTTCTGGCTTGTGTGCTAATTCTGTTTTTATTTTATTTTATTTTGTTTTTTGAGACATTGTCTCATTCTGTCACCCAGGCTGGAGTGCACAGTTGTGTAAACACCATTCACTGCAGCCTCAACCTCCCACCTCAGCCTGCCAAGTAGCTGGGAGAACAGGCTCACACCACCACATCCAGCTAATTTTTTTTTTCTTGGTGGAGATGGGGTCTTGCCATGTTGCCCAGGCTGGCCTGGAACTCCTGGACTCAAGTGATCCTCCCAACTAGGCCTCCCAAAATGCTGGGATTACAGGCCTGAGCCACCGCACCTGGCTTATTTTTAAGTTTTTGAGGAATCTCCATACAATTTTTCCTTAATGGGTATACCAATTTACGTTCCCATCCCAGTGTTCAAAGGCTCACTTTTCTCCACAGCCTCACTTGTTTTGTCCTTTAGATAATAGCCATCCTAATAGGTGTGAAGTGATAGCCCACTGGGAGTTTGAGTCACGTTTCTCTGACGATTAGTGATGTTGAGCACCTTTTCATATACCTGTTGGCCATTTGTATATTTTCTTTTGAGAAATGTCTATTCAGGTTCTCAGTTCATTTTTAAATCTGGTTGTTTTGTTTTTTGCTATTGAGTTGTTTTCATTCCTTATATGTTTGGGAATCAATTCCTTGTCAGATAAACAATTTGCACATATTCTCTCCCGTTCTGTAAGCTGCCTGTCAATTGATTTTTAGTGACACACAGTTTTTAAGTAGAAGCATAGGTGAAAAATAAATTATGCATTTTTCCTCAACCAGAAACTTTTTCTTTTTTCAAGGTTAATATACACAGATGGTTTCAGAATCATTCATACCTAAAATATATTGAACAAGCTGTGATGCATAAAACACACAGTTTCATAGCAAGAAAGAATCTTAGATAACCTATTTCAACCTACCCATTTTACAGATAAGGAAGGGAGGCCAGAAATGGAAGTCACTCAGCAATGGACCTAGAGTTAATTAGTAGCCACTGCCACACAGAACCCAACCCTCAAAACAGTGTTTTTTGTACAACAGTAAGCTCCATTCACATTTCAGGAAGTTTCAGTGTGTCCTTGTTTTCTATCATCACTGCAATTAATTAATATTTAATCTGATAGGAGATTGTGGTTCCTAATGTCTTGTTCAATAGTAATGTTAAATGTTTAAGCTGCTTTAGCTTTTGGAATACAATACAGAAAACTGTGGTGAGATTTTATATCTTGGATAAACCTTGTTCCAGATTTTGTATAAGTCATAAAGCTGGGAAATGTGGTTACCTGGTCACAAAAGTTAAATGCGTTGAATATACATTCTTTACCTAGGCCCCAGACCCATGGAAAAGAGCTGATCCCATGAGACTCCAGTGCTGAGGGAAGTGACAGCTCTAATAACCTCCAACAATGTTCTGCCTGGAAAGAGGTTTGCAACTTAAAAGGATGCATGGCCTAAAGCCAGCATTGATCACATAGCATGAAAAAATTAAAACCAGGATCTAGTTTCAAATTCTGAAAGGCATTTTAAATGACTGGCTGACCCTGCATTGTAGTTTTCATTATCGTCTTCCTACTTTATTCAGAACAGGATTTTGTGTTGGGATTTTAAAAGGAATACAAGTAGAATAAAATCCATAACCATACATCTTCCCAGCCTCTAAAAGTTTTCTTTATTTATTACTTTTGGCTTTTATTCTGGATCTTACAAGGAAAAATTATATATATATACACACACACACACACATATGTGTATATATATACACGTACGTGTGTGTATATATATATATATATACATATAAATATCCTCTCACATTTCACATTTTATCCTCATTTCCAGATATGATACACTGTTGGCTAACTTATTTTATATATTATCAATAGCAGATTAGCTTATTCCCTGCCTATGAAGGGCAAATTAAAAGTTCAATGCCAGTAAGAGTCGGTTCACCCTTCACCCTGATCTGTGACTCTAGACAGTGTTCCAGAACCTAACTATCCCTCTAATAAAAAACAATAGGAAAACCCCATGCAAGAGTGAATGGCCTCCTAACACTGCTGGGAAATATCTCCAATGACATATGTTCATCTAGAGGCTAGCAGCACCTTCTTTACACACAACAGGCAGTAACACTGACATTTCTTTAAAACCAACTGCATTCCATGCCTTACCCTGGACCCTGGGAATGCAGCAAGGAGAAAGTTAGACCCAGTCCCTGCCTTCTTAGAACTACATTCTAAATTCTGCTTCTTCCAGGAAGTCTGTTGAAAATTTCAGATAATCTTGATTTATTTCTTCTCTGAGTTTCTGTAGCACTTAGAATCTATAACTGAATGTAAGACCACTTTATACTGGAATTTTATGTGTTTCACTTTTACTCATTCAGGCAACACTAATCTCCTTTTCCCAATGAGATTATAAATGCCTTGAAATCAAGGAATTTTTTAATTTTCTGTTATACTTAATGCTTAACACAAGAGTGGTCACTCTGATTTAATGTTGCCTTTTTGTTGCTGTTAAGCAGCTAAAAAAATTACAGGTAAAAAAGACTAAGCAATTTTAAATACAATTTTGAGGACTTTGAATGACACAAACTAGTAAGTAATATATTCATACATAAATATTTAATTCACAATCTCTCTATAGTGTTAAATGAAAAAGCAAATTCTTATCACTGTATATGCATAGGAAAAAGAGATAGATACCAAAATAGTATGTTAAATCTTATGAAATTGTGGGTTTTGTTGTCCATTAGGTCCATACGGTTAAACACAATATAAATTCAGCTTGGTTATAGGTGGAATTAAATTTTCTTAATATTTTAAGTTACTTTATTTTCCTATAGTAAACATTTATTTTTAATTAGAAAAACAATTTAAAATTACTCTGATTTGTTAAATGTACTAATAAGGCATTCTTTTTGGAAATCTGTGAAAAGATGGTTCGGCCACAGCAAGTCTGACATCGAGCCTCCTAAAGACTTGGTGGGATTTGCTGCATTAGATCCAGCTCAACTGTCCTTGACAAGGTGGCTCTTTGGTGTCTAACCCCCTCTAGTGAGCAGATTGCGAACACTCAATTTATTCTTGTAATTACACTTGAAAATAGAGGACCTCTGCAATTGATGCCAGCATTGTTACTAATGGTTTTTAATTGCAGAAAATTATGATTATGAGTGTGAATTTCTAAAGGAGCCCAGTTTTCATTTTTTTGTGAATCAAATGAGTCCAGTGTTTCTATTATTAATAGATACAGCCTTTACCTTCAATTCAATTTGAATTGCAAAGACTCAAGATAAAGAATGGTAACATTTAAGGACATCAGGGTTAACTGGATTATCTACCACCCTTCTAATTTCAGTGCAACCAGTCTGTATTACCTATGGCACATGCCACAGGGATAATGCCCGCGTGACTGACAGGAAGAACCAAATACATAGCCTAGAGCAAGAGAGCTGGGGGTGATCATTAAATGCTACACAATGGAGCTGGGGCCTGTGCCACATGGCTTTCAACGTTAATATTTATTCAGAAATTGGATAAATGTCATTCATTTATATAAATTCAATATAGCCAGTTGGTTCTTTGCACTTTAATTTTTACTCTTCCTTTGAACTAATGCTGTGAGTTTAGATTTATTGTGCAAATTTCAGGTTGATGAATTAAATAAATGAACATTTAAAAATATGTATTCATTTATAATTTGAACCTCACTCACTCCTAAATTTGCTATCCATTACTTTCTGAGGTTGAATTTCTTCTAGTAAAGATGTTTTTTTAGCACCATTCCCTCAGTAACTCCCCTTTCCCCCAAGAAGATCCCAAGCAGCAACTCTTCCTATCTCTTCTTTCTCTTTAAACTGGGAGGGCTCTTTGTAATACAAGCTGCAGGCTGAAACCATCTCACCTTACCTACTTGTGTTGGTTCAACACATATTTACTATAGTGCTATCATAAATATCTGGATCAATATTCTAGTCCTGTAAATCCTGCCAGGTGATGGGAATAAATAGGATGCCGATCACCCAGAGGTTTCCTTTTGGGGAAAGTAAGACCAAGGGAGCTAACCAAAGCCAAGCCCCATGCACCCAAATCTTAGCAAGCATAACCATAGCCACCAGTTATCTGCGTGTGTCACAAGACATTCTTTCCTCTCTGTTGTAGGAGGAGGACGCAGTTCCACCGCTTCAACTTAGCATTTGGCTTATGATAAGGAGTCCATGCAACTCCTCCAAGACACATTTTTGTCCCAAACTCTATTCCAAGCTTCGGGTCAAAGCCCTAGGAAAGAAAATGGGATCTAAGGGATCCAGAGGTAGATGATAACAGAGGTTAAAAGGCACAGCGCAGGTGAACATGGCTAATTCTTATTGATTAAGCCAAGCCTCCCATTTCATGGATAAAGGTAATGCTAGTATCCATGGCATAAACGAGGTCTAGGAACCCCAAGGCTACTGACAGTAGCGGGGGATAGAGACATAGGTGAGAGTGGATAATTCCTATTCTCTAGCCCTCCCTGCTTCATGGGTGCAGGCCTCTTTGGCACCCATGAGTGGTGGCTGCCAAGGTCGCCAGGACCCAGGGATGCAAGGAAGAAAGAGGGAAAGAGGGCGCTCTTCCTTCTCTCCCTCACATACCCCAGGTATTTGCTAGGAAAAGAAGGGAACAAGGGATGTCTGCTCCCCTCTTTCTAGATGGATAGCCATTCATCTTCAGTCTATATCCCTTTCAAATGCATCCTGAACCCCTGGGACTCCTTTGAAATAACACCTTTTTTCCTTTCTCCTCCGTCCTCTCTCCACTAATAGGTAACTGTGTCTCCATACTACGGGACACTCCCCTCAGATGCATCCTCCAAACTGGAAAGAGTTAATTTCCCAAACCTTAAACTGTTGGATTTAGGATTGGGCTCAGGGGAATAGAACCCAGAAGCCCAACATGCTGGCAAAAAGGCAAAGGTTTTTTTACCAATCAGGCTTTTAGCCTCCCTCTCCCTGTGCAAACTGGTAAAAGGCCTCATGATTTTTGAGCTGTCCTTGCCCCTCCCTTTGTTTCATTTTGATACACGTTTTCTAATAATCGGGTTTGTCTCTTTTTGCCCTCAGGCCATCAGACTCCAAATGGTCAGGCAACCGGAGCCTTGGATGATGGCCCCTTCTATTGGGGACCTTTAGATAGGCCTCTGAGAGAGATCTATTTTTCCCAAAACAGCACTGCCTGTCAGCAGGAAGCAGTTAACATCCATCTTCATCATCATCCTTATTTTAATGGCAGTTAGATGTATTCTTTAGAGTGGGGGAGCCAGACAGCCAAGCATAAAGGGGTCCCTGGAGAAACTGTAACCGCCATGCACACTAGGAGGAGTGCACACTGGGGCAGAGCCTTGGGAAGTCGAAGCGTTTGCAGTGGAGAGGACCTGGCCCCTCCTCTTCCTGGTTAGTACCTGGGATTCAAGCTCTGAGGCAGGAAGCTAGCTAGCAGGACTTTCGGTTTTCTGAGACTCCCCGTTTTTTTTTTTTTTTTTTCGCTTTACACCCGGTAAACCCTGCCCTTCTCACCCTTCAAAGTGTCTGCGAACCTAATCTCTTATGGTCGTGTGACAAGGACCCTGTTTTCAGCTGAGCTAAGAACAAAGTTTTACAACATTGTTGGAAGTAATTCAGGGTGCTTTTTGCTGTATCTGATGCAAAGATAATTAAATTGTTTTTAAAATGAGAAATTATCACTAGTATAGCTGATAATTTAGAAAAGGAATTCTTGTCTGTGTGTAAGCAACTCTAAAGTAGAATAGAATGTGTTAAGCCCCCTCCACACCCCCACCCCACCTCCACAGGTGCAAGTGACGGCCATGGAGCATGAGGAGGGAGTGGTGCTGTCATTCACAAGTGACTTTGGGGGAGCTGGCACTCCAGCTGGATCTTAAACAATGACCCAGCTCAAAATCTTGTCTCTGCCCATCCCCACTCCCACTCGCCTCTGCATCAACCTTCTCTCCCCTCTCAAATGCTTCCTTTTTTTCTTACTTGAAATTATAGTGTTATCTAACCAAACTGGGGTCTGCTCACCCAGAGTAGTAAGACCAGATGTCCCCACCGAGGTTTGCACGGGAGAAAGGAAGGCATTTATTTGCAGGATGCCAAGCAGGGAGGATCAGGCAGTTAACGTGCAAGTCCCAACCTCCCCAGTGGCTAGCAGGCAAGCGTTTTTAAAGGCAGGGGTAAATTTCAAGAAAGCAGAAATCATAGGAGATTATATATTGATTTTGGCCCAAAAGGATGACCTAGAACTTCTCTCAAAGCAATTCAAGATTTTCTTTTATTTCCGTGCTTGTCCCCCTTCTCCAGCACACCCCCAAGAGGGTGGTGTCCCTAATCTGTCTAAAGGAAAAGACAAAAAGAACGGCCAGACGCGGTGGCTCACGTCTGAAATCCCAGCACTGTGGGAGGCTGAGGCAGGTGGATCACCTGAGGTCAGGAGGTTGAGACCAGCCTGGGCAACATGGCGAAACTCCGTCTCTAGTAAAAATACAAATATTAGCCGGGCGTGGTGGCGGGTGCCTGTAATCCCAGCTACTCAGGAGGCTGAGGCAGGAGGATTGCTTGAACCCAGGAGGCGGAGGTTGCAATGAGCTGAGATCACACCACTGCACTCCAGCTTGGGTGACAGAGACTCCATCTCAATAAATAAAAAATAAATGAAAAAAATGAAAAGAAAAAGAACAAAAAAAGCAGGAGCCAGGAGAATGGAGAGAAAAAAACAAAGTGTGTTCAGGGAGACAGGTAAAAAGCTCACACTTCAGGACGCCGGGGCAACAGAAACCTGTGGCAGGTCCCCCTTTTGATGTGTAGTTTGGTGAAGGTCCAGAGGCAAGGGTATTGGGCATGTAAAACATACTTCTGCTGATAAAGAGGGAGGGTGGAGCCAAGATGGCCGAATAGGAACAGCTCCGGTCTCCAGCTCCCAGCCCCAGCGACACAGAAGACGGGTGATTTCTGCATTTCTGCTTGAGGTACCGGTTTCATCTCACTAGGGAGTGCCTAACAGTGGGTACAGGACAGTCGGTGAAGCGCACTGTGCGCGAGCCAAGGCAGGGCGAGGCGTTGCCTCACTCGGGAAGCGCAAGGGGTCAGGGAGTTCCCTTTCCTAGTCAAAGAAAGGGGAAACAGACGGCACCTGGAATATCGGGTCAGTCCCATCCTAATACTGCGCTTTTCCAACGGGCCTGGAAAACGGCACACTAGGAGATTGTGTCCCGCACCTGGCTCAGAGGGTCCTATGCCCACGGAGTCTCGCTGATTGCTAGCACAGCAGTCTGAGATCAAGCTGCAAGGCGGCAGCGAGGCTGGGGGAGGGGTGCCCGCCATTGCCCAGGCTTGCTTAGGTAAACAAAGCAGCCAGGAAGCTCGAACTGGGTGGAGCCCACCACAGCTTAAGGAGGCCTGCCTGCCTCTGTAGGCTCCACCTCTGGGGGCAGGGCACAGACAAACAAAAACTCAGCAAGAACCTCCACAGACTTAAATGTCCTTGTCTGACTGACAGCTTTGAAGAGAGTAGTGGTTCTCCCAGCAGGCAGCTGGAGATCTGAGAACGGACAGACTGCCTCCTAAAGTGGGTCCCTCAACCCTGAGCAGCCTAACTGGGAGGCACCCCCCCAGTAGGGACAGACTGACACCTCATTCAACCGGGTACTCCTCTGAGACAAAACTTTCAGAGGAACTATCAGACAGCTGAATTTGTGGTCTTATGAAAATCCGCTGTTCTGCAGCCACCGCTGCTGACACCCAGCCAAACAGGGTCTGGAGTGGACCTCTAGTAAACTCCAACAGACCTGCAGCTGAGGGTCCTGTCTGGTAGAAGGAAAACTAACAAACAGAAAGGACATCCACACCAAAAACCCATCTGTACATCACCATCATCAAAGACAAAAAGTAGATAAAACCACAAAGATGGGGAAAAAACAGAGCAAAAAAACTGGAAACTCTAAAAAACAGAGCACCTCTCCTCCTCCAAAGGAACGCAGTTCCTCACCAGCAACGGAACAAAGCTGGATGGAGGATGACTTTGATGAGTTGAGAGAAGAAGGCTTCAGACGATCAAACTACTCTGAGCTACGAGAGGAAATTCAAAACAATAGCAAAGAAGTTAAAAACTTTGAAAAAAAATTAGAAGAATGGATAACTAGAATAACCAATGGAGAGAAGGGCTTAAAGGAGCTGGTGGAGCTGAAAGCCAAGTTTCGAGAACTACGCGAAGATTGCAGAAGCCTCGGTAGCAGATGCGATCAACTGGAAGAAAGGGTATCGCTGATGGAAGATGAAATGAATGAAATGAAGAGAGAAGGGAAGTTTAGAGAAAAAAGAATAAAAAGAAATGAACAAAGCCTCCAAGAAATTTGGGACTATGTGAAAAGACCAAACCTGCGTCTGATTGGTGTACCTGAAAATGATGGGGAGAATGGAACCAAGTTGGAAAACACTCTGCAAGATATTATCCAGGAGAACTTCCCCAATCTAGCAAGGCAGGCCAGCATTCAGATTCAGGAAATACAGAGAACGCCACAAAGATACTCCTCGAGAAGGGCAATTCCAAGACACATAATTGTCAGATTCACCAAAGTTGAAATGAAGGAAAAAATGTTAAGGGCAGCCAGAGAGAAAGGTCGGGTTACCCACAAAGGGAAGCCCATCAGACTAACAGCTGATCTCTCAGCAGAAACTCTACAAGCCAGAAGAGAGTGGGGGCCGATTTTCAACATTCTTAAAGAAAAGAATTTTCAACCCAGAATTTCCTATCCCGCCAAACTAAGCTTCATAAGTGAAGGAGAAATAAAATACTTTACAGACAAGCAAACGCTGAGTGATTTTGTCACCACCAGGCCTGCCCTAAAAGAGCTCCTGAAGGAAGCACTAAACATGGAAAGGAACAACCGGTACCAGCCACTGCAAAAACATGCCAAATTGTAAAGACCATCGAGGCTAGGAAGAAACTATAGCAACTAACGAGCAAAATAACCAACTAACATCATAATGACAGGATCAGATTCACACATAACAATATTAACGTTAAATGTAAATGAGCTAAATGCTCCAATCAAAAGACACAGACTGGCAAACTGGATAAGGAGTCAGGACCCATCAGTGTGCTGTATTCAGGAAACCCATCTCACGTGCAGAGACACACATAGACTCAAAATAAAGGGATGGAGGAAGATCTATCAAGCAACTGGAAAACAAAAAAAGGCAGGGGTTGCAATCCTAGTCTCTGATAAAATAGACTTTAAACCAACAAAGATCAAAAGAGACAAAGAAGGCCATTACATAATGGTAAAGGGATCAATTCAACAAGAAGAGCTAACTATCCTAAATATATATGCACCCAACACAGGAGCACCCAGATTCATAAAGCAAGTCCTCAGTGACCTACAAAGGGACTTAAACTCCCACACAATAATAACGGGAGATTTTAACACCCCACTGTCAACATTAGACAGATCAACGAGACAGAAAGTTAACAAGGATATCCAGGAATTGAACTCAGCTCTACATAAAGTGGACCTAATAGACATCTACAGAACTCTCCACCCCAAGTCAACAGAATATACATTTTTTTCAGCACCACACCACACCTATTCCAAAATTGACCACATAGTTGGAAGTAAAGCTCTCCTCAGCAAATGTAAAAGAACAGAAATTATAACAAACTGTCTCTCAGACCACAGTGCAATCAAACTAGAACTCAGGATTAAGAAACTCACTCAAAACCGCTCAACTACATGGAAACTGAACAACCTGCTCCTGAATGACTATTGGGTACATAATGAAATGAAGGCAGAAATAAAGATGTTCTTTGAAACCAACGAGAAGAAAGACACAACATACCAGAATCTCTGGGACACATTCAAAGCAGTGTGTAGAGGGAAATTTATAGCACTAAATGCCCACAAGAGAAAGCAGGAAAGATCCAAAATTGACACCCTAACATCACAATTAAAAGAACTAGAAAAGCAAGAGCAAACACATTCAAAAGCTAGCAGAAGGCTAGAAATCACTAAAATCAGAGCAGAACTGAAGGAAATAGAGACACAAAAAACCCTTCAAAAAATTAATGAGTCCAGGAGCTGGTTTTTTGAAAAGATCAACAAAATTGATGGACCGCTAGCAAGACTAATAAAGAAGAAAAGAGAGAAGAATCAAATAGATGCAATAAAAAACGAAAAAGGGGATATCACCACCGATCCCACAGAAATACAATCTACCATCAGAGAATACTACAAACACCTCTATGCAAATAAACTAGAAAATCTAGAAGAAATGGATAAATTCCTCGACAAATACACCCGCCCAAGACTAAACCAGGAAGAAGTTGAATCTCTGAATAGACCAATAACAGGTTCTGAAATTGTGGCAATAATCAATAGCTTACCAACCAAAAAGAGTCCAGGACCTGATGGATTCACAGCTGAATTCTACCAGAGGTACAAGGAGGAACTGGTACCATTCCTTCTGAAACTATTCCAATCGATAGAAAAAGAGGGAATCCTCCCTAACACATTTTATGAAGCCAGCATCGTCCTGATACCAAAACCTGGCAGAGACATAACCAAAAAAGAGAATTTCAGACCAATATCCTTGATGAACATTGATGCAAAAATCCTCAATAAAATACTGGCAAACCGAATCCAGCAGCACATCAAAAAGCTTATCCACCATGATCAAGTGGGCTTCATCCCTGGGATGCAAGGCTGCTTCAACATACGCAAATCAATAAATGTAATCCAGCATATAAACAGAACCAAAGACAAAAACCACATGATTATCTCAATAGATGCAGAAGAGGCCTTTGACAAAATTCAACAACCCTTCATGCTAAAAACTCTCAATAAATTAGGTATTGATGGGACGTATCTCAAAATAATAAGAGCTATCTATGACAAACCCACAGCCAATATCATACTGAATGGGCAAAAACTGGAAGCATTCCCTCTGAAAACTGGCACAAGACAGGGATGCCCTCTCTCACTGCTCCTATTCAACATAGTGTTGGAAGTTCTGGCCAGAGCAATCAGGCAGGAGAAGGAAATAAAGGGTATTCAATTAGGAAAAGAGGAAGTCAAATTGTCCCTGTTTGCAGATGACATGATTGTATATCTAGAAAACCCCATTGTCTCAGCCCAAAATCTCCTTAAGCTGATTAGCAACTTCAGCAAAGTCTCAGGATACAAAATTAATGTACAAAAATCACAAGCGTTCTTGTACACCAATAACAGACAAACAGAGAGCCAAATCATGAGTAAACTCCCATTCACAATTGCTTCAAAGAGAATAAAATACCTAGGAATCCAACTTACAAGGGATGTGAAGGACCTCTTCAAGGAGAACTACAAACCACTGCTCAATGAAATCAAAGAGGATACAAACAAATGGAAGAACATTCCATGCTCATGGGTTGGAAGAATCAATATCGTGAAAATGGCCATACTGCCCAAGGTAATTTATAGATTCAATGCCTCCCCATCAAGCTACCAATGACTTTCTTCACAGAATTGGAAAAAACTACTTTAAAGTTCATATGGAACCAAAAAAGAGCCCGCATCGCCAAGTCAATCCTAAGCCAAAAGAACAAAGCTGGAGGCATCACGCTACCTGACTTCAAACTATACTACAAGGCTACAGTAACCAAAACAGCATGGTACTGGTACCACAACAGAGACATAGATCAATGGAACAGAACAGAGCCCTCAGAAATGATGCCGCATAGCTACAACTATCTGATCTTTGACAAACCTGACAAAAACAAGAAATGGGGAAAGGATTCCCTATTTAATAAATGGTGTTGGGAAAACTGGCTAGCCATATGTAGAAAGCTGAAACTGGATCCCTTCCTTACACCTTATACAAAAATTAATTCAAGATGGATTAAAGACTTATATGTTAGACCTAAAACCATTAAAATCCTACAAGAAAACCTAGGCAATACCATTCAGGACATAGGTGTGGGCAAGGACTTCATGTCTAAAACACCAAAAGCAATGGCAACAAAAGCCAAAATTGACAAATGGGATCTCATTAAACTAAAGAGCTTCTGCACAGCAAAAGAAACTATCATCAGAGTTAACAGGCAACCTACAGAATGGGAGAAAGTTTTTGCAACCTACTCATCTGACAAAGGGCTAATATCCAGAAACTACAATGAACTCAAACAAATTTACAAGAAAAAAACAAACAACCCCATCAAAAAATGGGCAGAGGACATGAACAGACACTTCTCAAAAGAAGACATTTATGCAGCCAAAAAACACATGAAGAAATGCTCATCATCACTGGCCATCAGAGAAATGCAAATCAAAACCACAGTGAGATACCATCTCACACCAGTTAGAATGGCCATCATTAAAAAATCAGGAAACAACAGGTGCTGGAGAGGATGTGGAGAAATAGGAACACTTTTACACTGTTGGTGGGACTGTAAACTAGTTCAACCATTGTGGAAGTCAGTGTGGCGATTCCTCAGGGATCTCGAACTAGAAATACCATTTGACCCAGCCATCCCATTACTGGGTATATACCCAAAGGACTATAAATCATGCTGCTATAAAGACACATGCACACGTATGTTTATTGCGGCACTATTCACAATAGCAAAGAGTTGGAACCAACCCAAATGTCCAACAACGACAGACTGGATTAAGAAAATGTGGCACATATACACCATGGAATACTATGCAGCCATAAAAAATGATGAGTTCGTGTCCTTTGTAGGGACATGAATGAAACTGGAAAACATCATTCTCAGTAAACTATCACAAGGACAAAAAACCAAACACCGCATGTTCTCACTCATAGGTAGGAATTGAACAATGAGAACTCATGGACACAGGAAGGGGAACATCACACTCCGGGGACTGTTGTGGGGTGGGGGGAGGGGGGAGGGACAGCATTAGGAGATACACCTAATGCTAAATGTTAATGGGTGCAGGAAATCAACATGGCACATGGATACATATGTAACAAACCTGCACATTGTGCACATGTACCCTAAAACCCTAAAGTATAATAAAAAAAAAAAAAAGACATACTTCTGCCAAGACATTTATGTGCGTATGACTCAAGTCAAGCACAGTCCTTCTTTCTGCCAAGCTGTGGTGCAAGAAAGAGCTTCCTCTACCCTCATGATACCATAGGGTCTCCCAGCCCAAGGAAGAGGCAACACTTCCTAGGCTATCCCAGCAAATTCAAAGCTAAGAGCTCAGGCGCATTTGGTTTGGATCATAACATTTCAGGTATGTTGAGAGAACAGGAAAGGACTCACCCTTCGTAAAACAGGAAATAGCATGGATTTTTTTCTTCAATGTCTCTAATAATCTTCTGTTGTGTTAGGTAAAAGATAGGGTGGAGTAGATCTAAGGGAACCATCCCTCAAGGGTCCAGTCCCACCTTACACCCTTACATAACAGCAGAAACCCAAAAGGACCAAAGCATGCAGGGAACAAGCCAGTAGCTTTTTCTACTACCTTATTTTCTACTACCTTATTCACCCTCCTCCTGCTCCCTGGTCCCCTGCCTCAGGAAGACAACCAGGGCCTGTGTCCCCTCCACTTGCCAAGCTCTCGACCTCTGCCCTCCAGAAAGGCTTGGACTTAATCCTCTGATTACTATCCAGGTGTAACTCCCCCACCCACAAAAAAAACAAATTCCAAGCCCCACAACCGACTAAGTGGATGCCTCATCTCTGCCAAGGGGATTTCAAAGATTAGTTAAAACTAATTTTAATTAGTTTTAATTAGATTAAAAGCATTAGTTCAGGCCACAATGGGAAGGGGAGTTGGACATGCCTCATTATTTTCTCCTGCCTTTGGAATTCAGACAGAACCCACCAGCATTAACAGCAAAACACAGATCTTAAGACTGACATAACAGACTCTTTGTAGAATAAGATAGCAAATTCCAAACTAACTCTAGCATAGCATCATATGACAAATAGCAGGCCCTGAAAGTATCAAAGCATTTTATCCCAAAATATATTTCTTTGACATATTTTGAAATAGCCCTGCAAAGCTGCCTCTTGTCGGGAAAATCTACATTCTGTAGAAAATCCCCTTCCCTTTTGAGGTCTTTTCCTAATCCAGGAGAGGTTTAACTAAGAGTCTGGCACCTTTAAATTCTGGTGAGAGACATTTACCATCTATTCTCTCTGAAGCCTGCTACCTGGAAGCGTCATTTATATAACAAAAACCTTGATCTCCACATTCCCTTATCTTAACCCAAACACCCCTTTCTATTGATTCCACATTTTTAGACAATAACTTAAGTCTTTCAACCACTTGCCAATCAGAAAATCTTTGACTGCAACTATGACCTGTAAACCCCACCCCCACCTCCACTTCAAGTTGTCCCACCTTTTCAGACCAAACCACTGTACACCTTACATGTATTGTTATATGTATTGATTGATGTCTGCCTGTAACTTCCATCCCCCTAAAATGTATAAAATCAGATGTAACCCAACAACCTTGGGTCCATGTTCTCAGTACCTCTTGAGACTGTGCCTCAAGCCATGGTCACTCACATTTGGCTCAGAATAAGACTTCAAATATTTTACAGAGTTTGGCTTTTTTCCTCAACACAGGTGTCATTTAATCTCAGTTCCTTGGTTTCCTTACCTGTAGAATATATACCTTAAAGAAATGTCAAGAGGAATACATGAAATAATGTTTATAAATTCAATGATAGACTGTACTGTATGTCAATGATTTTTAAGTGAGGTGTCCTGTATACATTTAGGAAATGTTGTCTGGCACACAACCATTCTTTAGTACCATCCCCACCATCACCTTAGAGTTGCTGTGTTTTATGCATTATGTAAGTTAAGCATTAACATGGGTGAAAGTGATTTATAAAATGTAAAAACCTATGCAAATGTGATATTGCTAATAGTTTACGTACTGTGAGGTGTTACTTTTCCCAAGGGATATTTATATTTTATTTGGAGACAAAATCTTAAGCTAAAATTGATGCCTAATAATGTTGGAAATTTACACGCCAGTCCAATATATTGGGGAAAGGAAATTCAGGAAAAGTGGATGATCTCCTCAGTGTCCCCTCAAAACATTCTAGGTAGGAACAGTAAATTGACTTTATAACTCTCCCTGTATAAAAGCAACACAGAGTGGCAACACAGGCCCTGGAGGTCTGGAGCAGGGCTATGATATATGCAATGAAGAATTAGACACCTTCTGAAAAACAACTTCTGCTTTGCTCTTGAGCTCCAGGAGGGAAGGAATGCTTGGCCATGGAGCACCAAGAAACCATGAATCCAGAGCTTATCACCATGTGCTTGGTCCTATCAGAGCTACCAAATCAGAAACAGAGTTCGTTTCTAGAAAAGGAACTCTGGTCTGTGTGTAAGTAATTAGAGGGTTACTTGGAGAGATAGATAAGTTAGTTGGAGAGATAGATAAGTTAGTTGCAGAGATAGATGGATCCAAACAATTCCTCATAAAAATAGGATGCTACACTTGATCTTAGTCAAAAGGCCAAGAGGTAATTATGTTTGTCAATGTAGGTTCATAAGTTATAACAAATGTACTACTTTGTGGAGGTGTTGATAGTGTAGGAGGCTGTGCATTTGCAGGGGCTGAGGGCATATGGGAACTCTGTACCTTCTGTTCAATTTTGCTTTGAACCTTAACTGTTCTAAAAAAAAATAGGCTTTTTTGTTACATGTACAAATTAGTCTTTGTGCATCTCAGGCCCCCTTGTAGCTCCCGCATCACACCCATAGGCACGCGTGTGCAGGCACCCTCATAATCTCAATCACAGGGTGCTGAGCCTGTTTCCCTCTCAGATTTGCTCTCCCATCAGGCAATTGGGAAGCGATGATGCGCTTTGAGTTTAAGGATCAGAATAATTCACTATCAAAGCATCCAAATTTTATACCAGAAGTATAATCTGAGGAGGTCAGAGAAGAGATGCAGCTGAAAATGAATCACATGACTGGAGAGGGGCAGACCCAGCTGAAATCCATGCCTCCTTATTCCTGCCACCCCACACAACACAGTGCAGCCTGGTGGCATCTGGCATTTAGTCTGGGGTCTAGGGCAAATACGAGTGCCAGCAGAATTAGTCATATAAGCTGTTTGAAGGTGAGAGGCTTCAGTAAATTATGCCTATTTGGAGTTAATGCAGTACTGATTCCAGCAGATAGCAATGAAGGACTTCCTAATTCCTACACAAGGGTGAGAAACCCAGTATAAGCTCTTAAATCATAAAACAGTTTTTGTTCTGATCTAATATAAATAGTTTCATTCTCATCTAACTTTTTTACAATATCATTGTTCAGGTACTAGAAAAAAAATAAGGCCCTGGTCCTTCTCTTCTGAATGACATTTTTCCCTCTTTGACAATAAAAGATCTGAAATTCAAGTTTATTAATTCATTTGACAAAAATGTGTTCTGCTCTTTTCTGAGCAGGCTTAGAGGAGGCTGCTGTGGGAGGTTATTGAGGACAATAGGACATGATGTCCCATCAGATAAAATCTGAAGATTCTGGTTTATCCATGCAGATACATTCAAAAACAGTTCAACAACCAGATTTTCAAGATAATGGGTTTTTAACAAGACTTGCTTACTTTTGACTCTGAATCTGAAGACTTAACAAAATCATGAAGGTGACTGGATTATGCAATTCTCCGATATGGCTGAGGTTTTTCAAAACCCTCATTCAGATATTTTGAATTACTAGACCAAAATAGGGGCTGAGATATATCTAGTTTTAATCTCCCCAGTGAATTTCATAAATGTGCTGTCAGGTTTGGGATCTTCTGATGATCTTTGATGTCTCTTCCAATACCAAAGGCCCTTGCTACTGTGAAACACCTTCCAGGGCAACAGAACCAACTCGTACTGGGCCGCTTATCTGCTCAGCTGAAGCCAGAGCTGAGAGTTGTGAGAGTCATGAAAGCAGACTATTTGAAAATAAACATGGCCTTTTTATTCTGCACATAGATCTTGAAATGTATAATGTATACACATGTGTATACAAACATTAGTAATATGTATCAACCAAAGGTGGTAATCAATATGAAGATTAGAAAATGCTATTGATGCCATTTCCAAAAGTGATCCACTATTTCAGTCTTTCAGAAACCAACATATGGAGCAAATTAATTTTTGAGGAAACACCAACATTTATCATTATCAAACGGAAACCAACATGACACATAATATTGTTCATCTGTTTCACTTGTGAGCCATGAGAACACTGAGAATTGGCATATATTCCATTTTCAGAGAGCCAATTTAAGTCCCAAACGGACAGCATAAAGCTCTGTAACTTAGATGGAAATATTTGTTAAAACTGTCAAGGGTAACACACTTAAGGATGAAAGTAACCTACAGATGATACCTTCTTGTCATCTGCTCATAGCCATATTTCCCCTGGATCTGTGCTTGTCAATTCAAGATTCCTAAATTCCAATGAGTTATTTGTTTGTTTTGATGGAAATACCTGGGATTCTTTTGATAGGGAGCTTGGGGCTGTTTGTTTCAGAAATAAAAATAATAATGTAAATCCCCAAAGACTCCACTTCAGGAATACGCTGCATTTATGTAGATTTTAGGGTAATAATCTTCAGCTCTGATGTTCTCCTTCCAGTTCTTGTACCCATCTCTATCAGTACCATCAGCACCATTCTCTTTTTTTTTTTTTTTTCTGAGAGGTAGTCTCGCCCTGTCACCCAGGCTGGAGTACAGTGGCATCATCTCAGCTCACTGCAACCTCCACCTCCTGGGTTCAAGTGATTCTCCGGCCTCAGCATCCCGAGTAGCTGGGACTACAGGCCTGCCACCACGCCCAGCTAATTTTTGTATTTTTAGTAGAGACAGGGTTTGACCATATTGGCCAGGCTAGTCTCGAACTCCTAACCCTGCGATCTGCCTGCCTCAGTCTCCCAAAGTGTTGGGATTACAGGCATGAGCCACCGCACCTGGCCAGTACCATTCTCTAGATATTTGCTCTATATTCTTAATTTGTGATAACTTATTTATTTTTGTTTTGTTGTTTTGTGTGAGGCATTTCCTGGTAGACAACTGTTCACAGGCTGTGTCCTCTCCCCAGATTAAACAAAAGGGACTGTTAGATATGGAATCTTAGTTGAGATTGATGCTCAAAGATCTGAGGTGCCATCCTGACTCTCTTCCTCAGGGGAAGGAGATATGAGAAATAGATAGGGTCCATTTGGTCTGGGAACCCACCAACTGAGCATTTACCTGGCTCCTGAATTTATGACTGAGATTGGAGTATTTAGTCAATTTCATAGTCAGTGGTTATAATGTCAACATTGGGTCCTTGGCATGTGGAATAAGGGGTGTCATGGTGGGGAAGGTCAAATTGAAGCCTCTGAAACTGCTCCCCTCAAATTAAAAAAAAAGTTACATCATATACTAAGGGCAGAGGGATGGCAAAAGTCAATGCTACCCTTAAGGATCTAAAGGATTCAGGGGTGGTAGTCTTCGTGTTATCTTCATTTAATTTTCCAGTGTGGTCCCTGAAGAAACCAGATGGATTCTAGAATAGACTATTGAAAACACAATCATGTAGTAGCCCCAGTTGCATCTGCTGTGCCAGGCATGGTGTTTTTCTAGAGCAGATTAATACAGCCTCAGGTACAAAGGTATACAGCCATTGATTTGTAAAATATGGTTATTTTTTTTTCTATTCCAGTCAGAAAAGTGTGTCAAAAATAGTTTGCAGTCACATGAAACAGGCAGCACTATACTTTTACAATTTGCCCCAGAGCTGCGCTAACTCCCCTATTGCTGGTTGGAATATATTACAAAGACATCTGGACCACCTGGACATCCAACAGAGAATCACAGTGATGCATTACATACATGACATTATGCTAATTTATCCAGATGAGTAAGAAGTCTAGCAGGCTGGAGGTCTTAGTAAGACTCATGCACTAAAGAGAGTTGAAGATGAGACTTATGAAGATTCAAGGGGCTACATCAGAAAACATTTGGGGGTCCAGTGGTGAGGGGCATGCCAGTAGATCTTCAAAGTAAAAGACAAGTTATTGCATTTCACACCTTCTATCCTGAAGTAAGGAGCTCAGTGCCCTAGAGTTCTGAATGTGGAATATTCCACACCTGAAAATACTCCTCTAGCCTATCTACCAGGTGACACAAAAGGCTGCTGAACTTGAGTGAGGCCAGGGGAAGAAGAAAGCTCTGCAACAGGTCCAGGCTATGGCAGTACAAGTAGCCCTGACACTTGGGCCTTGAGTCAGAAAACCTTATAGTGTTCAAGATTCTAGTAGTGAGAAAGATGCTATGTGTAATGTGTGGTAAGCTCCAATGAAGAATGACAATAAAGCACTGAGGGTCTGGAGCAGGGCCATGCCATATGCAGTGAATTATCAGACACCTTTTGAAAAACAACTCCTGCTTTGTTCTTGAACTCCAGAAGAGAAGTATTTCTTGGCCATGGGACACCAAGCACCCATGCATCCAAAACGTATCAGCATGAACTTGATCCTATCAGACCTACCAAATCATAATGTCCAGTTCACCCAGCAGCAATTCATCAAAAGATAAAAATAAACAAGATCAGAGGGCCATTAAAAATGAACAAGGCTGGGCACAGTGGCTCATGCCTGTAATCCCAACACTTTGGGAGGCCGAGGTGGGTGGATCACTTGAGGTCAGGAGTTCAAGACTAGCTTGGCCAATATGGTGAAACCCCATCTCTACTAAAAATACAAAAATTAGCTGGGCATGATGGCACATGCCTGTAGTCCCAGCTACTTGGGAGGCTGAGGCAGGAGAATCACTTGAACCTGGGAGGCTGCAGTGAGCTGAAATGGCACCACTGCACTCCAGCCTGGGTGACAGAGTGAGATTCCAGCTCAAAAAAAAAAAAAAAAAAAAAAAGGAAAGGAAATGAACAAGATCAGAGGCCCTAAGCAAGTGCTTGAACAGGTAGCTCAGACACCCTTGTCAGGCACCATGCCATTTCAGCTCAAACCTACAGCCATGTGGGTAATCACTTAGGTGCAGCTGACAGGTTGGTTCAGTAGGTGGTACAAGATGAAAGTGGATAGTAGCTCTGTTGTAGCCTCACTCATATAAGTCCTTGAAAGAACAGTTTCAGGTGCTCTGGATGCCATCAGAACCAGAAAATAATCTGGCCCATGGAAGTTCAACACTGGCCACACCTGACCCACATTGAAATGATTTATTTTTCAATTGACTGAGACGCACGATCATTGTCACAGGTGTTCATTATCCAGCAGATGCTATCTTTTTTATATTAACTAGCAACCCGAAAGACAGGCAGCTGAGCTACCCTCAAGCTAATAGCAATTGATGTTTTTCAGAATCCCAAATCTCTTCAGTTTCTAATATCATCATCTTTATCTGCTGAGGGTATAAGGCTTTTATGTGGGGTCACTGCCCATCAAAAACAAAATGAATTTGCCAGAAGCCCACAGGCAGCCTAAGATGCACACACATCTCTAGCAATTCACAGGAACAAATGCAAAGCCTCTTCCCATGTTAATTACATTAAGATGAAGGAGATCTAGCTGCCACTTAAAACAAGAAACTCAAAAAGGTGTCTGAAAAGTGGTAAACAAAGAGACTTTATTCGTTTTGTAAGACTTATTCAGAAAAGGAATTACATTTTACACAGAAGAAAATAAATGCATAGTCATTTCAATTACACCATTTTTAGGAATCCAGCCCAACACCTACTTTTATACCATCTAACCAACTTCATTAGCTTTCTGGTTATAACTTTATTTTGCTGCCACCTTTTTGGAATAATCACTTTTCAAACAGAATCATAGTGGCCTGTAACACACTGCTTTGTGACATGGCCCTTACTCTGCTGCAGCGCTTTGTGCCAAGTCTGACATGTGCTGCTTCTCCTGACTAACTCATCTTATCCGAACCTGACAGAAACTGAACAAAACCTTTCTGTTTCCTGTCCAGGAAGCAGTGCACACCACAAGGCCAAATCATTCTGCTTTCTTAATCCTGCCTTCACTTAGCATATGGTAAGAAACAAGACAGCTTTACTGAACTGACTCTGAGCAAAATTGTCAACTAGTTCAAGAGAAATTTATAGCTGAATAGAATCATGGAATTCACCCAGAATAATCCTTATATTTTGCAAATTGATAGCCTGATTCTTAAGGAATGGATAAGACTTCTTCTGCAAGGCTACTCAGCCACAGAGTAGAAAATACCAGAAGGAGTGTCATTATAGCAATGCATTTGGCCAAAAAGAAGTCATCAGCTGAATAAGCTAGATTGCCCTAGAAATCCACCCTCCCAATTACTGCATCCCACACAGCCTTACTTTTTTTCTCTTGTCACTGACACTCTGCTCTATCTTTGCATCTCCCTAGCTGCTTCCAGTTGTTTCTTCTGGCGTGTGGTATCAGTTAGGATCTGGTTAGAGAAAAGCAATCATGCTAGTGTTTTAAAAAGAGGGTATTTAATTCAGCGATTTGGCTATACTGTTGGTGGAATGCTGAAAGAGCAAAAAACAGCAAACCAAAATAACCCAAAGATTAGAAAATGCAGGAAGCAGCTACAACCCCTTGTGGGGGAATGATAAGAAAACAAATGGTGTCACCAGAGTCTCAGAGAAGAGCTCCTCATGAGGCAGGAGCGCCAGCAGCCATGGCTCTAGCTTTCAGCTGGCAGCTCATGGCTAGTGCCTACATCTATAAAGAAATTGCCACTTGGTTGTTGCTGGACAAATCATTCCAATAGGAGGTATATACTACTGTTAAAGAAAATAGATTGTGAAAAGAAACCATTTTATAGCATGTATGGGGGAAAAGATAACTGTTTTCTCCTTCTATACTCTCAACATTCAACACAGACCATTTCTGATCATCAAAATATGTGGGTTTTTTCCAAAGCAAGCAATTCTCCAACACCTGCTGAGTGTCCTACAATTCAATTCAATTCTGACACTAACCAGAATTAGTGCAGACCCTCCAGCTTAAAGGCTTAGTTCCATAAGACTGCATCGCCAGGTCAGATGCAAATTGCAACTAGTAGGTTCTCAGGTTACCCACAATTTCTGTCCAACTTGCCTAAAAATCAGAGGTTCCCACGGCCCCCTTCTCAGGTTCAGTCATTTGCTGGAGCAGCTCACACAGCTCAGGAAAGCACTTTACTTAAATTACCCGCTCATTATAAAAAGACACAACTCAGGAACAAGCACATGGAAGAGACATGTAGGACCAAGTATGAGGGAAGGGGTGCAGAGCTTCCAAGCCATCCCCAGCTTACCACCCTCCACGTGTTCAGCAACCCAGAAGCTCTCTGAACCCATCCTTTTGGGTTTTTACAGAAGCTTCATTATGTAGGTATGATTGATTAACTCATTGGTCATTGGTGATCAACTCAACCTTCAGCCCTTCCCCCTTCCCCAGATGTTGGGATAGGGGTAGAGGCTGCTGAAAGTGCCAACTACCTCACCACATGGTTGATTCCCCTGGCAACCAGCCCTCTATCCTGAGGCTATCTAGAAGCCTCCAGGCAACAGTCATCTCAATAACATACAAAAAGAGACTTATCAATTAAGAGATCCCAAGGGCTTTAGGAGTTATGTGCTAGGAAAAGAGACAAAGACCAAATATACGTTTCTTATTATAAATCACAATATGTGTAGCAACTGAAAACCTTGTTATGCTCATAAAAGATCATTTTATGTATTCATTAAAGCCAGACGGTTAAGGATATATATTAAACAAAATTTTGTAGCCTGGTTCGAATTATCACATGTGATTAAAAGTAGTTTTCTGGCTCAGCACAGTGGCTCATGCCTGTAAATCCAGCACTTTGGGAGGCCTGGGTGGGTGGATCACATGAGGCCAGGAGTTCGAGACCAGCCTGGCCAACATGGCAAAACCTTGTCTCTACTAAAAATACAAAAATTAGCAGGGCATGGTGGTGCACACCTGCAATCCTAGATACTTAGGAGGCTGAGGCATGAGAATCTCTTGAACCCGGAAAGCGGAGGTTGCAGTGAGCTGAGATTGTGCCACTGCACTCAAGCCTGGGCAACAGAGAAAGACTCTATCTCAAAAAATAAATAAATAAAATAAAATAAAAGTAATTTTCTTTAAGAAAAAAAAAACAGTTCTTTAAAAATATTTTGTAATTAAGACAGCTCACTGAGTGAGATTGGACTTTTTTCAATCCCAACTTGTCTGAATTATTCAGGTTCTTGCCAAGAGCAATAAATCAAAACCATTATATTTATATATACTGTGTTCAGCATCATCCACCGTAAGTATATAGTAATTAGACTTATAATTGCTTTTGTCATTGCCTCAAGTTTTACTAACAGTAATCATTACCACTATTTATTGAGTCAATGATGAACCAACTAAGTTATAAAAATCTCATTTAATCATGACAACTTTTCCATGAAGTAAGTATCATTATTCCCATTTTAGAGATCCAAACATTTCCGTGACTTAAATTCACAGCTTTTTTTTCAGGGGTTACTGTATAATTTGTAATATTTATCTCTGTCCTTTGTGCTATTGGAGAGATAAAAATGAATTACATAAACAAATAATCCAAAAAACTCATAGCAATAAAAACTATCCAAAATGGAGCATAGGAAGCATTTTTATTATAGTTGTAGCATCTGTGTCTGCTAATTCCATCATCTCAGTAGTTTCTGCATCTGTTTCTATTGATTGAATTTTCTCCTGGTTATAGCTTTTATTTTTCTGCTTCCTTGCATGCCTTCTGTTATAGGTTGAATTTTGTCCCCCAGAAAGATATGTGTTGAAGTCCTAACCCCTGATAATTCAAAATGTGACCTTATTTTGAAATAGGATTGTTGCAGATGTAATAAGTTAAGATGAGGTCATATTGGAATAATGTGGGCCCTTAATCTAATATGACCGATGTCCTTACAAGAAGTAAAGGAGATAGAGACACACAAGGAGAATGCCATGAGTCAGAGATTAGAGTGATGCAGCTGCAAGCTAAGGAACTCCAAGGATTGATGGCCACCACCAGAAGCTAGGAAGTGGCAAGGAAGGATTTTACACAGAGTGTCAGGGAGCATGGCCCTGGGGACACCTTGATTTCACACTTCTGGCCTCCAGAACTGTAAGATAATAAATTTCTGTGGTTTTTAAGCAGCCCATTTTGCGGCACTTTGTTACAACAGCCCCAGGAAATAAATATACCTGGCCATTTGGGTTGGATGTTGCACATTGTAAATTTTATGTTTTGGGTGCTAGATTTTGTCATATTCCATTAAGGAGTATTGGACTTTGTTCTAGCAGGCAGAACATGTTACTTAGAATTGTTACTTAGAAACAGTTTTCTCCTTTTGAAACTTGCTTTTAAATTTCATCAGGATGGGTCACAAGAACTATCTAGGGCGAGTTTAGCCCTGCTACTAAGGTAACACCTTTCTCTGAGTTCTGCTCAATGCCCAGATCTTACAGGTTTCCCCAACTCTGGCTAACAGAAATATGAACTATTTCCAGCCCAAAGTAAGCTCCAGAAATCTTTTGCTTTCTGAGAGGCTTTTTCTGGCCTTGAATAGTTTCATCTCACCCCTCCATAGACCAGTACTCAGCCAAAGACTAGAGAAGACCTGTGTGCACTTCTTGGGAACTCTCCATATAGCTCCTTCTTCTCTGGTATTCTGTCCAGCAAATTCTAGGTACCTATTCTCCCAGAATTCCAATTTCCACCTCTTCAACTCCACAAGACTTCTGGAATCTGTTTGGGTCTCCCTCTCAGCACTGTAGCATGAAGTAGCCTTTATATGATAAGCTAGGCCAGTTGCGGGACTCATCTTACTGATTGTTTTATTCTTACAAATCACGGTCCTCCACTGCCTCTTATCCAATGCCTGGAAACCTTCATTGCATGTATTCTGCAGGGCTTTCCTTTTTTTTAATGTTGGAAAATAAATGAATCCAGTTCCTGTTACATCATCAAAGCCAGAAGGAAAGTATGTTGTTTATTTTTTAAGTAAACAAGAATATGATGTTTTGAAAAGTTACATTTTTTTCCTTCTTTGTATCTGGAGGGCACACCTTTCTACTCTACAGTAATGTGTAATATATAATGTGTCTTTTTGGTACCAATAGATTTGCTGTCAAGTCTCCAAGAAAGAGAAATCTAAAAATTGAAACAGAGCCTGGCAGATCAGACCCAAGGAACCCCAATCTCAATAAACATCTTGCGTCATTGATGACTATTAGATGCAAACTGGTTACAGAAACCACATTCTGCTTTTTAAGTGATTTCATCAGCCAAGCAGAATGACAGGCTTCCAAACTAGTCAAGAAGTACAAACCTTGTGATTCCCATCTTTGAAACAATCTTGGCTTTCTCAGTGCCATGGTGGGCCCTGGGGCAGGATTTGGGAGACTGAAAACAGAGTATTCAGATGACAATTGAAAGCAGATTTCTTGTGTGATGTGGTGTGTTGTGTGATAATTAGAAACCAGGAAATTCACTTAAGAGTAAGTTGGGGAAAAGCACCACTCTCTACTAAACACATGCTAAATTACATGGACTTTATAAACATGCCAAACTCTAAAAGCTGAGCTTTTAATGGCAGTTTATAAATTACAAAACATTACCACATGTATTTATTTTCCTCAAACCATCCAGAAATAAAGAAATAAAAAGTCTTCTATTTCTCAGCTGATGACAATTCCATTTTCCATGTGCTCAAGCCAAAAGCCTTGGGCTCATTGTTGGCTTCTCTTTCTCTCTTACACACCCTTCCTATCCAATCCATCAGCAAATCATGTAAGGTCTAACTATAAAATAGAACTAGATGCAACCAGTCCTCAACACCCCCACTGATCTGAGTGACTGTCATCTCTCTCTTGAATTCCTTCAATAGCCTCCTAACTACTGAACCTCCTTCTAATCTAGCTCTGCATGATTATTCTCAATATAACAATGAGAATGGTCCTAATATAAGTCAGATTATGTCACTCCTCTGCTCCGAACACTGCAGTGGCTCCCAATTTCTCTGAGAGGAAAAGACAAAGTTCTTATAATAGCCTATAAGACATTACAAGGCCCAACTACCCTTCCCTCAAACTTGATTTTCCTTGCTATGATCCACCTTTTTTTAATTCCATAAATACTCTCACTATCTAATATTACACCATGTAATTCTGTTATTTCAAACTGCAATCTAGTCTAGCAAGCCAGCAGCATTGTTTGGTAAGATGTTGATACACATTCTCTCAATTAATGCATGTGGCAAGAACAAGTATACCCACTGGTGCTAACTAACCTTAGCCTATATGGTCATGTACAACTCTTGTTTTTGGTGGAGAGCAATAATCTATGCAGCAATTTGGGGTTAGTCAGGGTGAGCTACTGCCCCACACTCTTATAACAAAAGCAAAGCTGACACGCATACGGATATATGTCCACCAAACATTAGTAAGCAGCCAAAAACAGCTCTCATAAAATGTGTGTAAATCTCCAAAGAGTTCCGACTGCCTGGATCTCTTTTAGGTTTCCTGAGAAGTTCACTTGAGGTGGAGAAAACACAATTCCAGAGGCAAGATTCTATTAGCTTTGCAAACAGCATCAAGCAACCAGGATCCTCTTAAACCAATGGGACAAGAGATCATTTACAGATTGAGCGTAAATTGAGTGAATTCTTCACTAGCACAAATCTCTGCCCCTAGATTTAAAGTTTGAAGTAACTAGTACACACCAATTTAACAATATCTGCAGGGAATATATTAGATTAGAGATCTTGCAGCACATAGCAGTGAGTTAACAGACACCTTGACAAAAAGTATAGTGCCTCCTGTATTCAGTAGGACAAGCATCAAGGCAGAGTAATTTTTTTAAAGAATTTTCTTTCTCTTTTTTTTTTTTCTTTTTACAGCCACTCTATTGATCAATTCCTGGCATCACATAACATGCATGTGGTAGACATCGAAAATCCAATCATAAAGAATTGGAAGGGCAGGAATGTCATATCAAAATTTCATAAGTACGAGTACTGCCCCTCTCCCCACCAAAAACTTTTTATCTCTGTGGGCAGAAGTGAAGAAAAAGAAAATGACCTCTTTACAAAATCAGAAAATTTCTGAGCTAGAACATGTAGAGTAGGGGCAATCCTTCCAGAGGCAAGATTCTATTAGCTTTGCAAACAGCATCAAGCAACCAGGATCCTCTTAAACCAATGGGACAAGGGATCATATGTCAATTATTGTTATAATTTTTAAATGCTTTTTTTCCTTGGTGTTTTATAACTTGAATGACTCTGTTGTAAATGTAGAATAATTAACTTTTCTGTTTAAAAAAGTAGGCCGGGCACAGTGGCTCACGCCTGTAATCCCAGCACTTTGGAAGTCCAAGGTGGGCAGATCGCCTAAGGTCAGGAGTTCGAGAACAGCCTGGCCAAGATGGCAAAACCCCATCTCTAGTAAAAATACAGAAATTAGCCGGGCGTGGTGACGTGTGCCTGTAGGCCCAGAGACCCAGGAGGCTGGGGCAGGAGAATCACATGAACCCGGGAGGTGGAAGTTGCAGTGAGCCGAGATCGTGCCCTTGCATTCCAGCCTGGGTGACAGAGCAAGACTCCATCTCAAAAAATAAAATAAAGTAAAATAAAAATAAAAAGCAATAATATGTACCTCATAAATACATACACCTATGTACCACAAAAATTAAAAATTAAAAATGTAAGAAAAAAATTTAAAAGAAAAAAGCAATGTTTGTAGTAAAAATACTGGATTAAAAATATTCTTTTCATGTTTTTTCATTTTTCATTTTTATGTTTGCTAAAATGTCTGAGCAAATAGAAACATCAGATAAGTTAGATGTGTATTTCACTGCAAAAATTATTCATTGTATCGAGTCAACAATATTCCCCACAGAAAATTCTGCCAAGCACTATCAATTTTAAAAATATTGTTCTGTCAAGCCATGCATTATCCAGGGAGAGTTGTAAAAAGATAAAATCTTTCTTGATTTTTTATTGGGTTTTGCCAAGCCATACTTCTAATGTTTATGTCCTTCAGATCACAAGCTCTCTAAAGTAAGCTATTTTTCTAAAGATCTTGAATTGTGTTATAGAAAAGCTATCAGGTTTTTCCAAATTTTTAGTTACTGATGAAAAAAACAAAAGATATATTGATTCTGGCATGGCAAAAGTGGGGTTTTTTTTGTTTTTGTTTTTTAAATGCTGCTGTTCTTGGAGAAGGTAAGATTTTGGCTGGGCCTGAGAGGATTACTAGTATCTGGCTCACGGGAGAGAGGCAGTAGCCATTTCTAGTGAGAGCCAAGCAAAAGTTTGTCATGGAGACCAGAAGGAACTTTGTTAGAAGTGAGAGAGAGGGTAGAGGAGAAGGGTGAGGAGGAGGAGGGGCTACCAATGAGGCTGCTGAGGAAAATCAACTTGGCTAAACAAAGGTGGACAAGCTAAGAAGCAAATGGACCACTTATTTAGGGCATGAATAAAGCAGGCATACTAAAAAAGGAGAAATCTTAAACTGCTAAATTTAGCTGGGTTTTTACAAACCAAAATTCTATAAAGGGGTTATTTTCTTGTCAACGCAGATATAACTTACATCTTTTATGGATGAGTGATGTTTTTATTTTGAATTATATAAGATGAGGAGTGAGGGGTTTGTTACAATGTCATCTCCTTAGTCCCCAGAGCCACTAAAGGTATTATATGGGCTCTATATGGTACTCCAGAGAATAAAGCTTATAAAGATAATACAAAAAAATGCACTGACATGGCAGGAGAAAGAAAACAGTCTTGCAAAGATTTAAATGGGCAGCGGTGTACAAGGTGAAGGGAGCACAGTGAGAATCAGCATCCAGGTGTGAAGCGGGGGGGAACTGCCAAAAACAACACCTCAGGGATATGTTGAGAAGTATTTTATTTTTCATTACAAAAACGCGGTGTGGAAAGTAACATAATTCACTTTCCATTCTATTTTTGTATGGCAAAATTATCATATTTATGGAAGTTAATTTTGACTAAATCTGTTAATATTGTTTGTTAGATATTATCCCTATAATAACATCAAATCTTATAAAACATGCCGATCTATCTATCTGTTGAAAGAGATGCTGATTAAATTACTGAAATTACCAATATCAATGTGTCTTTTTTAATAGCTTTGAGATATAGTTCACATACCATCCAATTCATTCATTTTTAAAATTAAAAATATAATAATTTTAATTTTATTTTTCACAGCTTTAATGAAGTATAATTGCCAAATAAAAATTGTAAACATTTAAGACCTAAAACCATAAAAACCCTAGAAGAAAACCTAGGCAATACCATTCAGGACATAGGCATGGGAAAAGATTTCATGACACCAAAAGCAATGGCAACAAAAGCCAAAATTGGCAAATGAGTTCTAATTAAACTAAAGAGCTTCTGCACAGCAAAAGAAACTATCATTAGAGCGAACAGGCAATCTACAGAATAGGAGAAAATTTTTGCAATCTACCCATCTGACAAAGGGCTAATACCCAGAATCTACAAAGAACTTAAACAAATTTATAAGAAAAAAACAACAACCCCATCAAAAATGGGTGAAGAATATGAGCAGACACTTCTCACAAGAAGACATTTATGCAGCCAACAAACATATGAAAAAAAGCTCATCATCACTGGTCATTAGAGAAATGCAAATCCAAACCACAATGAGATACTATCTCATGCCAGTTAGAATGGCGATCTTTAAAAAGTCAGGAAACAACAGATGCTGGAGAGGATGTGGAGAAATAGGAATGCTTTTACACTATTGATGGGAGTGTAAATTAGTTCAACCACTGTGGAAGACAGTGTGGAAATTCCTAAAGGATCTAGAACCAGAAATACCATTTGACACAGCAATCCCATTACTGGGTATATACCCAAAGGATTATAAATCATTCTACTATAAAAAGACATGCACACGTATGTTTACTACAGCACTATTCACAATAGCAAAGACTTGGAACCAACCCTAATGCCCATCAGTGATAGACTAGATGTGAAGAAATAGGAACACTTTTACACTTTTGGTGGGAGTGTAAATTAGTTCAACCATTGTGGAAGACAGTGTGGTGATTCCTCAAGGATCTAGAACTAGAAATATCATTTGGCCCAGCAATCCTATTACTAGGTATATACCCAAAGAATTACAAATCATTCTACTATAAAGACATATGCACACATATGTTTACTGCAGCACTGTTCACAATAGCAAAGTTTTGGAACCAACCCAAATGCCCATCAATGATAGAGTGGATAACGAAAATGTGGCACATATACACCATGGAATACTATGCAGCCATAAAAAAAATGATGAGTTCATGTCCTTTGCAGGGACATGGATGAAGCTGGAAACCATCATTCTCAGAAAACTAACACAGGAACAGAAAACCAAACACTGCATATTCTCACACATAAGTGGGAGTTGAACAATGAGAACACATGGACAAAGGGAGGGGAACATCACACACCGGGGCCTGTCAGGGGATGGGGGGCTAGGGGAGGGATAGCATTAGGAGAAATACCTAATGTAGATGACAGGTTGATTGGTGCAGCAAACCACCATGGCATGTGTATACCTATGTAACAAAGCTGTACGTTTTGCACACATATCCCAGAACTTAAAGTATAATAAAAAAAAGTTTTTTAGCATAAACGTTTAAAGTGTTCAGCATGATGACTTGATATATGTATGTATTATGAAATGATTACCACGGCCAAGTTAATTAATATACTTATCACCTTGCATGGTGACATTTCTTTGTGTGTGTGGTGAGAAAACTTAAGAGCTACTATCTTAGCAAATTTCAAGTATACAATACAGCATCATTAACTGTGGCCGCTGTGCTGTATGTTAGACCCTGAACTTATTCATCATATAACTGAAAGTTTGCGCTCTTTCACCAACATCTTGCCACTTCCTTGTCACCCCCACATTCCTCAGCCCCTGGTAACCTCCATCCTACTCTCTGCTTCTGTGAGTTCAACTTTTTTAGATTCCACATACAAATGAGATAATGTAGGATTTTATTTTCAGTGTTGTGTCTGGCTTATTTCACTTAGCAAAATGTTCTCCAGGTTCATCCATGCTGTTGCAAATGGCCGATTTTCTTCTTTTTATGGTTAATACCCCATTGTATATACATATGCCACATATTCTTTACTCACTCATCTGTTGGTGGACACAAGTTGTTTCCGTATCTTGGCTATTGCGAATAAAACCGCAATGAACATGGGAGTGTGATTGCCTAGTCAAAATACTGATTTCATTTCCTTTGGATATATACCCAGAAGTAGATGGCTGGATTATATGGTAGTTTCATTTTTAATTTTTTGAGCAACCTCCATACTGTTTACCATAATAGCTGTACTAATTTACATTCCCACCAATAGCATATAAGGGTCTTTTCTCCATGTTCCCCCCAACACTTGTTATTCTTTTTCTTTTTGACAATAGCATCCTAATAGGTATGAAGCGACTGCTCATTGTGGATAGGTTTTCATTCTCCTGATCATCAGTGATGTTGAGCACCTTTCATATACCTGTTGGCCATTTGTATGTTTTCTTTTGAGAAATGTCTATACAGGTCTTCAGTCCACTTTTAAATCAGTTTATTATTTTGTTTTTTGCTATTGAGTTGTTTTAGTTCCTTATATATTTGGAGTATTAATTCCTTATCATATATACAGTTTGCAGATATTTTCTCCCATTCTGTAAGTTACCTTTTGGTTGATTTGTTTATGACACTATTTTTGGATAGAAGTGTAGGTAAAATATAAATCATGCATTTTTCCTTATCCAGAAACCTACTCTTTTTTCAAAACTAATACATATGGATCAGAATCATCCATACGTAAAATATACTGAACAATTTATTATACATGAAGTGTACAGTTTCACAGCAAGAAAGCATTTTAGATCATGCATTTCAACCTACCCACTTTACGCATAAGAAAAGAAAGGCCAGAAATGGGAAGTCACTCAACACAGAACCCATCTCTCAAAACACTGTTCTTTGTGCAAAAATAAATTCCATTCACATTTTAGGACATTTCAGTGTGTTCTTGTTTTCTGCCATCACTGCAGTTAATTAATCTGATAGGAGATTGTGGTTTCTAATGTCCTGTTCAACATTAATGATAAATGTTTAAGCTGCTTTAGCTTTTGGGGTACAATACAGAAAACTGTTGCCAGATATTCTATCTTGGATAAACCTGGTTATATATTTTACATAACCCACAAAGTTGGAAAATACAGTTATCTGATTATAAAGCTTCAATGCACGAATATAAGTTCTTTACCTAGGCCCCAGACCTGTGGAAAAGAGCTGACTCCACAAGATTCATCTGCTAAGGGAATTGGCAGCTCTAATAGTCTCCAGCAATGTTCTGCCTGGCAAGAGGTTCCATTCATCCTAAAAGGATGAATGGCCTAAAGCCAGCACTGATCATACAGCATGAAAAAAAAATAAAACCAGAATATAGTTTCAAATTCTGTAAGGCATTTTAAATGACTGGTTAACCCTGCATTATAATTATCCTTGTCACTTTCCTACTTTATTCAGAACCAGATTTTGTGTTAGAATTTTGAAAGAAGGGGGTGGAGCCAAGATGGCCGAATAGGAACAGCTCCGGTCTCCAGCTCCCAGCCCCAGCGACACAGAAGAC